>NC_041220.1:103946387-103962421 GCF_002837175.3 Physeter macrocephalus
ACATGCCGCGGAGCGGCTGGGCCCGTGAGCCATGGCCGCTGAGCCTGCGCGTCCGGAGCCTGTGCTCCGCAAGGGGAGAGGCCACAACAGTGAGAGGCCCGTGTACTGCAAAAAAAAAAAAAAAAAAAAAAAAATTAATATATGAAACACGCTTAGCTTGGTGCTTGGCTTATAGTAAAATTTAAATAAGCATCATTGATGTTATTATTCTTACCGTCAGACTACTAGTGTTTAAATTTTGGCTGAGGCCAACTGTGTATCTATTGGCAAGTAAGTTATCCTTTGATACTTGCAGTTTCCTCACCTGTAAAAATGGGAACAATAAGAGCATATCCCATGGATTTGCTGTGAATGTGAAAAATTCATGCATACAATGTGTTTAGCACATAGTAAGCCCTCAGTGGAGATCATCTGTTATTGTCTTTCCTCCTCGTTCCATAAAAGATTTTAGCTTATTTTCCCAACTTGGAGAGTCAATAGGATATTTGAATTTGCTTTATAGAGATTTACTCTAGAATCAGTTTTAACATGTCTACTCTAGAAAAGGAGATGCCCCAGTCCATTTCACATGGCTCTTTTTTCTATCACTAGGTGTTTCAGTTAAAACAATCTTGTTGAGTGGTCATGGATAGTAGTAAAAAAGCTTGGACTATGCAGAGCTGTTTTTGTTTGTTTGTTTGTTTTTTTGAAATATAGTTGATTTACAATATTTTGTTAGTTTCAGGTGTACAGCAAAGTGATTCAGTTATATATATATATATATATATATATATATATATTCTTTTTCAGATTCCTTTTCCATTATAGGTTAGTATAGGATATTGAGTATAGTTCCCTGTGCTCTACAGTAAATCCTTGTTTTTTATCTCTTTTATATATAGTAGTGTGTATCTATTAATCCCATACTCCTAATTTATCCTTCCCCCACCTTTCTCCTTTGAGCTGTTTTTGATTTTCTTTTCTCCCCCATGTGAGTTGAGGAGTCTTAGAAAGTTACTTGCCTCCCTGACCTTCAGTTTCCTCATCTATACAGTAGGAAAAATAATGCCTCTTTCACAGCATTGTCAGAATGATGGAATGAAGTAAATTATACAGACACTACTTCCCAAGTGCTTGCCACAGGCTGTGAACTGATGTGTCCTTCTGTCTTCCTATAGACATCTCCCTCGTCCATCCCCACCACCTTCTTTTCCCCTGCATGTAGTACCATAACATTGTAAGCATTTGTAAATTCTGCCAGTTAATTAGTTTCATGCAGTGATGCTGGGTGGCTTAATCCCCTTCCCTAGCACTCCTGGGACTGTATGAAATACAAGACGAGCATTCTTACCATAAAGTTATATTGAGGAATTTAAGGAACAGAAAATGCTATATACCATCTGCATCAAAATTAAGTATGTAGCTTATGTATAGACACAGAATTCCTGAGCGACCTCATTCTGTGAAACCTGTTTGCTCTACCTGCCAACAATTCTTGGAAGTGTGAGGCATTTCCTCATGTTGGCTTCCTGGCTTCCCTGGTATCAGTGGATGTGGCTGAATGAAGGGACTTTGGTCTCCCCAGAGCCCACACTCGTAGGGAATTAAGCACTTGGGCTCAGGCTGACTGCCCGAGTTCAAATGCCAGCCCAATACCGAGTAGATCAAGTCCCTGCAACTGTGCCCAAGTTTCTCCTCTGTAAAATGGGTTGCATTACCCAAGGTAATTAATGCCAGTTGCTGTAACAGGAACTCTTAGTGTCTTGACACACTTACTCTCTCTTTCTCACTTTCCTGTCTAATGAAGGAGAGTGTGGAAGATTGACGAGGAGCCACACCGAGAAATAGGTGCATCCCTTTTACCTACGTTCCATTAGCCAGAATCCAGGCAGAGGGTCATTTTTTGAATCAAAGGGAGTGGTGGTGGGAAAAGTGGCCTTGCTGTGTGGTGGGGGAAATGCAGAGTGAAGTGAATGCCTGACATTGTCTCTGCTACAACGAGGATAACAGTCCTTCTATCTCCTAGGGATGCTGTGACGATTACAGGTGTGAATCCACATTGAGCACTTAGAGCACTGCCTTCCTCATAGTAAGCCCTCCATATGCAATATCTTACTCTACACTTCCTCTCATCATCAGCGTGACCATCAGTTTGTTTCATGGTCCTCCCCCATTGCACGTTGGTTTCAGGGAATCCAGGGGAGGTAGGGATTACTCTTCTTGGAACCACAATCTCAGGACTACTGCCAGATCCTCAACTAGGGACGCAGCTAAAATATGACCAAATTGGTCTCTGTTGATAATTTATGCCTCTTGCCATTAACTTGGGCTGCTCAGTTGGCTTTAGTCGACTGGTAGTTCCAGGTTAATTTCTTACTGATTTCATGGGTATGGAGAGTGAGGAGGGAAACTTGATTAGCTTTTGGGGAAGAGTGGTCACCCATTTAAACCTTCCCCATGCCTCTCCTTTCCCTAAGGGTCATTTCCCATCTTCATTGTGTTCTCGGTTCTCCAATTAGTCTGCCAAAGAGTTTTAGGCTACACACGCTCCTCATTCATTCATCACTCCTAGATTCAAAAAGTACTTATTGAGTATCTGTTATGCAATAGGCATTGGTGGGGAATATATCAGTGAACAAAAGTTACAAACATCTGTATCCTCATGAATCCTGCATCCCAGTATTGTGTCTGTGTCAGGAATGAGGTGGGGACCAACAATAAACATAAACCTACGTATAATAATGCTATATCAGATAGCTATGATTGTCACACACACAAAAAATACTTTGTGGGCAAGATGTGTTATGAGCTGAATGTTTGTGTGTCCCCCAGCATTCATATGTTGAAATCTAGCTCCCAATATGATGCTATTAGGTAATGAACACATTACCTTTGGGAGGTAATAAGGTCATCAGGGTGGAACTGTCATGAATGGGTTTAGTGCCCTTAAAAGAAGGGACCAGAGAGCTAGTTCCCCCTTTTTTTGCCGTGTGAAACAAAGAGAAGTGGGCAGTCTGCAACCTGGAAGAGGACATGGACCAGCTCCCTACCATGCTGATCTTGGCCTCTCAGCCTCTAGAACTGTGAGAGATAAATGTTTGTTGTTTAAACCACACAGTCTATGGTAATTTGTTAGAGCAGCTCAAACTAAGACAGAAAGATATGTTAGGTGTGTTAGAGACAGGGACAGCTGAAGTTTTTTTTTTTTTTAATTAGTGGAATAATTTTAGGGCAGTTTTACGTTTACAGATAAACTGAACAGAAAGTGCAGAGTTCCCATATACCCCTTCTTTCCCTGTATGCAGTTTCCTCTATTTTTAATGTCTTATATTAATGTGGTGCATGTGTTACAATTGCTGAACCAATATTGATATGTTCTTATTCACTTAAGTCCCTAATTAAGTTAGGGTTCACCGTGTTGTACAGTTCCATGGGTGAGCTGTAGTTTTACAAAAGGTAGTGTAACAGACACCTCTTGTGCCTGCGTGGCATCCTCTCCACTCCCCTTCTTCTTCCACCTTGACTGAGTTGCAGCTCTTCTACCTACTTCCAGAGACACCTGCTGTACCACTCCACCATTCTGATGAAGGAATGTGCAAGCCTGGATGTGCAAGGGTGTTAAGCATCTCACAGGGACACCTTCCATCAGTGGAGGGTGGGAACTGGTGGATGGCAGCCTAAAACCATTGACCACAAGGGCTGAGATGGATCTAATGTTCTTGTTGATCACATAACAGGGCCAGAGAGGCTAATAGATTTCTCAGGGACACACAACCCTCCAGTGGATGTTCTGGAGATGAGATCCTCAACCTCGGGCTCCCAGTACAGTTCTCTTTTAGGGCGGGGAATAAAGAAAGAGAGAGCTCGCTGTCGTTGGGCTCCAACTGAGAGCACAGATCAAGGATAATCACCCTGCTGTCCAATCCTCTCTCCTTGGTGTACATCACTGTTATTTTTTCCCTTGTTATTATTACTAAGCAATATATTCAAACTTTTATAAAAGGAAAATAAATACCTGCCTTTTAAAGAGCACTTTCCAGTGACTCATTAAGGAGAAAATCTCCATAGGAACAGGAATGAATGATTGAACATTTTGAACTGTTTGTTTTTCTGTCCTGGACTTAGATTCTGTGAAGTTTCTGTATCGATAGCTCAGGAGGTTGAAATATCATTTTCATACTCTTTCTGTGTCCCGGGGAGGGTTACAGAGCCCCTAACTTCTGTCATCCTGGGATGCTGCAGTGTGACTTGAAAGTGACCCAGACTGACCATATCTCCAGGGTGTTGAAGTTGTTCAGTTTCCATATTCATTTGGTTACTGAGCTTTTTATGTGTGGATTTTTTTGTGACCATGAAATTGAGAGATGAAGAGGCCTGGATGCTGCCAAAAGCTGTGTGGCCAGGGCTCCGTGTGAGTCCCCCTGCTTTGCCAGCACCCTTCATTCCTGATGGCCGCTCTCCTGTTCCTGTCCTCATCTTCCCAGCAGCACCAGCAAAATGTTCAACATGCCTAATTGATTTGCGAGGTCTAAGAGTCATGGATCTTGGGGATTAGGTAGAACAGCTGCCCCATCGTTGTTCCAGAAGTGAATGTTAATTTTTTTGCTTTTGTTTATCACACCCTTATTCTGAAATATAAATGAGACAGAAAGAGTTAATAGTATGAACTTCAGAAATCATTTTTAAATTTGTATAATGTAATAGCCACTAACCTGTATATAGGGCTTACAATGGGTCAGGCCTTCTTTTAAATATTTCATATAGAATATGCTATTTAACTCTCACTGTAGCCCTATAGAGGCAGCATTTATCTACCTACCTATCTATCTATCTATCTATCTATCTATCATCTATGTATCGATCTATGTATCTATGTATCTATTTATCTATTTACCTACCTATCATCTATCTAACAACACCATCTTCATCATCTCTATTTAACATCAAACAAAGGGCTGGAATTGGAACCCCATCAGTCTGGCTCCAGAGTCCATATTCTAAACTGCTACATAAAAAATTAGAAGGGAAAGGAAACATCATAGCCAACCTTCTCATTTATACATGTGGAAATTTTCGCATGTAGTTCAGAGGGGAATTGACTCTCCTAAAATCACACAGCAAGTTAGTGCCTGCTGAATTCCAATCTGAAGTTCTTTTCCTACTTGCACAGTGAATCTCTGTCCCTGAGGTTTGAGAGAGCCTAATGCATTAAGCAACAGGGATTGAAACAGATACTGAATGACTTTTTGAGGTAGAGTAATCTACCTAGAAAGACAAGAAGGAGGCAGTGGAGCAAGTGAGGAGAATGTGTAGGGGAGAAGGAGTCTGAATTTAGAAATTGTGCTGCATTAGGCTCTGGCCAAACTCCAGTGATTTTTGTTCATTATTATTATTTTTATGTGAAAAGGAACCTGCAACAGTTTAGGCTCAGCTATTTGCCTTCAGGCATGGTTTGTCAAATTTGGATCCAATGCCAGTTCAGCACAATGAGTGTTCATGGGTGGCATGTGTATGCCTGTGTGTATGTGTACGTGTGCTCAGGTGTTTGCATGGGCCCATCTCTGTGTGTGTCTATGGTGTTGGCATAAAAGGCAGTCCATCCTAGGACTTGCTGGCTACTTCTTACCTCCAACCCACCTCCCTAATGTGTCAAGAATTATAAATTAATCACCTGGCTGGTTTGCACTGAACTTACTAGTGTTTATGAAAGGGAATTCATTGGATATGCTTGTTAATGGAACACGTGTAATAATACTAAAGCCTGTGATTAAAAAGAAATTTAAGGCCCATGAGTTTTTAATAGAAAAACATATCATTTGAGTGTTTATTTTCTGGTGTAAAATGGCTGAGATGTTTTTAAGGGGAAGGGTGCCTTTTTTAAATTTTAGAAAGATCATGGTATTCATACGGAAAGTTAGCAATATTTTGCAAAAGCCCTTTTAGATTGTGTTTAGCAGAGGACTCTTCTGATAAAGCAGAAGCTGTTAATTGTTTCATTCTTTGATGGAAATAAATTGCAGAGTAATTCCACTCATGGGTTTTATTCATTCATTCATTAATCAAAAATATATTGCATACCTATCATGTGTCGACACAGGGCTACACTGGGATTCAGAGATGGAAACACTTGATCTTACCTTTAGATGACCCACAGTTTGATGGAGGGAAGACATGGGAAGTAAGAATCCCAATACTTGTCCTGATAGAGATGTGGAAAGGTCAGTAAGGATAGGCCAGGAGTCAGAGGCTGCCCAGAGAAGGCAGGATTTAAGCTGAGATTTATCCAATTAATCAAGGTAGGGAAGGCCAGCCCAATGATATAGTATTACAAATTCATGGGGTCTTGGGAGCAAGTTGTGTTGGGGAGAAGTATGTTGTTTCCAGTTTTAGAGTGTGAGTACCAGTTATCTAAAAAATAACTACTGCTTAAATTCTCTCATGCATCCATTTATTCATTCAGTTGCAAAGATACTATTCTTGTTCACATGTGTATTAACATATACACAAGTAAATATCCGTGCACACATATATGGATATATTAATATTCCTTGGTGAAGTGTGCTACCTTGATTTTCTTATATTTTAGTGAGATTTAATCATCCACATTATTTTATAGAGAGTTGTAGAAAGTTCTGCATATAAAATGAAGCTAGTTGATTTTGGCTTTTCAGAAGTTTGCCTGTGGTTTTTTTAGAAATCTTTTATTTTCCAGGGAAAACTTGCATAATTTCTCCACAAATCCTATTTATCTTTCAGAATGGCAAGGAGAACAAACTGCTTTGGGTTTCACAGAACTGGAAGACTGCAAAAGCTCTACACGTTTTTGGGACATCTGAGTATAGGTTTAGGAGTTTGGAATGTCTTGAAGAGAAAAGTTGTTTTAGTTTCACTTTTTATTTTTAGACTTACTGGTAGATTTTAGGAATGTCAAAATAAGACCCTATGTATTTGGATTTTCTAAAACTCAAACAAATATGCATTCATTAACTGCTCATTCACTAAATATTGATAAAGCACTCATAATGAAATATCAAAGGAGATGTGAGAAAACCAGTTCAACCTCTACTCTCAAGAAGTTCACAGTCAATTGAGGGTGGGGAACAAACAAAGGGGGTGGGGGGGGGAACGGTGGATTTTATTATGGAAAAAAATATTGAAAAAGAAGAGGCATAAGTGAAGTCTTCAAGAACTAGTATGACAGAAGCAGATCTGTGTATTTTAAGGAGAGGAATAATTATGGACCACGACAGGGAGGTGAGAATGAGCAATCATCTGATTTTTGAAGGATGGGTAACATGTCAGAACGAGACTTGAAGTTGTTTTGAGGCCACTCAAATGTGCTGCTCGCACACATAGAATCTATAGTAAAATACAATAAAAGGGGAAAAAAGCCCTCCACAATAGTTCAAAAATAGGATACACATATCTGTGGTTCAGAAAATAAAAAGACATATGGGACTGACAGCTGTGGTGGAAACCTAATGGGCTCTGGATTCCCAAGGAGTCAGGGAAGCCTTGAAGTTTAGACCCTATGGTGTAATTAGGACTAAACTGCCTTAATGGTGCCAGGATCACTGCTTCTCAAAAGTGCTGGAATGTGGTTCTACCAGTTGGTGTGAAAAGTTGCTACTTTTTAGTTTATATGGAGGTGTGTATCTTTCAGTTATGGGCTAAGAGAATCTCCTGGCTCAGTGTTTATATCTGTGAATGCCTCTGTGGGAAAGAGCTCCTTGATCGTAATATAAGACCTAGTTTTGGCCAGGTGTTCCAGGGGCCAGGTGGATGCAGAAAAGGCTAGATATGGAGGAGTACATAAAGACAAACATGTTCACCCCCACCTCGGAGAGAAAATCAATAACACTTCCATTCAAAATGTGCCCACAAACAAAAGTTATAAAACACATGAAAATATTAAAAGGTGGTGAATAAAATCCATGATTGAATGTGTCATGGCACATAAAGTAGATTAATAAAACAGTCTGAAAAAGAACTGCAAAAAATATGTGAGGGATGATCAGGGATACATAAAGGAATATATATCATGAACAAAACCAGGCTATTAGTGGACCAAGAACATGTGTATGTTTAAACATTTCAAAAAATAAATTGAAAATTGAAAACATAATCATAGAAATAAAACACTCAATAGATAGAATAAACTCCAGACTGGACAAGGCTGAAGAACAATTAATAAATTGGAAGATAGTACTAAGTGCATTATCTAAGATATAGAAGGATCTATAAAGAAATAACAATTATTGAAATGGTAGAGAAGAGATTTTTGAAGATCTAATGGCTGTGAATTTCCCAGAGATGAAGAAAAGACAGGAGAACTGGCTAGGATAAATAAAAATAAATCTAAACCTAAACCATTGCAGTAAAATTGTAGAACATTAACTTTAAAAAGACCAATCCCAAGACTGAGTCAGGAAGAAATAGGCAATCTGAGCAGACCAATCACTAGTAATGAAATCAAATTTGTAATTAAAAAAAACTCTCATGGACTTCCCTGGTGGTACAGTGGTTGAGAATCCACCTGCCAATGCAGGGGACAGGGGTTCAAGCCCTGGTAAGGGAAGATCCCACATGCTGCGGAGCAACTAAACCTGTGCGCCACTACTACTGAGCCTGCACTCTAGAGCCCACGATCCACAACCACTGAAGCCCGTGTGCCTAGAGCCCATGCTCCGCAACAAGAGAAGCCACCGCAAGGAGAAGCCTGCACACCACAACGAAGAGTAGCCTCCGCTCGCCGCAACTAGAGAAAGCCCGCACGCAGCAACAAAGACCCAATGCAACCAAAAATAAGTAAATAAAATAAATTTATATTAAAAAAAACCTCCCAGAAAACAAAAGTTCAGGATTGGATGGCTTCACAGGAGAATTCTACCAAACACATAAAGAAGAGCTTATACCTATTCTTCTCAAATTGTTTAAAAAATTGAAGCAGATGGAACACTCTCAAATTTATTTTATGAGGCAACCATTACCCTGATACTAAAACCAGACAAAAACACTATAAAAAAATAAAAAATTACAGACCAGTATCTTTGATGAATATAGATGTAAAAATCCTCAAAAAATATTAGCAATCTGAATTCAACTATATATATAAAGGATCATACACCATGATCAAGTGGGTTTTATTCGAGGGATGCAAGGATGGTTTAATATTTGCAAATGAATCAATGTGATACATTATATTAACAAAAGAAAGGATTAAAATCACTTGATCATCTCAATAGATGTAGAAAAATCTTTTAACAAAATTCAACATCTATTCACGATAAAAACTCTCATCAAAGTTGGTATAGAGGGAATATATATCAATGTAAAAAAGGCCATTTATGACAAACCCAGGCTAACATCATATTCAATGGTGAGAAGCTAAAAGTCTTTCCTCTAAAATCAGAAACAAGACAAAGATGCTTACTCTCACAAGTTCTATTTAACATAGTATTAGAAGTCCTAGCCACAGCAATCAGACAAGAAAAAGTAAAAATGCATCTAGTTTGGAAGAGAAGATGTAAAACTATCACTATTTGCAGATGACATGATATTTTATATAGAAAACACTAAAGATCCCACCAAAAAACTATTAATAAATGAATTCAGCAAAGTTGAAAGATACAAGATTAATGCACAGAAATCAGTTGCTTTTCTGTACACTAATAATGAACTATCAGAAAGAGAAAACAAGGAAACAATCCCATTTAAAACTGCATCAACAGCTCAGTGGTTTGTGACCACATAGAGGGGTGGGATAGGGAGGGTGGGAGGGAGACACAAGAGGGAGGAGATATGGGGATACATGTATATGTATAGCTGACTCACTTTGTTATAAAGCGGAAACTAACACACCATTGTAAAGCAATTATACTCCAATAAAGATGTTAAAAAATTGCATCAAAAAAGAATAATATACCTAGGAATAAACTTAACCAAAGAGGTGAAAAACCCATACTCTGAAAACTATAATACATTGATGAAGGAAATTGAAGACAATATAAAGAAATGGAAAGATATCTCATGTTCTTGAATTGGAAGAATTAATATTGTTAAAATGTCCATACTACCCAAAGCAATCTACAGATTTAATGCAATCTTTATCAAAATACCCATGACATTTTTTTACAGAACTAGAACAAATAATCCTAAAGTTTATATGGAACCACAAAAGGCCCTGAATTGCTAAAGCCATCTTGGGAAAAAAGAACATAGCTGGAGGTAGCATGCTCCTTGACTTCAGACTATACTACCAAGTTATAGTAACCAAAACAACATGGTACTGGCACAGAAACAGACACATAGTTCAATGGAACAGAATAGAGAGCCCAGAAATAAACTCACACACTTATGGTCAATTAAATCTATGACAAAAGAGGCAAGAATACACAATGGAGAAAAGACAGTATTTTCAATACGTGGTGCTGGGAAAACTGGACAGCTACATGTAAAGGAATAAAATTAGAACATTTTCTCACATCATATACAAAAATAAACTCAAAATGGATTAAAAACCTAAATGTAAGATCTGAAACCATAACATTCCTAGAAGAGAACATAGGCAGACCACTCTTTGACATAAATCAATATTTTTTGGATCTATATCTTAAAGTAAAAGAAACAAAAGCAAAAATAAACAAATGGGACCTAATTAAACTTAAAATCTTTTGCACAACAAGGGAAACCATTGACAAAACAAAAAGACAACATACTGAATGGGAAAAAATATTTGCAAATGATATGACTGATTAGGAGTTAATACCCAAAATATAGAAACAGTTCACACAACTCAATATCAAAAACAAACAAATGAAGAACAACCCAATTTAAAAATGAGCAGAAGAACTGAATAGACATTTTTCCAAAGAAGATATCCAGATGGCCAACAGGCACATGAAAAGATGCTCAATGGCACTAATCACCAGATAAATGCATATCAAATTATATTTTGATTTATCAAAAGGTATTACCTCACACCTGTCAGAATGGCTATTATCAAAATGACCACAAATAACAAATGTTGTTAGGATGTGGAGAAAAGAAAACCCTTGTACACTGTTGGTGGGAATGTAAATTGGTGTATCCACCATGGAAAACAGTATGGAGATGCTAAAGTTAGAACTACCATACGATCCAGCAATTCTACTCCTGGGTATATATACAAGGAAAATGAAAAAACTAATTTGAAAAGATACATGCACCTCAATGTTCATAGCAGCATTATCTTCAATAGCCAAGGTATGCAAACAAACTATGTGTCCATCAGCAGATAAATAGATAAAGAAGATGGGTATACACAGACACACACACACACACAATGGAATATTACTCAGCCATAAAAAAATGAAATTCTGTCATCTGCAACAATGGGGATGGACCTGAGATGTTTTATGCTTAGTGAAATAAGTCAGACAAAGAATGACAAATACTATATGATATCACTTATATGTGGCATCTAAAAAATAATACAAATGAACATATATTGATTACAAAACAGAAACAGACTCACAAATACTGAGAACAAATTAGTGGTTACCAGTGAGGAGAGAAAAGTAGGGAGGGAGGGGCAAGGATAGGGATAGGGGATTACAAACTACTATGTATAAAATAAATAAGCTGCAAGGATATAGCACAGGGAAATACAGCCATTATTTTATAATAAATTTAGATGGAATAGAATCTATAAAAATATTGAATTGCTGTGTTGTACACCTGAAAATAATATAATATAGTAAACCAACTATTCTTTAATAAAAATATTACAAAGTGACCAATTTTAAAGTTAACAGAGAGAAGAGGTAAATTAACAACAAAATAATGGCATACACTGGCAGTGATTTCTCTTTATCAGAATAGATGTTAGAGACAATGGTACAATATCCTCAAGGTGAGGAGAGAAAATAACTGTCAATTTATAATTTTAGACCCAAGTAAACGATCATTTAAGAGGGAGGCTTAAATAAAATTTCAAAGATTAAGAGAATTTACCATCTCTTACTAGAGGAACCAATAAATGATGTGCATAAAAAGTGAAGAAAAGTAAACCCAGAAGGATGAATAGCTGCAAGTTAAAACAGTGAGCACGGAAATTAATATGTTAATGTATTTTATGAAGGTCAAAACAACTTAGAAAAATATAAAACTGAATGTCTATATAATATAGAAAAGAAGATAGATACTAGATTTTAAAAGGATAGTTAAAACATTACAAAGTCCTTGACTTATTTATAGGAGGACAAAATTAGTGAATAATCTTAGACTTGTTAGAAAACTATAAACGTTTAATGTTAAATACTAAAATATGAACACAATTTATATATTGCAAACCAACAGTGAAAAAAGAAAGAAATGTAGACATAGAGAATGCAAAAAATAAGAGCAAAAGAAGTAAAGAAATAGAATGGTATGATGGTTAATTTTATGTATCAGTTTGACTGGCTAAGGGATGCCCAGAGAGATGGTAAAACATTATTTCTGAGTGTGTCTGTGAGGGTGTTTCCAGAAACAATTAGCATTTGAATTGGTAAACTGAGTAAAGCAGATGGCCCTCTGCAGTGTGGGTGGGTATCATCTAATCCACCAAGAGCTTGAATAAAACAAAAAAGTGGAGAAAGTGCAAATTCACTCTTTCTGCTTAAGCTGAGACATCCATCTAATCCTGTTCTCAGGTATTGGTGTTCTGGACTCTTGGGCTTTCAGACTCAGATTGGGACTTTCACCATCACCTCCCCAGTTCTCAAGCCTTCAGACCTGGGCTAAATTACACCACCAGCCTTCCTGGGTCTCCAGCTTGCAGATGGCAGATCGTGGGATTTCTTGGTCTCCATAATCATGTGAGATGATCCCTATAATAAATTTCCTTATATATATATATATAAAATTGGTTCTGTTTCTCTGTAGAACGCTAGTACAAATAATAAAAGAAAACATAAAAAATAGGGGAGATATTGTGTTGAATAAGATGGAAAATTCCTGAATGTTTAAATATAAAAAGTCAGTTTTAGAATGAAATATAGAGTATAATATTATTTGAAATTTTACAAACTGTGCAAAATATTGTTATTTTAAAACAAATAAATTTATATCCTATATGTATAAACTTTGTTAAAAATGGACAGGAAAGACCAAGATCAACATCAGGATAGTGATTACATCTGGAATAGGATGGAGGATATTAGGATAAGGAAGGAGTACAAAGGGGACTTCCATTCTATCTGTAATATTTTCCTTTATAATAGCAAATGAAGCATAGTTTAAGGTGTGTTCAATCTGGGTGATGGGTATGAAAGTATCACTATTCTCTGTATTTTGCTGTCGGTTTAAATATTTCATGCAGACCTTGATGGGAGGACCATGTGGGAAGTGTCTCTTTGTTTTCACTCTTCCCTGGCAGTGATTTTAAGCCATGGGGGGATTTCTGTAGAATCCTTCATCTCTGCCACTCTTCCTCATCTATCTGTCTAGGTTGTAGTTACCTAAAAGAGAACAATCAAAATTGTTCTTTTCATGATTGAATCAACCAACTTATTAAAGGGGCCTCAGTTCCTATGGAATTTATTATGGTCCTCAATGTCCACTGTTCTTATGGTCAGAAACTCCATAAAAACCAAGATTTCACCAGGATTGTTCAACACTGCATTTCCAATGCCCGTGCCTTGGCATAAATATTGCATTAATAAGTGCATAAGTAAAGGAAGGGCAGCTAGATTTACCCAACAACCAATTCACCACTCTTCCATATGCCTGACTCTTCCATGACTCTGTGTCTTTGCACTAGTCATCCCTCCCATGCCCTTTAGGAATGGCCTTGCCTCCTAATTGGCTGTAAAAATTCCCCTTCTAATCTTCCTATTTCCTGGAAGAAGATAGAAGCTTTATTAGGTCAGTGATCCTGTCTATTTTTTTCAGAGCTGCATGCCCATCACCTGTCGCATTTGTAGAGTATATGTATTCTATTTATGAGCCCAGGTGTTACTTCTCCTTGAAGCCTTTCCTGACATAGCTCCCATATGCCCCACAACTTCTATTCCAGACAGAGATAATCACGAAATTTTTTTTTTCATGACACTATACCTAGTACATATATTTCAATAGTTGCGATTAGTATATTGTATTGTAAGTAATTGTTTCCCTCATTAGATATTAATTCCTCAAGGACCAGATTTATATCTTTTTATCTCTAAGTTCCTAATTAGTTTTCTGGCAATCATGTGGAACAGAGCAGCCTTTCCATAGGGACTTGCTGAATTGACTTAAATCCGTTGGTAAGTTGTGTTCTGTGCATTTTCTGAAGCACTCAAAATCCTCCTGACGGTGCTTCCCTTCTCCAGAGAATGGCTAAGTGATCCCAGCACATAGTTAAATCTTCTGTCACTACTGAGGGAGCCTAAAATAGTCATTAAGATGGATGCCTAGGAAAGGTTAAGATAATGTAAAAAGTGGGGAGAAGGATCAGTAGCTAACTTCATCTTTTCTACCCAGGGCTGTGACCAATGAGTCACCTGGGGTTCGGCACAAGCCCTCCTGCAGGGAGGACTCTTTTGCTCTCTCAGTCCCCTACTGCTGCCATCTGTTGATAATTACTGTCCAGTCTCTGCAGAGAACATGTGATATTTAATATTTCCTCACCACTTGAACAAACATGCGGCAATAACAGAAAGGTACTTGGCCACAGGAGTAGAAAGATGTATTTGCACGAAAGAGTCAGTGTACACCTTGGGCCAGGCAAACAACTGCCTTCTCTTTGCAAAGTTAAGAGAAGTCCCCATGTTTCAGAGCCTGGAGAATAGGTACATTGACTTAGGTTGTGGTTTTGGAAGAAAACTCTTAAAAGTCCAAACTATCAAGAAGATTAGAAAACAAAACATAACTTCTTTTGACAATTGATGTGATTTTTCTCTTCATGAGCCATTGTGAAATTTTCCCAGGTAGCTTTTCAGCGTTTTTGGAGAAAGTTGATGCTCTTGCCAAGTACTAAGAAAGAAGAAAAGTATTTTGTGTGTTTGAAAAAGTGTCCTTCCATTCGAAAGCCTTTTTATTTTTTTTTAAACCATTCCTTTTGAGGGTGGGGAAAAGAGTTTTCTAGTTTCATTTGCAGGTGGGAAGTTCAACTTCCTGTTTCAAGAATAACAAGAAGATTCAACATGGACAAACGTTCTGCCCTGTTTTGCACATACAATAAACTCTGGATTAGTGATGTGATAGGAAATAGACTGCCTTGGTTCATTGAGCTTTTGGATCTGAAGGTGAGAATGGTGAGGTCACCAATGGCATGTAGATACACATGGTTCATTGGTCATCCATAGTGAAGTGGCAGCTGGGGTTGTGAAGTGAGGCAGGAGTAGACATTGTTTCTAGTAGTAGAAGAGAAAATGAATCATTCTGGATCTTGTTCCTTATCATCATTCATTTCCATTTGGGCACAGTCAATATTTATCATGAATGCTTTTTTATCCCCAACATCTATTATGAAAATTTGCAGACATGTTAAAGAGTTCAAAGAATTTTACAGTGAATACTAATATATCTGTGGTAGGTAGATTCTGTCATTAACAACTTGCTCTGCTTGCTTTATTATGTTTCTATTTCTTCCTTCCTTGATAGATCTCAGTCCATTCATATTATTATTTTTGATGCATTTTACAATATGTTGCAGATAGTCATGAATGTTTTATGGTCCACTGTCATCCAAGATAGAAATGTCCATTATTTTAGATACCTTTTCCTTTACTCCAAGACCTGCCCCAGCAATCATAGCAGGCATTGTGCTGGGCACTGGATAGTCTGTGCACAGATGTGGAATTTACTTGCCACAGCAAGGCAGAAGTTAAAAGAAAATGAAGACAAAGAAATATAAAATTTTACACTGTGATCACAGTCATAAAATGGAAAACAGGTAGAATAAAATGCCATCTCCAAGGCAGTTTCCTTCTCTTAAATCCACCACCTTGGGCTTCCTTGGTGGCGCAGTGGTTGCGCGTCCGCCTGCCGATGCAGGGGAACCGGGTTCGCGCCCCGGTCTGGGAGGATCCCACATGCCGCGGAGCGGC
>NC_041220.1:103962473-103974622 GCF_002837175.3 Physeter macrocephalus
AAAAAAAAAAAAAAAAAAAAAAAAAATCCACCACCTTGTTATCAAAATGACTTCTTGAAACTCTGCTTGGATCTGCCATTGACTTCCCATAACTTGTGGGATAAAACCTACCCTTAGCTGGACAACTGCAGTATTTTTATGATATGGCTAGAGAAAGTTCACTACCACTCTAGAAATATTTATTGCCTCCCTATGATGTGCTGGGTGCAGGGGTTAGGTGCTGTGAATATTAGAATAAGCACATCATGATCTCTAGTCTTGAAGAGTTTACAGTCAGGTTGAGGAAACATAATTTCAATATGATGCTTAAAATGTTATGAACACAGAGGAAAGGCAACCCAGTATAGCTTCAGGTCTGGGTTAAGAAGGTCTTACCCAGGGGAAAAATGGATGCTCTGAATCCTGAAGACATATTCAGGTGAAGAAGGATGGGAAAGTATTCCAGCAAAGAAAACAAAATATTTAGGCAAAAAAACCCAGTGAAAAGTGATGAGGCCAGTAAGTGGGCTCATGGAGGGCTTGAAAAATGGCAAAGAGGGTAGGAACTTTACCGTGTATGGAGGGAGGAACCACTGAAGCAGTTAGAAATACAGTGTAAAGGATGGGTGGAGGGTAGTAGGAATGGGCAACACAGCAAGCAGGAAAAGAAGTTAGGAATGTGCTGCAGTAATCCAGGGAAGACAAGCTTGGGTAACTGGTAGTAAATATGGAGAAAGAGGGACTAATTTGGAGAAGGTGCAAGAGGTAAAATCAGGAGAATTTAAAGAATGAAATGAATGAGCACAAGATAAGTGAAAGGGAAAGGTTAACAATGAATCCCGATTCTCTGACTCGGATGGGTGAGTGAATGGCACATCCAATAATTAAGATTGAAAATATTAAGAGAGAGAGGAAGATAATGAATTTAATTTTGGAGGTAATTTTAAAGTGCCTGGGAGACATCCAAGTGGAGGTGTCCACAGTGTGGTGGACATACAATTGGAAGTTCAAGAGAAGACTTTGGACATCTAGGGGGATGCTGGTTAGACACACATAAGTGGATGTGGCACTTATGATTTATCCCATCTGAGGGATGAGGGAGCTGGAACATTTTTATATCATCTCTCACCAGTCATTGGTTGAAGGCTTCTGGGGAGTGGCGTGTGCTTCATACATTGTTACACGTATGTCCTATGTGTCTGTGCTGCATACATCTGGCCTGCTTTATATTTAGATCTCAACAAGAAATTAAGGGTAAATGTCTTGATTTTACTGAGTTGTTGAGGCTAGAACCCAGGTCTTCTGATTTCTGTTTCAGTTTTCCTCTGTATTCATCACCACTCCATTATCAATGGTACACCCTCCATCCATTCGTTCATGCAGTCACTGTCCATGACCTCAACAAGCATTTATTAGGCACCTCCCATGCGCCAGGCTGGGCTAACTGCTGTCTCTGAAGGTACTGGGAATAGAACCTTCCACATATGCATCCATGAAGAACCTCAATTTCACTCACTTCCAACTGTTTTCACTTCCTGAAAGAGGAGTGGTACTTAGACTTGGAGGAAGACCTGAGGGATAGGAGTGTCAGAATGACATCTCCCAAGGGCCCTTGGAACTTGGATGACTGTGTATTGAGGTGGTATGGAAAATGATTGCTCTCTAAGAGAGCATGCACAACTTCAGCTTATGCAAGACTATAAAGGACCCCCTGTCTGCATTTCCAAAAGGAAAATTCATGTTTCCTGTGGCCTTTAACTCCTAATCTTTACTGGTTACAAGAGGGTATTCCAGGCGGTAGAGTGCTTAATAAATATTATATTGTTTGCTAATGATAATGTTATTTGGGAGTGTGATATTTCCTTCTGAATGTGCTAGCCTGGTTTAACAAATCTGCTGTGAGTAGTTTCACCTTTCATTGTGTTGGTTGAGATGTCTCAGGGACACCTTAGCAGGGGCCAAGGAATAGCTCAAAAATGCAGAAGTAAATGAGTCTGCCGGATGCATTAATAGTTTTTGTCTGTGCTGACTTCCCCTTTGTTGTAAGAATGTAACCTATACCAAGGGGCTCTGCTATGTTAAGTAAATGTGTGCATTCTCACTGTGAAGATGTAAGATGCTTGAAGGGCTGGCGGGAGCATTTTCCTACATACTTGTCTTGTTTTTATATCCTTTTGTATGCACAGATGGTCAGTTCTGACCTAACTCCTCTCTTATTCAAATCCAGCTTTTTAGGAATGGTTTAGTTGGATAATTGACAAATGGTACAAATATTTTTCAAATTTTCCTTTATTCCCAAAAGAACTGAATGCCAGTTCTGGGTAATTATTACCTGTGAGGTACAAAGGCATGGGATTCATAGCATGATTCACTTGAACTCAGACAGACTGGATTTTAAATCATGTTTCTGATACTCTCTGTTCTCTCTCAACCTCAGTTTCCTCATCTGAAACACGGGTAACTACCATTATCTGGTGTAAATGCTCATAACTCCACCCTTCCTTCCCCTTTTGTTCTCTCTCTCCCTTCCTTATCTCTCTCCCTTTATTCTTTCCAATATATGTTGAATCATTCTTTTTCTTTTGGATCATCTTTATCAACTTTCAAATGCATTCAAAAGAAAATTCATCTTAAAATAAAAACAGATCTTTATGAGCTTTCAAATGCAACGAAAAGAAAATTCACCTTAAAATAAAAACAGAAAAACAAAACAAATTTTCTTGACCATATCTTCCTTCTACTATCTTATTTTGCTTATCTCATTATAGTAAAATTTCTTAAAGAGTTATCTACACTTGGGATCTATAACTCCTCATATCCTACATATTCTTTAACCTTCTACAGCCTGGCTCCAGCCTCTTCTGTTCCACTGAAAATGTTCTCCTCAAAGTGAAATTATTTCTTGTACATAAGTTAACCATCACGTTGCAATTACCAAGGCACATTTGCGTTGATAGCATTTTCCATTCTTTATAGGTTTGTATTTGCTAGTTCATTCAGGATGAAACTTATTTTTTGCTGGATATTTTGCATGTAACTTGGGTTAAATCTCTTGTCTTAAACGGGTCACTAGTTATCGTTCTGTAATATGAACCCATGGGAATATCAGAATCTTGGTCAATGAGGAAATAAACTGCTTCCACACTCAACTGTGCTTTTTATTTTAAAAAAACTTATTAAGGGAACTGAGTACAAACATTAGAACATTAGCACAAACAATATATTTAAGTAGGACAACCAATTTAAAACAAAATATACAGAAAAACATGCTTTTTAGAATTATGATTTGTTTTCACTGATCCTTTAGCATTCTCTATCATTGTTTACTCTAGCTCAGGTTTTCATTTTGACTTAATTATTAACTATGAATATTTCCTTCAACCATCACAAACTATTTACACTTCTTGGTAAAACTTCTGCTTGGATATATAAACATGTGCCCCTTTATAAGCAAGATTTTTCTGAGTGTACAACAAAGGGTCATGAGAAGAAATGGATGTGAATCCATCTAGTTGATTCTCTAACTAATCTGAGATCTGTTGACTTTAACTCTCCTTGGATCTACCAAAAGTAATAGCTCTAACTGCTTTGTTATAACATTAGAAACAGGGGTCTTATTTTTGACTGATTCCAGGTTTTAGTCATTTTGGGGGCTTTAAATTTAATTTTAATTTTGATTACAGTTATATGGCAATGTAGTTTGAAGATGCACATAGCTCACTAGGACAGGAATAGAGTAGTTCTCCCACTGCATGTCCACTGGACCTCACTCTTGAAATACCTCTCACCATTTTTGTTATTCCTTTGGATATTTGCCTCCATCTGTCTAGATAATATGCTTACCCTACTGTTCCTGGATTTGTCAGTTTCAGGCCTTACTGATTGATTTCCTACAATGGAAGATGGGACATAGCTCTCTTTCATGCCTCTCCTTGGTAACATATATACTGTCATCATCCTCCACCCACAACTTTCCATTATATTAAGTTGAACTCTATGAAGTTGCTACTATTCTCAGTCAGAAATGTTTGAATGTTTGCAATATCATGATCTAAAGTTATACCATAATTTTAGTTAAAACAAAATTAAATGTTTGTAATAGTTGAGTCATTTGGCATATTATAAATACTTTCCTTCTGTTGTAGAACTTTTGTTTTATCTGTTTGTTTGATTTGTTGGTTGATTTTTAAAACACACTTATTATTAATGTTCCTCAAATCTCTCCCAATTTGTTGAATCTTCCCTCAACATAATAAAACCAATGCATCATTCAGTTTTTATCACCTGGGAGACATCTTTGTTGGAGTCTTTTGATGTACTCTAGTGGACTATTTACTTTCTAGAACTGCAATCTGGACCCTCTTGAATCTTGATCCTAGGGATACCCTTGTCTATTGTGTTGGAGTCTCTGTTTCCAATATTCATGACTGCCACATTTTTGGCCCAGTCTCCTTGGTGGAGACTGCTTTTCTAGGTTTTTGAGAAAGGGAGAAAAGGAGGTAACTTTTTCAGGGATCTGACAAGTCATTATTCTCTGTTCACATTGAATTAATATTTCACTGCCTAAGTTGAAGTATTAGAGTTTTCTAGAGAAAGAGAACCAATAGGATACACAGATAGATAGATAGATAGATAGATAGATGATAGATTTATTATAAGAAATTGGCTCATGCAATTATGGAGGTTGGCAAGGTACAAGATCTGCAGAATGATTCGGCAAGATGAAGACCCAGGAAAACCAGTGGTTTAGTTTCAGTCTGAGTAAAAAACCTGAGAAGCAGAAGAGCCAGTGATATAGTTCCTGTCTGAAGGCCAGCAGGCTCAAAACTCAGGAAGAGTCTATGTTTCAGTCTAAGTCTAAAGGTAGCAAAAGAGCCAATGTCCCAGTTCAAAGGCAGTCAAGCAGGAATTATTCTCTCTTACTCAGAGGAGGGCAGCATTTTTGTTCTATTCAGGCCTTCAACTGATTGGATGAGGTCCATTTACATAAGAGCCATCTGCTTTACTCAGTCTACCAATTTAAATGTTAATTTCATCTAAAAACACCCTCACAGAAACACTCAGAAAAATGTTTGGCCAATTATCTGGACACCCCATTGTCCAGTCCACTTGACACATAAATTTACCATCATAGTTGGAAATCACTTTCTCTGAGTAATTTGCAGGGATTTCTTCATTGTCTTTCAGCTTCCAGAATCCCTCTTGAGAAGTCTGACAGATGATTCCTTTTTTGATTTGTCTGAGGCATGTGGCTGGGTATTTGACCCTGGTCCTCATTATTAGGTGCCATAGCTAGGCTTTTTATAAGGGGAATCTCTGACATGAGTATCTTGAGATAATTTTTCCTGGGATGGTAAGATTTCCTTGAGAGTAAGCTTTTAGGGTCCTGCCTGGGACATAAAGTCCTGGCTTCTAGAGACCTGAGAGCCTAAGAGAATGATTAGAATGTAAATTTTCATGTAATCTTTTTTTCAGAGCACTATACCTAAACTTTGTGTGGTGTCCCTGGTCCATATACCATCTGTCT
The DNA here is from genome assembly GCF_002837175.3 of Physeter macrocephalus. Classification (NCBI taxonomy): domain Eukaryota; kingdom Metazoa; phylum Chordata; class Mammalia; order Artiodactyla; family Physeteridae; genus Physeter; species Physeter macrocephalus. The sequence goes on from NC_041220.1 coordinate 103,967,980, forward strand.
TATCTTTCCTAGACAATAAACCTGCATTTACTCACAGAGTTGGAGTAGTGAAGAGGATAAGGGAGAGCCAATAGTTTAGTAAAAAGATTTTCAATCTAGGTACCCATTTCATCTCCACATTTATGCTCATCTCCATGTAGTCCTTAGGATGTTAACTCCTGATCCTTATAGAGGTACCATGGTGTAAGTTGACTAGCTCTCATCTCTATGGCATCTTCTAGGTCAATTATTACTCAACCTTCTGTTTCCTAGCTCCCCAAATTCTGTGGCTATTGTTTCCTTTTCAATTCTCTTTGTCTTGTGTTCTATGCCTTTAAACATTCCTTTATTTTTCTTTTAGTGAGGTTTTCAGATGAAGTGATGCTAAATGTTTGTTCACTCTGCAATCTCCACTTAAAAGCTAGATCTTGATTCTTTTCTTACTCTCTGGCCAAAGGTGATGGGGATGTGAGGAGAAATTACAGAGTAGTGTGACATTAAAAAAAAATTCAGAGACATTGTCTTTCTCCTAACCCAAATGAATAATCTTTGAATAGAATCACCTGACTAAATTGCTCCATTCTTTGAGACAGACATTTATGAAAAAAATTTCCAGGTTTACTTGTTAAATATTGAACTCTGCAATATAATTAGAACTTTTGTAAGTAATCTAAAAGTATTTCCTAAAAGTTCATTATGTACAAAACCTTGTTATCTTGCTATATTCTCAAGAATTTTATGATTTGGTATGAAAAATTTGTCTGTAAAGTAAAAATAAGTAATGAATCAAGATAATAATACAAGCAGTTTTATTAATTTCTACATTTCTACATTCCATATACTCAGATGGAAACAAATCATCATTCAAGTGACTGTGTGATAACCTCCTCCAACTCTGATTCATTGGTATCAATGAAGGAAGTATACTTTAAGTAAGTGGCTTACTTAGGTGTATTTGTATTCTTACCTCTTTGGAGGTTTTAAAATTAAAGCTGTGTCATCTGTCAGAAATAAGTTAAGCGTGGCCCATTCTGGAAATGATGGTATTTTTAGTGATTATTTTTTTTTATGACTAGGTTCATCTACGTGTGAGAGCTGACCTCATATTCCCTAAACATGATGATTTTATGAAGATAGACCAGTGTTTCTTGTTTAGGTAAAGAGATAATTTGGTCCAGACTCCAGCACCATAATTACCTGGTACTAGGATTCTCTGTCTTGTCACTTCATAAGACTTAGGATGCTGTCTTATTGTCCAAGATGGCAAAATCAGCTTCAGCTTCCATTTCCTCATTCCAACCAACAGGAAAGAGGAAGGACAAAGAAGGGGTTATTATTTCATCCTGGAAACACTTCCAGGAAGCTACACACGTCCCAACAGCCAAAAGTTGGTCACATCGCCACAGTTAGTTGTGAGGAGTGGTGGAAAATACATCTATTCCAGGCAGCCTTGTATCCAGTAACTACCAGGGTTTCCATTTCTAAGGAAGAAAGGAAAAAGGTAGGACAGATATAGGAAGGAAAGAGCAATCTCTTTCACAGGCATACTTACATATATCCAACTTGTGATTCCACGCATTTCACAATATAGAAAATACTAGGATGACAAGAGGTGGTGACAAGTGACAGAGGTGATGAACATTGTGTCAATGGCAGGACCAAAAATCAGATATCTATTTTATGGCTATTGATGCTATGCTGGGATCCAGCTTGGAAGTAAATGAATAGTCTTAAAAATTACATATTTTAATTATAAAATATCTCAAACACACATACTCTGAAACCCCATGGTTTGCATGCAGGTTGTTTCCCAGGGAGTGTGAGAGAGTGGGGGAGGGGAAATTGAGCAGAAGGAGAGACTGGGCTGAGATACAGTTGCAGCAAAGGTCTGAGCTAGTCCCACAAGGGCTCTGGAGCTGGGATGTCTCCAGAGTTGTACACTTGAGGCTGCTGTGGTCTTCAACAGGCTAGTGATTGGATGGGAACTGCTTCTGAGGAAGGAGTGTGATCTTGGAGGAAGGGTCTCTGTTCTACTTAAGGCTGTGGGACCTTAGAGTTGGGCGGGTGGAGCTAGGGGGCAAACCGCTCCCTCCACTTCCAGGTGGGGCACATTCCCTGTTCTTGTACCTTGACCAATCGTGGACTTCTTATATTTTGCTGGGTTGTTGGCCAATTCTAAATCAATCTAGTGATTCTAAAATAATGGTTCACTTCATTTTCATCAAGAACGCTGGATGTCAGGGTTCAGTGTAATATCATTCAAACTTCTTTGGAAAGAAACCTGGTAAGGAATCTCAATTTAAAAAATAGATACGGGAGATATGCTATTTATGACTAAATTTTTAAAATATATTACAAATATTTTTTAATGACAAATCTTTTATTTTTTGGTGGAAAACACTTTATTGTTTTGGGGATCCCTGAAGCATCTTTTAGGAGGAAGCTCTGAGACTCAAGTCTAACAAAAAGAGCTCACTTTTGGAATCAGATGTACCTGAAATCGAACCCAGACAGTTAGTTGCTCGCTGTGTGATTTTGGCAAGTCATATGACCTCTCTGTGCTTCAATTTTTCTAAACAAAACACAACACTTCTTCCAAGGTCTCTTTGGTCTCTTGAGAGTCCCCTGTTTATAAGAGAAAACAGCCAGTGCTTCCAGTGCAGTGAGCCTAAGAAGTGTTGTAGGACTGACCAATTTCCTGGCCATCTGTCAATAGGATTAACTTATTATCGAAGGTTCCTTTGTGAGGCAACTCTCACATCAGGAGTACCCTGGGAAGGGTGTTGAACGTGACTTCATGTCAGGGCCTCCCTAGCCAAGCCTAACTTAGGAAAGACTTAATTCTTTGGCACAAGGGAGCAAGGGAAAGACAGAGCAGGAAAAAGGCATGTGCCAGCAACAGGAGGTACAGCTTCAGAGCCTGGGTCCACCTCCCATTTCAAGCCCAGGGTTCCTGTAATTGGCTTGTCATTTGTCCTGCACACACCCTCCTGGCCATCTCCAATGAGTGACCCCTTTGCTCCATCAACGTGGGAACATAGGTGACTTTAATTGAGACGGAGGGACAGCTCACAGGGAAGGTGCTGGAGTCTGTTCAGCTCCTGAGCTCAGTAAACATGACTTATCCCCCAAGCTGGGGGCTGGCACTTTAAGACTTGAGTCGCTGCCATCAAGTCCCCTCACATGTATGTTCCCCTTTATTTCTTTGCATTTCTAATTGAGGGAAGATATGCTTTATTTGAAGTGAGAATTGCCCTGTTTCCATGAAGGTCCTCCACTCCTGCAAATTACCACAGAGGGAATCATAACTCAAGGAGGGCCAACAGAAGGTAGTTTAGTGATCTCATAGAAGGGTGCATTGGGCAAAGCGGGAGGCAGAGTATTATGAGAACTTGGCTGCAGAACACTGAATCTGAGCTACATAAGCTTTCTCCTCCTTGCTCCAAGCAGGCAGGAGCAGAGCCTGTACTCTCCGTCTCCTGGGGCTGTGGGTCAGGCGCTTGCCATGGGAGATACAAAGGGGGAGCTCAGTCCATGGAAATCCAGGATCAATCCATCTGTCAACAAACCCACAGGGTATTTATGGAACATCAAATATATGAGTGAGGGAAACCTAACATATATTAGGATTCATTATTTTCAAATATTCTTTGAAACACTCAGAGGAAAAAAAAAAGAATTTGATCCCTTTAAACACTGAGAGCGAGCAGAAGCAAGAAGAACTACAGTCCTGCAGCCTGTGGAACAAAAACCACATTCACAGAAAGACAGACAAAATGAAAAGACAGAGGACTATGTACCAGAGGAAGGAACAAGATAAAACCCCAGAAAAGTAACTAAAAGAAGAGGAGATAGGCAACTTTCCAGAAAAAGAATTCAGAAAAATGATAGTGAAGATCATCCAGGACCTCAGAAAAAGAATGGAGACAAAGATTGAGAAGATGCAACAAATGTTTAACAAAAACCTAGAAGAATTAAAGAACAAACAGAGATGAACAATACAATAACCAAAATGAAAAATACACTAGAAGGAATCAATAGCAGAATAACTGAGGCAGAAAAATGGATAAGTGACCTGGAAGACAGAATGGTGGAATTCACTGCCACAGAACAGAATAAAGAAAAAATAATGAAAAGAAATGAAGACAGCTTAGGAGACATCTGGGACAACACTAAACACATCAACATTTGTATTATAGGGGTCCCAGAAGGAGAAGAGAGAGAGAAAAGACAAAATGAAAAGACAGAGGACTATGTACCAGAGGAAGGAACAAGATAAAACCCCAGAAAAGTAACTAAAAGAAGAGGAGATAGGCAACTTTCCAGAAAAAGAATTCAGAAAAATGATAGTGAAGATCATCCAGGACCTCAGAAAAAGAATGGAGACAAAGATTGAGAAGATGCAACAAATGTTTAACAAAAACCTAGAAGAATTAAAGAACAAACAGAGATGAACAATACAATAACCAAAATGAAAAATACACTAGAAGGAATCAATAGCAGAATAACTGAGGCAGAAAAATGGATAAGTGACCTGGAAGACAGAATGGTGGAATTCACTGCCACAGAACAGAATAAAGAAAAAATAATGAAAAGAAATGAAGACAGCTTAGGAGACATCTGGGACAACACTAAACACATCAACATTTGTATTATAGGGGTCCCAGAAGGAGAAGAGAGAGAGAAAAGACACGAGAAAATATTTGAAGAGATTATAGTTGAAAACTTCCCTAACATGGGAAAGGAAATAGCCACCCAAGTCCAGGAAGTGCAGAGAGTCCTAGGCAGGCTAAACCCAAGGAAAAACACGGTAAAGTGATGAAAAGGAAGAACCTACAACCAAGATTACTCTACCCAGCAAGGATCTCATTCAGATATGACAGAGAAATCAAAAGCTTTACAGACAAGCAAAAGGTAAGAGAGTTCAGCACCACCAAACCAGCTCTACAAAAAACACTAAAGGAACTTCTCTAAGTGGGAAACATAAGACAAGAAAAGGACATACAAAAACAAACCCAGGGCTTCCCTGGTGGTGCAGTGGTTGAGAATCTGCCAGCCAATGCAGGGGACAGAGGTTTGAGCCCTGGTCTGGGAAGATCCCACATGCTGCGGAGCAATTAGGCCCTTGAGCCACAACTACTGAGCCTGCGCATCTGGAGCCTGTGTTCCGCAAAAAGAGAGGCCATGATAGTGAGAGGCCTGTGCACCACAATGAAGAGTGGGCCCACTTGCTGCAACTAGAGAAAGCCCTTGCACAGATACGAAGACCCAACACAGGCAAAAATAAATAAATAAATAAATTAATTTTAAAAAAACCCCAAGCAATTAAGAAAGTGGTACTAGGGACACACATATTGATAATTACATTAAATGTGAATGGATTTAATGCTCCAACCAAAAGACACAGGCTTGCTGACTCATATATAGGAGATCATCCAGACAGAAAATTAATAAGGAAACACAAGCTTTAAATGACACAATAGACCAGATAGATTTAATTGATATTTATAGGATATTCCATCCCAAAACAGCAGATTACACTTTCTTCTCAAGTGCACATGGGACCTTCTCCAGGATAGATCACATCTTGGGTCACAAGCCTCGGTAAATATGAGAAAATTGAAATCACATCAAGTATCTTTTCCAATCACAATGCTATGAAATTAGAAATCAATCACAGGGAAAAAAAGTAAAAAAACCAAACACATGGAGGCTAAACAATACGTTACTAAATAACCAAGAGATCATTGAAGAAATCAAAGAGGACATCAAAAAATCCCTAGAGATAAATGACAACAAAAACAAGACGATCCAAAACCTATGGAATGCAGCAAAAGCAGTTCTAAAAGGGAGGTTTATAGCAATATACTCCTACTTCAAGAAACAAGAAAAATCTCAAATAAACAATCTAAACTTACACCTAAAGGAACTAGAGAAAGAAGAACAAACAAAACCCAAAGTTAGTAGAAGGAAAGAAATCATAAAGATCAGAACAGAAATAAATGAAATAGAAACAAAGAAAACAATAGCAAAGATCAATAAAACCAAAACCTGGTTTTTTGAGAAGAAAAACAAAATTGATAAAACTTTAGCCAGACTCATCAAAAAAAGAGGGAGAGGACTGGACTGAAATCATTAAATTAGAAATTTAAAAGAAGTTACAATGGACACCACAGAAATACAAAGCATCCTGAGAGACTACTCTAAGCAACTCTATGCCAATAAAATGGCCAACCTGAAAGAAATGGACAAATTCTTAGAAAGGTATAATCTTCCAAGACTGAACCAGGAAGAAATAGAAAATATGAACAGACCAATCACAAATAATAAAATTGAAACTGTGATTAAAAATCTTCCAACAAACAAAAGTCCAGGACCATATGGCTTCACAGGTGAATTCTATCAAACATTTAGAGAAGAGCTAACACCTATCCTCAAACTCTTCCAAAAAAATTGTAGAGGAAGGAACACTCTCAAACTCATTCTATGAAGCCAATATCATCCTGATACCAAAACCAGACAAATATACTGCAAAAAAAGAAAATTACAGACCAATATCACTGATCAATATAGATGCAAAAATCCTCAACAAAATACTAGCAAACAGAATCCAAAAACACATTAAAAGGATCATACACCATGATCAAGTGGGATTTATCCCAGG
>NC_041220.1:103974780-104003298 GCF_002837175.3 Physeter macrocephalus
TCAGCACCCATTTATGATAAAAACTCTCCAGAAAGTGGGCATAGAGGGAACATACCTCAACATAATAAAGGCCATATATGACAAACCCACAGCAAACATCATTCTCAGTGGTGAAAAACTGAAAGTATTCTCTCTAAGATCAGGAACAGGACAAGGATGTCCACTCTCACTGCTATTATTCAACATAGTTTTGGAAGTCCTAGCCAAGGCTATCAGAGAAGAAGAAGAAATAAAAGGAATACAAAATGCAAAAGAAGAAGTAAAATTGTCACTGTTTACAGATGACATGATACTATACATAGATAATGATAATTATCTTTAGATAATTAGATATCTAATAATAGATATTTAGATAATTAGATATCTAAATTTAGATATCTTTAGATAATCTAAATATGTCACCAGAAAACTACTAGAGCTAATCAATGAATTTGGTAAAGTTGCAGGATACAAAATTAATGCACAGATATCTCTTGCATTCTATACACTAACAATGAGAGATCAGAAAGAGAAATCAAGGAAACAATCCCACTCATCACTGCAACAAAAAGAATAAAATACCTAGGAATAAACCTACCTAGGGACACAAAAGACCTATACGCATTTGGATTGGAAGAATCAATATTGTGAAAATGACTATACTACCCAAAGCCATCTACAGATTCACTGCAATACCTATCAGATTACCAATGGCATTTTTTGCAGAACTATAACAGAAAAATCTTAAAATTTGTACAGAGAGACAAAAGACCCTGAGTAGCCAAAGCAATCTTGAGGGAAAAAAAAGGGAGCTGAAAGAATCAGACTCCTTTACTTCAGACTATACTACAAAGCTACAGTAATCAAGACAATATGGTATTGGCACAAAAACAGAAATATAGATCAATAGAACAGGATTGAAAGCCCAGAGGTAAACCCACGCACCTATGGGCAACTAATCTATGACAAAGGAGGCAAGGATACACAATGGAGAAAAGACAGTCTCTTCAATAAGTGGTGCTGGGAAAACTGGACAGCTACATGTAGAAGAATGAAATTAGAACACTCCCTAACACCATACACAAAAATAAACTCAAAATGAATTAGAGACATAAATGTAATATCAGACACAATAAAACCCTTAGAGGAAAACATAGGAAGAACACTCTTTGACTTAAATCACAGCAAGACCGTTTTTGATCCACCACCTAGAGTAATTAAAATAAAAACAAAAATAAGCAAATGGGACCTAATGAAAGTTAAAAGCTTTTGCAAAGAAAGGAAACTGCAAACAAGACGAAAAGACAACCCTCAGAATGGGAAAAATATATTTGCAAACGAATCAATGGACAAAGGATAAATCTCCAAAATATATAAACAGCTCATGCAGCTCAATATTAAAAACAAACAAACAACCCAATAAAATAAATGAGCAGAATACCTAAATAGACATTTCTCTAAGGAGGACATACAGATGGCCAAGAAGCACATGAAAAGCTGCTCAACATCACTAATTATTAGAGAAATGCAAAACAAAACTACAATGAGGTATCACCTCACACCAGTTAGAATCGGCATCATCAGAAAATCTACAAACAACAAATGCTGGAGAGGGTGTGGAGAAAAGGGAACGCTCTTGCACTGTTGGTGGGAATGTAAATTGATACAGCCACTATGGAGAACAGCATGGAGGTTCCTTAAAAAACTAAACATAGAATTACCATATTACCCAGCAATGCCACTACTGCACAAATACCCAGAGAAAACCCTAATTCAAAAGACACATGCACCCCAATGTCCATTGCAGCACTATTTACAATAGCCAGATCATGGAAACAACCTAAAAGTCCATCGACAGATGAATGGATAAAGATGTGGTACATATATACAATGAAATATTACTCAGCCATAAAAAGGATCGAAATTGGGTCATTTGTGGAGAAGTGGATGAAACTAGAGACTGTCATACAGAGTAAAGTAAGTCAGAAAGAAAAAACAAATATCACATATTAAGACATATATGTGGAACCTAGAAAAATGGTACAGATGAACTGGTTTGCAGGGTAGAAATAGAGACACAGATGTAGAGAACAAACGTATGGACACCAAGGGGGGAAAGCAGCGGGTGGTGGGGGTGGTGGTGTGATGAATTGGGAGATTGGGATTGACATGTATACACTGATGTGTATAAAATGGATGACTAATAAGAACCTGCTGTATAAAAAAAAATAAAAGAAAATTTAAAAAGAAGTTAATGGTGAAAAGAAAGAAGGAAAAATAAAATAAAGTTTTTTAAATAAAAATAAAAAGATTATTAAAAATAAGTTAAAAAGTAATAAAAAAATAAAAAAAGAAGAAAGAAAGAAAGAAAGAAAGAAAGAAGAGAGCAACCCAAAATCACACAGAGAAGCATACACATACACACTCAACAAAAGAGAAAAAGGAAAAAAAAATATATATCTTATATATATAAAGAAAGGAAGAGATCAACCAAATCAATAAACAAATCTACCAATGATAATAAACTCTAAATACTAAAGTAAGATAAACATAAAACCAGAAACAAATTAGATGCAGAAAGCAAACCTGAAGTCTATAGTTGCTCCAAAGTCCACGGCTTCAATTTTGGGATGATCCGTTGTCTATTTAAGTGTTCCAGTGATGCAGCATACATCAAGTTGATTGTGGAGAATTAATCCGCTGGTCCTGAGGCTGCTGGGAGAAATTTCCCTTTCTCTTCTTTGTTCTCACAGGTCCTGGGGTTCAGCTTTGGATTTGGCCCCACCTCTGTGTGTAGGTTGCCTGAGGGCATATGTTCCCCACCCAGACAGGATGGGGTTAAAGGAGCAGCTGATTAGGGGGATCTGGCTCACTCAGGCTGAGGGGACGGAGGGGTACAGAATGCAGGGCTAGCCTGTGGTGGCAGAGGCCGGCATGACATTGCAAAGTGTGAGGTGTGCCGTGCATTCTCCTGGGAAAGTTGTCCCTGGATCACGTGACCCTGGCAGTGGCGGGCTGCACAGGCTCCCAGAAGGGGAGGTGTGGATAGTGACCTGTGCTTGCACACAGGCTTCTTGGTGTCTGCAGTAGCAGCCTTAGCGTTTCATGCCCATCTCTGTTGTCCACGCTGGTAACCGTGGCTCACAACCATCTCTGGAGCTCGTTTAGGTGGTGGTCTGAATCCCCTTTCCTCACACACCCCAAAATAATGGTCTCTTGCCTCTTAGGCAGGCCCAGACTTTTTCCTGTACTCCCTCCTGGCTAGTTGTGGCTCACTAGGCCCCTTCAGGCTGTGTTCACGTAGCCAACCCCAGTCCTCACCCTGGGATCTGACCTCTGAAGCCCGAGCTTCAGCTCCCAGTCCCCACCCACCCCATCTGGTGAGCAGACAAGCCTCTCAGGCTGGTGAGTGCTGGTTGGCAGCAATCCTGTGTACAGGAATCTCTCCGCTTTGCCGCCAGCACCCCTGTTGCTGCACTCTCCTCCGTGGCTCCAAAGCTTCGCCCCCACCAACCCCCATTTCTGCCAGCGAAAGGGCTTCCTAGTGTGTGGAAACTTTTCCTCCTTCAAAGCTCCCTCCCAGAGGTGCAGGTCTTTTCCCTATTCTTTTGTCTCTGTTTTTTCTTTTTTCTTTTCTGCTCTACCCAGGTATGTGGGAATTTTCTTGCCTTTTGGGAATTCTGAGGTCTTCTGCCAGTGTTCAGTATGTGTTCTGTAGGAGTTGTTCCACATCTAGATGTATTTCTGATGTATTTGTGGGGAGCAAGGTGATCTCCATGTCTTACTCCTCCGCCATCTTGAAGGTCTCCTTACAATTGGGTTTTTGGTTGGCTTAATAAAAGGAAAACTTTTCTGAGGCCAGAGCTGCTTAGAGATGGAGTTGAATGCCTCACAAGATGCCTATTATTATAAGGATGTGTTAGCATGAGCCTGGATAACCACTTGGCAGAAATGTCCATTTTAAATGATTTATTTGACAAATATTTACTGTACAATCACTATATACCAGGCATTGTATTGAGCACTGCAGAAACAAAAACAAATGAAACTCGTGGGTCTAAAATTTGGCTGGAATTTTAGGCTGGGGCTATAGCTAACTGCCCAGCACACATAATGCTGTTTCTCATTCCAGTGCCTCTTTTTATGCTTTTTCCCCACCTTATTCTGTTTACAACTTAGTGCAGGTGTCCCTCCATCTAGAAAGTGTTATCTAAATTGCACTGGTTTGGGTTTAGTCCCTTTTCTGTGTGTTCCCACAGTACCTGGCTTTACCACTGTGTGCTATGATTCTTGATATGCTGTGGATTCTTTGAGGTCTATTGGGATGGTATCTTATTAATCTTAGTGTCTCAGCAGCTAGCAACAATGCTTGGCATCAGGTAGATGTACACATTGCATTTGTTGATTAAATGTGAAATGGGAACATACCTACCCAGATAATGACCAGATTAGGAAGGTTATTTTCTTTTATCCTTATGGCATCCCACTTTTTAAAAAGTTTTTTCCCTTTAAGTAATTTCTGAAATTATAAAATCAACATATGTTCCTCAGAGAAGATTTGAAAAATCCAAAATAAAGAGAGGATTAAGGAAATGAAAATATACTTGCAATTCCCACCACCTAAACACACTGAAAACATATCTTTCTCGCTATATTTTAAAATATTTTTTATACATGGATTTTAAAAACTATTGGGTATTAATTAATGTATTGTATGTGACATAATAGAAAAATTTCCAAATATCAATAGGTTAGCACGATAAAATTTTATTTCTCTTTTGTGTAAAGTGCAAATGGGTGTTTCTGATTGGAGGTTGTCTCTCCTCCCAGTGATGATCCAGATGCCCAGGCTCCTGCCATCTTGTGGCTCTGCCATCTTTGATCCAGGGTTTCCAAGAGTGTTGGCTTGGGGAAAAAAGGCTGAAGGATCTTCAAGGGAACTTCTTTTTGGAAGACCTGGAAGTAGCCATGACACTTTCCTTTATAGTCCATTGTCTAGAACTTAGTTATAAGTTAGTATTATGTTAAGTAATGAGCTCGTAATATGGTCACAGCTAACTCAAGAAAGTCTAAGCGTGTGGTATGGTTGAGAGCCCAGAAGAAAAAAGACATGCATTTGATGAACTTTTAGCAATGTTTCATCAAATTCAAATACTTCTTCTCTGAGTACATATTTTATAAGTTATATTTTTAGTAAAAGTAATCATAAGCCTTTTCTCATTTTATTACATAATCCTTCTAAAACAGGATAAATATGTTCCTAATGTTACAGATAAATAATGTGAGGGGTGAAGTAACTTGCCTGAATCCCCTCACTCAATGTGTGGCAGAATTGGTCCTCAGCTTTTTATCTCCATACTTCTCTTGCAGTGCTTTGTAATTATATGCCTTCAGAACTGCAAAGAGAAAAGAGGATGATAGATTGTCGTGATACAAACCAAGAAGATAATCTACAGAATATCTTAAATCTTGGCTAAGTAAGAGAGACCACTGATGAGATATTTCAAACCAGATACATATATAAAGAGAGAAAAAAATAAACCAAAAATCTCTCAACAAAGATGCAGTATGGAGGAGGCTTGGTGGTTGCAAGTGTTCAGAGTGTTCATCACTTACAGTAAGTGGTTGGTTTGGCCCACGGCCACTGTTCTTTGAGTTAGCGTTGACCCTTGACAACTTAGATGACTTATTGGCAGCATGCAAGACCATTCAACTCATGCCTGAGATTTCCAAGAAAAGAGAATTGGCCTCGCTTGTTTGTGAATGACAACATTGACTCTTGGAACCAAGAAAATGTTTTGTTAGGCTGACTATTTCTCTTTCTCACAATATCCCATTGAGGGTCATGGGTTCTTGAGGTGTGAAAATAACTGGAAAAATTCAGAATTCAGCTAATATCTCTTTGCTGCATTCTGAGCATACATAAGGCTTGTGGAAGCTGAGAACATGTTTATCAACACATGGGGCAATGTTTCGTTCCTCCTGTAAAATGACCTCTTGATGTGATATATGTATATTGAGTGCCCTGCTGTGACTGAGAGCTATCTAAAAAAGAAAAAAAATATAGCCACCTCCTGAAGCATGTATAAATTGCTTTTTTAGACCCTATAAAATTTTAGCTCGCACCAAACATAGAACTTCATTCATCATCCTACAAGTGTGACTGCCAAGGGAAGCCGGCTCTTCCTGAGTCGAAAGTGGCAACACTCCAGGATTGGCAGAAATCAAATGAATCATTTCCTGCTTTTAGTTTTAGATAAATAATCAGAAAAGATTGTCTAGATTATGATCCAAAAGCCATTTTTCATAGCTCTGAGGACCCAGAATCCTCAAAAACTTCATGTGGAAGCCCCTTTTTCTAATTACTTTATCGCAGAGTATTAAAGAGATGGTAGATAAATCCACCAAGTCCAAGCTAAATTTTTAATGCAGTGAAGACTTATGATCTCAGTGTGGTGAGTATATTAAGCATGTCTTTTTCTTTCTGTATTTTAATGCTTTGACATTGGGGCCTTGCTGACCGTGGAGGGACTGCCCCTCCCAGGATTGATTAATTCCTAAAGATAGAAAACAACTCCCCTGGGAGGGCAACTTTTGTATGCAAACTGACCAATCCAAAGCTTATATCCCAAAATCCTCAACAAAATACTAGCAAACAGAATCCAACAGCACATTAAAAGGATCATATGTCATGATCAAGTGGGGTTTATCCCAGGAATGCAAGGATTCTTCAATATATGCAAAGCTTATATCCCCAGTCACCTCCTCTATAGGGTCTCACACTCTGGGACACTATCCACCTGCCTAATCACTCCAGAGCCAGGTACCAGATGCCTAGGGACAGGACCCATGCCCCAGCTCACTGAAATTATTCAAACTAGCCAATCCTAAGCCTGCTTACTCTGCCTCATCTATTCTTTTCTGTGGAAACCACAGTAAAGGCTCTCTCACATGTTACTCTGCCTCTGCTTCCTGACCAACCCTGGTGCTCCCCTTGAGGTCTCCCATGCCATGGAACATCCCCTTCTTTTCAGATCTGTGACTATAATAAACTGTCTTTACAATGGCAGTTGTTTCCATATCTGTTGGTCTCGTCATACCTAAATCATAATAAAACCTATGTTATAAAACAATGAGGTGGAAGAGCATAAAAATAAGAATGAAGGACTTGTGTTCCAGTCTTGATTCTGTAACTACTCTCCTGGGAGATCTTGAGCAAGTCTCTTAATTGCTCTGGGCTTCAGTTTTCTTGCCTCTAAAATGAGGTACCTGGATTCTCCTGATGCATCCTGAAGTTTCTTTAAATGCTCAAATTCTATGAATTTATTCCTTTAACATGTGAGAAGCTGTTTATTACACAGACTTGCAAATGATGTGGTTTCTTCATGGAGCATTTACTGAGTAGCTGCTGTTTGATTAGCACCAAGTTGGGCACTAGGGATCCAAAGATGGATAAGATAAAAATCCTACTTTCAAATGCATCATGATACATTCACATCTTGGGTATACCTGTAGAGTTTCAAGACACATGCCTGCTGGTTCCCCTGAGAAGTCCTGCTATGACCCAAAGGTACTGGAAAACACACATGTTAAAAGATTAAACATCAGCTGAGAAAAAAACAGAATTAGCCTAGAATATATAGACTAGATATAATGAGGAAATGCTCTCAGCTTCCTTTTTCCATTGCATGTGTGCAAACATTCCTAAGCTGCATAGTCAAATAAGAGGTAAAAGACATCATTTGGCCACAGAGGTTTCCATTTTGCTAAGCTTCAATATGATTTTGGAGGTTCTTAATGATTGATTCTCCATAACAGTACTCATTGCTCAAGCACTTCAGTTTCCTTGGGGAGATGCTTTTCATACTGGTAGTACCTTCCACCTATTGCTTCCACAAATTATTGTATGTTCTTTCAACACTGTATTTGAGGAGATTTTCTGGGATTTCTGGTTTCTGAGGTCTTTTTTTTTTTTTTTTTTTTTGGCAAGAAGAGGACAAATTCCATTCTGAATTCCACTTTCAGAGTTTTCATCCATTGCATTCATCTCCTCCTGATTTTATGTTTTCTTTATCTTCTGTGGCCTCCCCACTGGCACTAGTCACAGTTAAAACTTTCTATTGCTGTCTCACTGGGATTTTGCTGTTCCCCCTTTTCAGGTATACTTTCCGATGCCTCTAGCAGGGATAATATTTTCAAAAAATATTAAAACAAGGTATTTTTCCTTCCCCATAAACTATGTTGCCTAGCAATTCCCTCTGCTTAATGAATCAATGCCATTCATTGCTTTGGGGAGATTGTGGCTACCAACTAGAACAAAGAATTCATTGCTCGATTTTGAGTTTCATACTAGATTTTTTTTTTTTTAAGTACACAGAGAGATAATAGTCTTGACAGCCTACCTTTCATGGAGAGAGATTTTTTTTTCTTTACTTTAAATTCCCCAAACTTCCATTTACATATAAAAAGAAAGGCTGAGTAACTGAGCTATATTTGCCCTTAGCCAAATATAGATTCAGAGTCTGTGCTCTGAATCTCCATTCACTTTGGGGAGCGCACTGGACATATCACTGATAGGCTGAGGGAGAAGCTATAAAGGTAGAGGGTGTCCTTCAATTTCTATTTGAAATTCTGGAAGGAGAATATTTAAGTGTCTAACATGCACAAAAGGTGATAGCAGTCAAGCAACAGTAGGGGTTGGCCGAGGGCGGAGAAGGGAATCTACAATGACACTTCCAACTTCAGGTGACATGGAAGGACTCAAGATGTTCCAAGGTGACCCTATGTGGGACAAGAAAAGTGGGGAGAAGTGAAAGAGACTAGAGGGTTGATGTAGGCATGGGCTTGGGGCTCTGTAGAGAGTCTGCAGGGTGAAAAGGCCCAAATAACCCAGCTAGATGGATAAGGCAGGGGTGTCAGAGGGTCCATCATGCTGGCAAGAACAGAGATGGAGAGCCTGCCATTAGGGAAAGGTGGCTGAGCTTCCCACGGCAGTCACTCTGAAGGAACAGCAGGTATCTCTTCTGCAGCAGAAGTCAAGGGTTAGAATTAAAAATAACCTTGAACTGGGAAGTATGAACTCCCCTTAAACCAGAGGTTAGCGAGGAGCCAGTGAAGAGTGGTAACACACAGCCCAGACACCACTCTCCTGTTTTCATATTTTCAACTTCCTCGAGCATCCATCTATATGGAGAGGTGAGAAGCAGAACAGCTCTGGGGGAGTAACACTAAAATCTCAATATTTACCCCAAAGAGTTCAAGTTTACTTACATGATACTTGTCTTATATTCATTAGTTGGCTATCACTTGTAGTGTAAATGCTTTTTTAGAAACTCTTGTATTTAGTGAAAGACAAAGGGTCTGAAAGAGCACGTGAAAATACACATCTATACATGTAATTGTAATGAAGTCATTTGGTCCAAGAGCATCATTCTACAGGCATGAAAACTATAGGCATGACTTGCTTTAGGTTACAGAGCTAGTTCACAGCAAGGCCAAGACTATATCCAGATCCTGAGGAAGTCAGGATTGGACTGGGAATCATTCCTAGACATTGACCTCTCTGAAATATTGTACATTTTCATTTTGGTTATGGCAGGTCTGCTATCATTTTTTAAAGATTTTATGAATTCTTAGAATGTTTTATCACGTCTACCTCCATTTTCAATCCTTAGAATATTCTAGACATAACTAAAATGAAAGCCTTTCATTATCACAGTGCTTTTTAACATGTGGTCCCCAGACCACCAGTATCAGCATCAGCTGGGCATGGGTTAAAATTAAAATTCTCAGGCCCCATCCCAGACCCACTGAGTCAGCAACCCTGGGGCAGGGATAGGCCCTGATATCTGCATTTTAACAAGCCTTCCAGGTGACTCTGAACAATCCACTGTATTATGTTATAGTCAGCAATGTATCCAATGTATTTTCTTATTAAGGATCATAAAGAAGATTCATTTAGATACTTTTAAAACTGAGATATAGCTGCCTGTTAAACTTGGTATATGAAAAGAGCATTTCTTTTTATAGTTTTTTCTTCAAAACCTACTGGAAACCATAAAAGAAGGTAAAACAGAAAAAAATGGAAGCTTAAGTGGAAGCATATATGCTAACTACTGGGAAATGTGGATGGGGTCAAGGAAGGGTACTGAACTAAGAGAGATGCATTCACTCTCATACTTTGAGCAGGACACAGATTTCTCTAGAGGTCAGTGTCAAGGTCTTAGAAAGTCCAGTCAGTGAACTTCTCATTGGTGCTATATAAATTGTAGGGCTGTGGATGGAGGAGGACCCTGCAGACACTAATGCAACAGCAGGGAATAAAACAGGCAAAAGCCAAGGAGCTAATAACCTAATTGGAAGAGAGAGACGGGAAATGAGATAAGTAAATAATATAGGATATTAGAAAATGAGAAATGCAATGAAGAAAATAAAGCAAAGAAGGAAGATAGAGAGTATTAAGGGTGAGGAAGTTACCAGAATTGTACATGAGATAGTTTATGAAGTTGTCTTTGTCCATTTGGGCTACTATAACAAATTACTAGGACCTGCGTTTCTTATAAACAAGACAAACTTATTTCTCACAGTTCCGGAGGTTGGAAGTTCAAGATCAGGGTGTCAGCAGGGTTGGGTGAGGGTCTTCTTCTAGGTCACAGACTTCTTATATCCCTCTTTTTCAAGAGCACTGATCCCATTCACAAGGCTGCACTCTCATGACCTAAGCTCCTCCCGAAGGCCCCACCTCTCAATACCATCACAAGGTTAGGATTTCAACACACATTTTGGGGGGACACAAACATTCAGACCATAGCAGATGTCCTCACTAAGAGGGTATTATTTGAAAAAAAGACTGGAAGAAGGAGAAGGACATCTGGGCAACGAACTTATCAACAAGAGTGAACAGTATGTGGTGCCGGTGCACCTGGTGTGTTTGAGAGGCTACAAGGAATTCAGTGGGGCCAGGTGGCATGAGCAAGGGGGGCAGAGTCAGAGCAAGTCACAGAAATGACAGAGGCCAGGGCCTGTAGGCCTTGAAGCTCAATGTAAGGCCTTTGGCAGGTACTGAGTGACCTGTGACCCCCAGAGATTTCTGAGCAGAGACGAACACGATGTAGTTACAGTGTTGAGAAGAGACGGTAGAGATGGATTCAGAGGCCATTGCAATAATTCGGGTGAGAGACAATGGCATCAGTGGAGGAGGTGATGAGAAGGGGTCAGATTCTGGATATTCAGTTTCACCTTACAGCATGAATATTCAGTTTACGACTTTTCACTGTAAAAGCTCGTGATCAAGAATCCCATTTTTTTTTTTACGTCTCCTTTTTAAAAAAATGATAACACTTTTACTTAAAAAGAAACTAAATAAATGTGTTGTAAGTAGTGATATTGCCACATTACATTTCAGGCAAAGGCAAGCTCAACATTTACTCAACCAGCAGTCTCTAGTCAGAATTACCCTTCATGTTTGCTGATGTGTGAAAGAAAGAGAGGAGTTAAGGATGGATCCAAGACTTGCATACTGAAAGAATGGATTTGACCTTAAGTGAGATGAAGAAGGGTATAAAAGGAACAGGGGGAGTGTGGACAGGGAGGTGATATAGGGCCTCATTTATGGAAGCATTAGGTCTCAGACATAGATAGATGGATGGGTAGATAGATAGCTGGATAGATAAAGATATATGTTGAGTGGACAGTTGGATAGGTAATCTGGAGTTAAGGGAATTGGTCTAAACTAGAGATATAAATTTTGATGTCATCAAATACAGATTAAAGCTATGGATCTGGATGGAAGTGGAGAAGGGAAAAGCAACTTTGAATGAGTCCCAGTGCTTTCCAGTGTGAAGAAACTGGGAAGATGGAGAGGAGACAGCCAATGAGACCAAGGCAGCAGTTGGTGAGGGAGGAGGGAAGACAGGGAGGGAAGATGGTTCCAGAAGATGTGAGCACCCACTGCTATTGATAGGCCAGGGAAGACAAGGACTGACATTTAAACATCAGATCTAACAACTGGGAGGACTGATGGCACTTTAACAAGTTAGTTTTGGAGAAGGTGTGGGGGTGAAAGTAAATTGAAGTGAAGACTATGAAGACATACTCAGAAGAGTACAAATGCTTTGATTCTATTTTTAGGATGTTCTAGAAAAGGTAAATCTATTGGGACAGATCACTGGTTGCCAGCCTAGGGGCAGGGGGAGAGATGACTATAAAGGGGCATGAGAGGATTTGGGGGATGATGGAGCTATTCTACATCTTGTTGTGGTAATGGTTATATGGTTATGCCCACATTTCAAAACTCACAGAAAGTTACCCCCAAAAGAGTGAATTTTACTGTCTGTGAATTATAAATAAGAGATCCTGTGAATGATCAAAAAAATAACAAGTAGAGAATCTAGAAACAGTGAGCACAGACACTCTTTTAAGGGGTTTTGTTCTAAAGATGAGCAGAGAATTGAAGTCAAAGCTTGAAAAGAAAGTAAATTCAAGGCAGGTTTTCTTTCAATTAGACAAAGGAAGGCCCTGGAGGAATTTGAAGTCGATGGGAATAATCCAATAAAGACAGGACATTGATGATGTGGGGGAGAGAAGGGAGGCTTCCTAAAGTGATGTCCTTGAGGAGGCTAGAAGGATGAGGTCCAGACTCTGGAGGAACGGAAGCTGGCCTGAGACGAATGCTGGGATTGGGTAGACATGGTGGGAGGCAGGGGGCATGTACAAAGTCTTTTCTGACTGCTTTTATTTTATTTTTTTATTATTTTCTCAATGAAATAGGATGCCAGAGAGTGAGGAAGGGAGAAGGTTTTGGGGTTTTGAGGAGAAAGGAGAAGATAGGAAGTGGTTGTCTTGGAGTGTGGGAAATGGATGGTAGGAAAATGTACTGTAACCCCCAGGACATTGGAGCTAGGAGTTAAAGTGAGTCCAGGGGACACGATTCTGTGATTTCCTCTAGCCACTGAGAAAGGTGAGAGCTGGGTAGAACCTGGGCTGAGGCTTTGCCAGGTGAGTACAGCATACAGTGAGATGTGTGAGAAGTTGAGGGTGACTTCAAGTGGATGATTTTAATGACTGACCGGCTTCTACAGCTCCAACTGAACTAGTCTCCTGCTATGGACTGAATTGCATTCCCTGAAATTTATGTGTTGAAGTCCTACCCCCTCAGTGTGATGGTATTTGGAGATGGGGCCTTTGCGTAGTAACTAGGTTTAGATGAGGTCATGAGGGTGGGTCCCTGGTGATGGGATTAGTTCCATTTTCAGAAGAGACACCAGAGAGTTTTCCACCTGTGGAAATAGTGAGCAGGGGCTGTCCTCAAGCCCGGAAGAAAACTCTCACCAGAAACCAAATCTGCTGGCACCTTGATCTTGGACTTCTAGCCTCCAGAACTGTGAGAAAATAAATTTCTATTGTTTAAGGCACTCAGTCTATGGTATTTTGCTACAGCAGCCCTCTCCTATTTACCAAACATGCCAAGTATACTCCTTCTCATGACATCTGTTTTTTCTTCCTCCTTTGCTGAGAATACTTTCTAATTAAGTTGTCTGCATCTCCTTCAAGTGTGTGATCAAATGTAATGTTTTCAGTTGGATTTTCCCTAGTTATCTATTTAGAATTGCAGTTTCCTCCCTATAGGATATCTCTGTATTTGCTATCTCCCTTACCTTCTCCTCATAGCATGTAAACTTCCTAATATTCTGTATACCTTACTAATTTCATTTTAATTGACCATCTCTTCCCATTAGATTATAAGCTTCATGAAGGCAAGAGTTTTGGTCTTTAGCTTGTTGCTACATCTCTAATATCTCCAACAGTGCTTGGCATATCACAGGCACTCAGTAAATATTTGCTGAGCCAATGAATGAAGTCAGGACATTTTTACTATTTGACATTATGTCTGAATTGGAAATTAACATTCAAACATTCCACACTGTTGTCAATGTCTCTGTTGAATTTTGGTTTCTCTTCTTGGGTCCTGAAGCGTTCCTTGCCTCTGCGGCTAAAGTCTCCTAGGTATGATTTGAGGTCCAGACCTCCTAACTTCTTAAGGCTGTATATTGAGACAGTATAATATGTGGTTCTTGTACAGAGCTCTCATTAGAGAGAGTATCCAGGGTTCAGTTGATTCCAATTCCATTTTCATCTGTGGTTCTTTCTTGCAATTCCAAACCTGAGGTTGACTTTGGAACATTATCTTTCTTGAGTTCCCACAATATTTGCTCTAGACTAATGAAAAAATGAATGATCATAAATATAATTACTCTGAAGGCCTGAGGATATTTTTGGTACACTTGGAAGGAAGATGGGTTTGAAGGAAAAGTAATTGACAGCAGAGGACTTTAGGTATTTTTTCTCTGTTGGAACTTATAGGTACTGAAAATAAATAGCATTTTTGCATCCCCATTTAGGTTCTGAACAAATGGAGAAATAAAAAATAAGGAATATGACATATGTGGGTCAAAATATTACCTTAATTACTGTTAAAAGTTGAGGGGATAGGTTAGTGTGAGGGTCAAAGGGGTCTCTGCACAGGATGAGCTAGACCTTAGCACACTACCACTGCAGTAGACAGAGCTGGGCTCCTCCTGCAGAGGGGGGGCGGGTGTGCTCCCCTGGTGACGGCCAAGGCCACTGTCTCCCCACAGTCAGCCTGCTCCAGAGGAGAAATAAGGAAGACCAGGGCTACTACACTCAGGGAGCTCTAAGGATATTTCTTTCCTGTGGAGGGAGCATTTCCCAAACTTATCAGTTCATGGGATCTTTTTATCATGTAGAATCTTGTGGAGCTGGTAAAGCAAGGAATGCACTTTGAGAAAAGCTGGTATGGGTAATTGTGGTGGCTACATCTCTAAATATCACATGAAATAGCAGGGGTGTCAGTTTAGTTCTTTCTGTGACGTTCTATTGATTCTTCCTATTGACAAACATTTAATGAACCCCGTAATATGCCAGGCAGTGTGCTAGGCATTGATCAGGTAAGGATAGGAGAGAGGAAGTCACAAAGACAAATAAGACAAGCCCTGGCTTTCAAAGAATCTCTAATTTAAGTGGGTGAGGTAGATACATAAACTCGTAAGACCACCTTGGACATAGTTAGAAAAGATATTACCGTGTGATGTGAAGGATGCCTCCGACTTTAGGTCATGGGCTAGATGACTTGAACCAAGGGGAGAAAATTTTCTTGACTTTGTTTCTTGGTATGATCTTGACTCTAAAAATGGAAAGTAACATTGGAAAATATCCACTTATTTAGCTGTACCAGTGAGTTGAATTTTACTTATTTAAGATTTTTACCAGACTGAAAAAATAATCAGATGGAAACACCAAGTCACACATGGGCTCCAACTCTTGTAACATGTGAGCCAAACTAATGTAGAATAAACAAAGGAATCTGAGTTGAAATTCGAGCCTCACAAATAACTGGTTATGTGACTTTGGACAAATCACTCAACCTCTCCCCAAACTTTGCTTGCTTATCTGTAAGATAGGGGTAATTAAGACAAGAGCCTTCTTACCTCCCAGCATCCTGAAGGGCAGGTAAGAAAGGGATGTGAAATTTAGCCATTAACTGTAATATGCTAAAGTAGATATATTATTATATCCTTATGAAATTTTCTGGGACTGGGGGGGGAGTATCTACAGCCTATTTCATATCCTTGATTCTGAATTGTAATACAGTCTGCAAATGCACAGATAGTACTCATCTCAGCCAAGTTTCATTTCTCTCCTAAATTTTGAGGTAACGTCTATGACTTTTAATGAGATGACTCTAATATGTAGATTATTTGAAAAGCACAGAGAAGATCACACTAAAATCCTATGAGAAAAATCTTTGTTTTATGCCCAATTTTATAAATTCAACTTTTAAAATGCACTAATATTAAAAAACAAACCACCAACAACTAAAAAACCTTCTGGAAGGAGAGATATTTTACCCAAAATATCAGTATGAAGAGATTTTTATGGCTGGTTTTAAAACCCCTTAAATTAGGGGGTCGTAATGGAAAGTCTGACAGGCTTAAATAAGGCAGTTCAAAATACATTCTTAACACTTAACACATACCATACATGAAATGTATTTTTAACATGCTGTATGTTTATTACAGATTAAATACTTAAAAATGGAGAAACAGCCCAAATGTTTCTTAAATATTTGCTTAATATAGTCAGAACACATTGAGAATTGTAACCATGAAGGGTACATGTTAAGTGTTTAACTAACATCAAATGCAATAGAATGTTTCATGTGAAATGTTAAGCAGGTGATAAAAATGTCATGTGAGGCAACAGATTACAGTTTCACCCCAAATTTTCTCTAATTAAGGTGAAACTATGGAGAGACACTTGGTTGGCTGGCTACAAGTCCTGAACTTGTGAATATCTTGGGCTGATTTTGCCTTGATCCATTTCTCCTCTGAGGGACTGTTTACAATCATCTGAAACATTGCTTTTCTGTCAGGGTGTTGCCTCCTCTTGTTGCCATTCCTGACTGCTTTCAGGAGAGGTTAGGCACATCTTTTCTGTACCTTGTGCCAATCTGTGCAACGTTATATGGTAACACATTTTTATCACATTAAGTTGGACAGAGAGTGCTAACTCTATTGTTGCTAGTTGTGTGACCTCGGGCAAGTTACTTAACCTCTCTGTGCCTCAGTTTCTTCTCTTGTAAATTGGAGATGATCATAGGACCTCATTCACTGGGTTGTGAGGATGAAATGAATTGAAATGGGCTTAGAACATGTTCCAGCACAAAGTGTTAGTTCAATACTTAACATGTACTCTTCATTCTAAAATTTGCAGTGTGTTCTGGTTACAGGAAGCAAACAGTTAGTTAAGGAATATTTGCATTCCCCTCATTTAAAATTACTTAATGTGCAATAAGCATATAACATGTTAAAATACTTTTTTTTTTTTAAAGAAGATGTTGGGGGTAGGAGTTTATTAATTAATTAATTTATTTTTGCTGTGTTGGGTCTCTGTTTCTGTGCGAGGGCCTTCTCTAGTTGCGGCGAGCGGGGGCCACTCTTCATCGCGGTGCGCGGGCCTCTCACTATCGCGGCCTCTCGTTGCGGAGCACAGGCTCCAGACGCGCAGGCTCACTAGTTGTGGCTCACGGGCCTAGCTGATCCGTGGCATGTGGGATCCTCCCAGACCAGGGCTCGAACTCGTGTCCCCTGCATTAGCAGGCAGATTCTCAACCACTGCGCCACCAGGGAAGCCCTAAAATACTTTTTAATGTACATGTTAAGTGTTCGTTTTATTTTTTAAACAGTTTTGAGATTATCTGGTTAAAAGTTCAGTTCATCTCCCCCAGTAGACTGTCATTTTCATCATGATATTTTCTTCCTGTATTTCTGTTGGTAGTAAGATGTAGGGGCTCAATTACTGTGTACTGAAAAGATAAGTGAATGAATAAATAAATGTAGACACCCCACTAGATACATATTTACCTAAACAATCTGACTAGCTTATTTTTTTTTTTTTTGCAGTTTCTAGAGCTTCAGAGAGTCCTGATTTTTTAAATCAGAGATTCCTGATTAAACACCATTAATTAAAGAAACCACTTCTAAACTGCAAAAGGCCTGCCTTTTGAACAAAAAACCCAATGTAATTAACGTGTCCATAAATTAATGTCTCAAGCAAGGCACACTGAAATGAGTTTTGGCAACTGATGCAGATATTGGGAAAATACTTCCTTATCCTGTGACTCTGGGCAGTTATGTAAATCCACTGTGCCTTCATTTCCTTATCTGCGCTGTGAGAGTAATAAAATATCTACTATACAGGCTAAATGAATTATCGTGTAGCAAGTGCTTAAAATGGTGCCTGCCATGTAGTAAGTGCTCAACCAATGTAGGGTAATGTTATTAAAATAATCATTATAATTACTTATAATTCTGTAAGTAGTAATTATAAGTATAATATGTTAAATGCATTACTCCATAGTGCCCTTACTATTGTTTAGCATACTGAAGATACTCTGTCTTGGTTTTGCTCTTGTATATTTTCATACTTGTTTTCCATTTCTGTCTTTGTCCATACGCTCCTGGAAGGAGAGGGACTGTGTACTTTAGTCTCACTGATAACTCTCCACAGTTCCGATCGGCATAGCTTCTTGAAAGGTGGCTACGTTCCCCTGACTCCTCCACCCTCTGGACAAATACTGCCACGGAGTGAAAAGCCAGAATGTCATCTTCTTAGATGAAAAAATCTTAATATAACTGATGAAAATTCTCCCTCCCTTTTTTTGAAGGAAAATACTGGTGGCTTAGAAAAATTAAAAATGAAACAGGTAATTGAGTCCAGCTGGCTCAGCTGCCAACAAAAGTCTGTTTCTCAGAGTAACTGTGGCTCAGAGCACTTGGAAATTAATTGTGTGGAATTTGAAGTTTACAGCAGTTTCGTACACGAGTGCTTTTAACACTAATCTCAAATTTGGAGATTGTTATCATTGCCTCTGACCTCATCCTTTTATCTCTGCATCACTAATAGGTCCATTATTTTATTTAGAAAATTTCAGGATTTACCTTCATTTTTGATAAATGATCACAGTTTAGAACTGAACCCTTTCTTTCCTCAAATTCCTGTGTTGTTGTTGTTTAATTTAAGAAGATTTTCTGTGCCTTTATTTCTTTATCCTAAACGTGAGTGATTTCTAGGACTGTGGGCAAAAAGTCAAACAGTTTCGGAAATCCAACTAATAATTGCTCCAACTAGTCTGCTTTTAAGGAAAATATAGGGAAGGCTGTGGGCTTAAGTTTAAGCACTTTACCTAATACACACTTGATGCAATTAATGAAAGATCGTTGGGAACTATGGAGCATATACACGTCACAGATTTTTTTTTAAATAACGGTTTTATTGAGATATAATCATATACCATAAAATTCACCCTTCTGAGGTGTACAATCCAGTGGTTTTCACTCTATCCACAGAGATGTGCAACCACCATCATTATCTAATTTCAGAGCAACTTCGTCACACACAACAGAAACCCCATGAACAATAGCAGTCACTCCCCAGGCCCCTCTATCCGAGCTCCTGGCAACCACTAATCTATTTTCCATTTCTCTGGACTTGCCTTATTCTTGACATTTAATATAAATGAAATCATACAATATGTAGCCTTTTGTGTCCGGCTTTTTCACTTAGCATGTTGTCTAAGTTCATCCACAGTGTAGATGTCTCAGTAACTCAATCCTGATTTTCATTGCTGAATAATATTCTGTTTGACAGATATACCACATTTTGTTTATTCATCAGTTGATGGCATTCAAATTGTTTTCTTTCTTTTTTTTTGCCATTGTGAATGATGCTATTGTAAACATTTATATACATTTATATTTCTCTTGGGTAAATACCTAGGAATAGAATGCTGAGTCAGAGGTGGGAGACTGAATATACAAATAGAAAGTGGCCAGAACATATATAAAAACAGAACTCAGACCCATAACCTTTAGCAATCTGCCCGGGAAACCAATCTCCTCAACAACAATAAACAGCTCAGAAAGCCAGCCTGATCTAAGATGGCTAACTGTAGCAACAATCTAGGAAGCTAAATAATAACTTCTGTAGTAATCAACCCCAAACAACCAGGACGTGATTAATAACTAACAACTACCCAATTGTTTTCCTGCCTTAAAACGTAGGACCAACCAGAGAAAGCAGTATTATGACCCCGCCAACAAATCACATAGACTGCTAGGCTTCTAGTTATCCTTCCTCCGGCTTCCCCATGTAAACAACTTCCGATCAGGGCACACCCTTTTTCCACTATAAAGCTTTCCCACTCCTCTGCCTGCCTTTGAATCTCTGCCAAAACACGAGTGATGGTGGCTGACTCCCTTGCTATACCAGCCTCGGAATGAACAGCCTTTGCTTTTCCCATTTCGTTGGTCTTTATTTCCATATATGTTAACTATCTGTTTACTATTTTGAGGAACTACCAAACTGTTTTCTAAAGTGGCTCACACACCACAGATTTTAATTCTCCTTTGCTTAATTATTGGTGCAAGCAAGGGGCGAAAGAGAAAGAATGCAGAGTGAGTTTGCTGGAGCAAATGGTTTTATCGCCGTTTTGTTTCATTCATAGGTGGAAAAGAGAACTGGTGTCAGACTTGGGAGTCATAGTGGAGCCTTGGGGAGCTTCAGGTGGAGACGATTAGGAGTCAGTTGAAAATTCAGTATTGGAGTTCAGAAAAATAGTCCAGTGTGGAGAGAGTCTGTATCTTCTACAACTTTCTTATAGTCACATTTGCTTTTCCAAAATCTTTCCTTTTGCCTCTCACACCTTTTCCTGGAGAGTCTTCCTTGTTGAAGGTCATTCTTTCAATATACCTTCCTCTTGGCTCATTAAGAATTGTAATAAGCCTTCTTTTTTCCTTAATAACTGAGTACAAGTACAGTGATTTGCAGCTTTTGGTAGGAAAAGTCGGGGGCAGGACAATAAACCAGGGAGATACCATGGCACCATGAAAGTCTGGAACTTTTAAAAAAAATTGATGACTTTTTGTTTGATTGGTTTGTTTGCGGTTATTAAGAGCTAACAACAGAACAGGTGTTTCAAAACTATCTCCCCTGTGGTGTGTGTATATATATATATATATATATAAAACATTTATATATATATATATATAAATGGAATACTACTCAGCTATAAAAAAGAATGAAATAATGCCATTTGCAGCAACATGGATGGACCTAGAGATTCTCATACAAAATGAAGTAAATCAGAAAGAGAAAGACAAATGCCACATGATATCACTTATATGTGGAATCTAAAATAAGACACAAATGAGAATCCCTGGCAGTCCAGTGGTTAGGACTCCGAGCTTTCACTGCCGAGGGCCTGGGTTTGATGCCTGGTCAGGGAACTAAGATTCTGCAAGCTGTGCTGCATGGCCAAAAAAAATACGTAAATAAAAACACTAGTTAAAAAAATAAAATATGACACAAATGAACTTATCTATGAAAGAGAAACAGACTCACAGACATAGAGAACAGACTTGTGGTTGCCCAGGGGGAGGCAGGTGGGGGAGGGAAGGACTGGGATGTCAGGATTAGCAGATGCAAACTATTATATATAGGATGGATAAACAACAAGGTCTTACTGTATAACACAGGGAACTATATTCAATATCCTGTGATAAACCAAAATGGAAAAGAATATGAAAGAGAATATAAAACAGAATCACTTTGCTCTACAGCAGACACTAACAAAACATTGTAAATAAACTATAGTTCAGTAAAATACATTAAAAAACTACCCATAGAAGCCTCATTTTAGCTCTAAGATTTGCATTTGTATTTGTTTCCTTATTTTATGTTAGGGATTATTTTGACCCTTTTATGTCTGCTGATATATCCTAAGTGATCAGAACAGTGCCTGGCACTTAGTAAGTGCTCAAACAATTCTTTCTGAAAGAGGACTCTTTTATTTTCCTACATTGTATGGTAGCTCCTACGTGGTAGAGTTGGAATCCAGTGTTAGGTCATTTAATTCCAAAGGCTGTGTGTGTTGCTCTGTCTATACCACATCTTCTCCAGTTTCCCTGTCACTCTATTGAAGGGAATGTGCCAGGTCAGGCTAAAGGCTACTTTAGTCTTCTTAAACGTCTCTTTCTTCCATTGTGATATCTATCTATCTATCTATCTATCTATCTATCTATCTATCTATCTATCTATATCTATCATCTATCTGTATATCACATATGATATATATGATATTGTATATAAATTGTATATATTTATTGTGATGTATATATCATATTATATATATATACACACGACGTATATACATCACTATATATATAATGTATACATATACACATTATATATATAATATATATAATGTATACATATACACATTATATATATTATATATATATATATGAAATAAAGTTTCATGGCAATGATTAAATGAGATAGTGCATGAAAAGCCCCAAGTCCAGTGCCTGTCTGTGAGTGGCAGCTGCTTTTACTATGGGGTTAGACCTGCAGGCTCCACCATGGCTGCTGGGCTCCCCTCTGCCCAGTCTCCTCTCCAGGTCACCTGGTGTGGCAGAGCAGGAGTCTGAAAGCTGGCACCTCTGAGTCACAGCCCCCTTCCCCTTCTGGTTGGGTCATTTTGTCAAACCAGACTTCTGCTTGTTTTTTCTTGCTTTAGTTTTTCTGCAGTTATCTTGTTAGGATCCCAGCCCCTCCAGACCAGAGTTCTCTGCCAAATGTGGGTTAGCACTCATATCAGGCAGGGCTCTTTTGGTTGCAAGTGACAGAAACCACTCAAACTGGCTTAAGCAAATAGTAATCATAGTAATAATGATGATGACGATGATAATGATTGTGATGATGTTAGGAAATTGAAGATACAGAACTGAGAAATCATGGCTGCATTGAGGGATGCAAATTAGATCAGAAAGACTCTTTCCCTCCAATTTTTGGCTCTGCTTTTTTTCTGTTTTAACCTCATGTTTAGATTTACTCTTTCCCCCAAGGTAGCAAAGATCATTTCTGATAGCTCTAAGCTTATAACATTTCAACTAATAGCAATCCCAGAGAATAGAACGCAGCTCTCTCTTTTCCATCATCTATATCAATTCCCTAAAATTACTCTAATTGGCCCAACTTGGGTCCCCCCAGATTTATCATTATTCCCAGTTTTGGCCAATCATGGCTGTGCCGCCTACAGCTGGGAAGATGAAGTCACATAATTGACAGGCCCATCAGGATCACACTGAGCAGGGAAAGGACAATTCCCCAAAGAAAGGGGAGCAGGACAGAAAAATAGCAGGTGTTCACGATACAGATACCACCTTATCTAGCTTTTGCACTGACTTGGAGTTTTAAGTGTTTGGATTTCTGGTGATGAGAATGATTTGAATCCTATAATAGCTGTGCTTTTTGGATATCATGGTTTGGGCCTGCCTGGCTGGTCTTACCAGTTTTGCATGGGTATCTTTGCATGGGAAGAGGCCCTTCCATGGCTTTCATTAGATCCTCAGGCATGTTCAGGACCTGACATGTTTTAAAAACACTGCCCTAGAGAGTAGATCTCCACATGAATCCATAAGTACTTTGTGTCAGTTTTGTTCCTGGGTGCTAGGGATGTGTAAGACAACACTAAGCTACCTGGGCCTGGTGCGATTTGCCCCTCCTTGCTGGCCCCCTGCTACTGATGCCTGATCAGCGGGAGACTTGAGGAGAAAGTTGGCTTTAGGGAGACAGAAGGGAATTTGCCCCCAAGTTAGAAAGTCCAGTGGGAGTTTGTGGCAAAAGGAGTCTGGGAAATAAACAAAGGTATGGGATTGGGGAGGGGAGGACCGTCCATACGATGTTAGATCAGGGGCAGGTAAATTGTGGTCTTATTGTGGGGAGACCTGAATGCCCACAAAAGGCTCATACAACAGGATTTCAGAGCTGTGAAGGTCCTGCAACTGAGGTGCAAAGAGGTGAAATAACTTACTTCAGGACCCATAAGCCAGGAATGCAGAAGCCAAATGAGAATTCTTCTCACCTCACAGCACAGCTCTCTTTCTGCTATAAGATTCTTTGTTGGGATCTCCTAGCAAAGGTCTCTATGAGCCTTTGTGTACCTGTTCAAAGCCCACTGTTCTTTAATTCTCCCTGCAATCTCTCTTCCATGTGGCCAGCTCCTGAAGAATGGGTGGATTCAGCAGAAACAGATGACCCAGAAGTGAAATGTGTAGATACCACTGAGAAGCTGACCAGGAATCCAAGCACTCAGTGGGGCTGGACCAGCATCTAGAAGCCTGTGGCTTCTCCCACCGGTCCCCCATCTGGCAAACCTCCCTGGATGCTTCCCATCCATCAGGACCTCTCTAGACACATTTCCTCCAGGATCCTCCAAGGGACTCAGAAAAAAACAGCATGCATTTTTGATAGTCCTGGTCTTGTTCCAAATAAGAGCACCTGCTGCAGAGAAATGAAGATGCCTTCTGCCTATTTGTGCCAAAAATGTATGCCCCGCCTACAAAACTACAGAATTATTAGTCCTTGAAAATGTACCACTGCTGCTCCTTCTATAGAAATTCAACCCAACTCAATTAAAACATCGTGGCAGCCTCCACGAGGACACAGATGCCCTGGAAAATGATTTTGGGGGTGTTTTCCCTGGCCGTGAATAGTTCTTCCACGTGGAGGTGACCACACATGTGCTTAAAAATGAAAACAGTCCTGATGGTAATGGAGTGATTCAATAATACTAACGTGCATTTCCAGAGCAACTTTCTTTTAAGGTTAAATTTTGGTTGGGTTGATCATGAGCAGATATAACCTGGGTTTTATCTCAGCTCTAAGCTCTCTCTTCCTCTTTGCTCATTTCTCTCCCCACAATGCCTTTCCTCTGATGTCTGACTGTTTCTCTCTCCCTCCTTAAGGCCTAAGTGTCACTGATTCACAAATAAGTCACTCTAATGGCAGAATAAATGAAGCTGTAGAGATTCTCCATCTAGGCTGTGTTTCCAAGAGGCTGTAGACCAGGCTGGTGACCTCACACTGGCATTTACACCAACTCCCTTTGGATCGAGGCTCTATCTCTTTAACAGACACACTTATCACAGAACAGAGTGCCATTAGCTAGGAAATCTGGGGTATCCACACCAACCCTCACCCATCCTGTCTCCTGTGTCCCACTGCTTCAACCAAGCCTGACCATTTCCTCTTCTGCCCTAGATTCAGAGCCTGAGTGACCCCATGGTCTCTTTTCCATCCATTAAAATCCATCCCATTAAACACTGCCTCGTGCATTCTCCTTGTTCTGATTCTGGAGCCCTTTCTGAAGTTTCTGTAATTCTTTGCCATATATTCCTCGCTGCTCCATACTACTGGGCTTGTTTTACATTACAGAGTGTGCCTTGCCTCCAGCTGAGCGTGAGATCTTTGAATCAGGGACAGTTTATTTTATGGCCTGATATTCTTCACGTTTATGTTTAATGCATAGTAGGTATTCAATGGCTATTTGTTGGTTCATGGTTTTTCATGAACTGAAATTCTCACCTCAGTAAGCAAAGTGTTTTGTAGGTAGATTTAGGCACACAGGGGTTTGTGTGACTTAGTTAAAACCCCACAAGGCCAAAAACCTTAGAGGACCACATAAGAGCATGGGCCCTGGAATCTGTAGGCCTGTCTTGTAGCAGCTGGGTTCTGACATAAACAAACTACGGGATGCTAGCAAAGGCACTGCTCTTTGAACCCATTTGCTCATCTGTAAAATCGGAGAATAATAATAACAACAACTATAATATGCCTATCGCAGGTTGATGGTGAGGATTTAATGAAAATGTAAAGCAGCATTCTCAAGACAGCATGAGGTCTGAAGTTAAATTGCCTGGGACCAGCTCTGCTACTTTCTAGCTGTGTGACCTTGGGTAAATTACTTAACGTCTCTGTGTCACAGTTTCTTTTATCTGTAAAAGAGGAATTTAAAAAAAAGATAATACCTACCTTTTAGGGTTTTTATGAAAATTGAATCACAATGTTTTTAAAAGTGATTAAAATGGTGCTTGAAACGTAGCTTGTTAAATGAATAAATAATAATAATGCACAGAAGTCATTTATGACATGCAGGCGCACAGTCAGTGCTCAGTTCCTGTTGCTTCTTCTATGAGGAAAGCTGTCACCACTATTACTGCTACTGCTAACAGCAAACCCTTGAACCAGCTTGTGTAGTTCAACACACTCAAATCCCACTTTCAGTTTCTAGGTTTCCATGTGATAACATATAGGTATTTTGTTCTCTCATATTAGTAAAATTGATTCAGCTCTTTAATAGCTTCATTTTATGTTTTTGTGGGTTTTCCTTCTATTTTATCCTTTTCCCCTCTGGACTCAATTGGGTAATCTAGACTCAGTCATATAAGAAACTTAGCATACTTTCATATTCTATTCAATGGTGGCATGTTTCAATTTCTCACCACCTGACATTCGAAATCCCCATGCATTTTCAATGCCATTTCTCTTTCAGAAAAGTTACCTCTGCCCCTTGTCTACTAACAAAGTTCCACTTGTTCCTCAAGACAACCAGGCCATCTTGTAATCATCCCTTTCATTCCTTGCAGAATAATTCTTCCCTTATCCACCTTTTAAAAAAAATTAATTTTTTAATATCTTTATTGCAGTATAATTGCTTTACAATGTTGTCTTAGCTTCTGCTGTACAATAAAGTGAATCAGCTATATGTATACATATATCTTCATATCTCCTTCCTCTTGAGCCTCCCTCCCACCCTCCCTATCCCACCCCTCTAGGTGGTCACAAAGCATCGAGCTGATCTCCCTGTGCTATGCGGCTGCTTCCCACTAGCCATTCATTTTACATTTGGTAGTGTGTATATGTCAATGCTACTCTCTCACTTCGTCCCAGCTTCTCCTTCTCTCCCTGTGTCCTCAAGTCTCACCTTTTTTTATAAGAAGTTTTTATATGGCATTGACTGAAACTCCAAGAATAGTGGGACAATTGTTTACCATTGCACTCTCTGCATGAATAAAAAGGTTGTCATAAAGTTAGCACATGTATTAGTCAGGAGAGACTAGGATATGCTGAGTAACAAACAACCCAAATTTCAGTGACTTAACACACCAGTTTATGTCTTACTTTTGCTAATGTATCATGAGTAACAGCGGTAGGCACTTCTCCACAGTCACTTAAGGGGCCCAGGCTGAAGGAGGCTTGTGCATATCTCCTAGCTGTATGATCTGGAATTCGTAATCTCCTCAGTGCTATGTCAGTGGAAGAAAGGGAGAGAGACTCAAGATTTATGCATAGCCTTTTCATGGTCCCAACCTGGAACTGATACATGTAATTTCCACTCATGATTTATTGGAGATAATCAACCTCATGGCTACACCTAACTGTGCAAGGAGGATGGAAAATATAGGGATAAGATTCCATATTTGGTGAATATGACAGTCTCTCTTATAGAACTCAATAAATATTTGTTTAATATGTGAAAGGGGCATTGTGGCCCCATGGAAACTGTACCTGACATGTGTCAAATAGCAAGATGAGACTGGACAGTATAGATTTGGAAAAGCAACTTTATGTCCTGAAGTCTCAGCTTCTTCTTTTGAGAAGTGTGGGGAAATACACAGACCTTATTCTCAGTTTTGTTTTGACTGTGAGAGATGATTTATGCAAAGCAATCAGCACAAGCACTGATGTATAGTAAAATGACCGTGGTTTGTTTCTTGTGCCAGTTACCCTCCATTTCCCCTTACTTGTATACACTCTCCCTTCTTTCCCTCTTCCCTACCCCAGAAAGTTGGCTCTGAGAGCTGCTCCACCCAGGCTCCTTTGCTTTCTGCCTTCTGGTTGAGTCCAGCCAGTGGGAAACACAGAGAGGATACAGGAGAGAGGGAAAAGATGGAGGATGATGCGTTTATTTCTTTCCCTCCCTTCCTGATTCAGGATGCTTCTGGCTGTGTCAGGTGATCCCTTTTCAAAGGCTCTCGTCTTAGCTGGGATCCCTCTAGTATCACTGATTCCTTTCTTGCCCCTTCAAGCCTATGTGTGGTTACACGCTCCTGCTTTGCTGGTCTCTGGGTGATTCAACATCCCAGGTGGTTTCTTTAGACCTGACCATACCTCTGTAAATAGTCTCTTTTACAAAGTCTACTCACAAATCATACTGGGAATATTGTCTACTTTCTGCTCCTGATCCTTGCTGATACTTTATCCATCTGGACCCTGAACTACTTGGGGGTGAAGGGCAGCTACTCGTTTCTCTTTATAATTCTCAAACCCATCACCAAGTCCAGTGTAGGGGATATATTCCATTTTTTAAAAAGAAGCTATTAACATAAAATTAATAAATAATATGAAATTAATAAATAGTAAAATAAATAATAATACTAGCTAACATTCACTGAGTGCTTTCTATGTTGCAGGCACTATGCAACATGATATACAATTTGAACCATCTGTGAGGTAGGTACCATCATTGCCCTCCAATTTCATTTGATGATAATGAGATCCAGGAAGGCTGAGCTATCTGTCTTGCATCCTCTAGGTAGAAAGTGGTGGACCTGAGACTTGAACCCCAAATGCCTGATTATGAGTCTCCTGCTTGTAACTCCTATCCTAAATCAGTTGCTAGCTTTTATTTATTTATTTATTTATTTATTTATTTATTTATTTATTTATTTATTTATTTATTTATTTATTTATTTATTTATTTATTTATTTATTTATTTATTTATTTATTTATTTATTTATTTATTTATTTATTTATTTATTTATTTATTTATTTATTTATTTATTTATTTATTTATTTATTTATTTATTTATTTATTTATTTATTTATTTATTTATTTATTTATTTATTTATTTATTTATTTATTTATTTATTTATTTATTTATTTATTTATTTATTTATTTATTTATTTATTTATTTATTTATTTATTTATTTATTTATTTATTTATTTATTTATTTATTTATTTATTTATTTATTTATTTATTTATTTATTTATTTGTGGTATGCGGGCCTCTCACTGTTGTGGCCTCCCCGTTGCGGAGCACAGGCTCCGGACAC
>NC_041220.1:104003553-104005140 GCF_002837175.3 Physeter macrocephalus
GGCTCACGGGCCCATCCGCTCCGCAACACGTGGGATCTTCCCAGACCAGGGCACGAACCCGTGTCCCCTGCATCAGCAGGCGGACTCTCAACCACTGCACCACCAGGGAAGCCCAAGTTGCTAGCCTTTAAAGGGAGGTTAAAATGTTATGGCGACATCTCCAGACTTCTGAGATCTTTTGGGTAGACAGCACAAAGGCTTACATTGGCTATTACTCAGAAAACATGGAAAATAAGGCCATCTTTGTTTCTTGTGGAGTTCAAGGTCTATGGTTTAATTGATGTACAAATGAAATTTCAGTGAAAGCACAGGACACATTTAGCCTGAGGCCTTTCCTTTGCCTTCTCCAAGGTGCTGCCTGGTTAATGAGGCCATTGAGAGAAGGAAAACCTCTAAGTCTGTGGGTGGGATTTGGGGGTATAAGTGATAGCTCATAATGAACGTCTGAGTATGCAGCTTTCATGGTTTGGGGCTAAGGGTGGAAGGTGGTCATTTCAGTCAAGATGGGAGAGCTAATGAGAAGAGGGCTACCTGTGTGGCTTAGGGATAGAGATGCAACTTAGAGTCTGAGAAAATGCTTTGAGACCCTGCTTTGAGACTCGCCCTCTCCATGCTGATCTTAAGCGTACCCTTCACTTTAGTGCTAGAATGAACTCTCTAAATCATAAATCTGCTCACATCATTTCCTGCAAAGGCTCTCTCAATATCTACCCACTCCTGATTCCATGCTCAACCAGACCTAGGTGTTCCCCTCCTTCCTATCTCCCTAACTCCCTCTAAATACCCTAATCAGAACTGTTATCACTCTGTATATCTATGCCCTGTCCTGCCTTCTCTGTTTCAGACTTGGACCCTATGAGGGAAAGGACTAGGATTTTTTTTTTTTTATCACTAGCATTTAGCACAGAGCCTGGCATAAAAAAAATAATATTAACCTAATCTTACAGATGAGATACCTGAGACTTAGAGAGATGCAGGGTCTTGTCCAGCCTTCACAGAATTAACAGATGGTAAAATAGGATGGAATCCAGGTACATCTGCTATAAAGCACCCACACCAACTCTGGGAAACAGAATTGTTTTACAAAAGAAATCACACTGAATTCATCTCACTTCCCTGTTTAATGGGATCACTTGACTGTTTTGAAGGGAACATAGCGGGTGTTCTGAAACAGAACATCTGCTTTGGGTCTTTCGTGTTATCCTCTCATCTGAGGTGGAGCTACAGTCAAGAATCAGATGCAAACGTAGGGTGGACAGCTAGTGGGAAGCAGCCACATAGCACAGGGAGATCAGCTCAGTGGTTTGTGACCACCTAGAGGGGTGGGATAGGGTGGGAGGGAGGGAGATGCAAGAGGGAAGAGATATGGGAACATATGTATATGTATAACTGATTCACTTTGTTGTAAAGCAGAAACTAACACACCATTGTAAAGCAATTATACTCCAATAAAGATGTTAAAAAAAAAAGAATCAGATGCTAATACAGACATGCAGAAAAACTGTTGGAGAGTGACTACATTCAGAAGTGCTGCTCGGCTTGTCTAGAAGTGTGTGTGTGTGTGTGTGTGTGTGTGTGTGTGTGTGT
>NC_041220.1:104005289-104008561 GCF_002837175.3 Physeter macrocephalus
TGAGAGAGAGAGAGAGAGAGAGGGAGAGAGAGAGAGAGAGAGAGAGAGAGAGAGAGAGAGAGATGGTGGGAGGGATGGGGGCAGGGAGAGGGAAGAAGGGGAAGTGAAGAAAGGAAGGAGGGAGGAGGGAGGGGTAAGGAGGGAAAGAAGCTTTTCTGCCATCTTCTTAGAGAAGAAAAAACTGAATTGCCAGAAACATATTAGGGCATGGGAAAATCAAATATCAGCTACATAAAATACAAGTCATAGTTCCATTTTCTGTGGTTTCACAAAACCAGTGATAGTTTCATCAAAGTGAGAAAAATAAAAATTGAAAGCAAAAAAGAAAGTTTGTATAGGAGTCATTCAGTGCCCAAAGCTTAAGCATTTTTAAATTTAGTACTCACTTCTGGTCAAACCCACACAGCCCAGAAATGCTCCTGTTCCTTAAACAAATGCCTAAGGAAAACTATCAATACAAATAAGCTACTAGGTTATGTCACTAGTGAGTCATTCATTCACTCAACAAATATGTGTTGAATACCTACCTACCTTGGATCAGGTGCCACAGGGCACTAGAGAGGCATCATGATGTAAACAGCATACCTCAATGTTTCACATTCTAGTCAAGACAGTCAATAACTTGACTGAAATGAAAATTTAAAGTGAACTTGATTTTATGTCAGAAGGTGATATTGATATGGGCTATGGAGAGAAGCAAAGCAGAGCACAGGGATGGGTGTGCCAGGAGAGTGCAGCTTTACATAGGTTGGCCAAGGTAGTCCATAATGAGCAGGTGGCATTGAAATGACTCGACGTGGTGAGGGATGAGCCATGGAGGATCTGATGGAAGGACCAGAAGGAAGAGCAAGTGCAAAGACCGAAAGGACAGAGCTTGCTCAGTGTGTCTGGGGATCAGCATGGGGGCCAGTTGGGCTGAGCTGAGTGCTTGAAGGTGAGCATGGCAGTAGGTGAGGTGGAGGCTGGACGGTGGACTTTGCCAGCCATTGAAAGGGCTTCACGTCTTACTGAGATTGAGAAGGGAAGCTATTAGAGGATTGGTAGCAGAAGAGAGATGATCTGGCTCAGTGCTAACAGAATCTCTCTGGCTGTAGTGTTGGGTATGGACTATGGGGGGAGCAAGGGCAGAGGCAGGGAGGAGGGTTAAACTTTGTGTTTACACTAGTCCTGTTGAAATATGATGATAGCTTGGAAGAGGGTAGTAGAGGTACAATTGGTATGAAGGAGGTGGATTCTGGGAAGACTTTTTCCAGAACAGAAGGACTGTTCTTGCAGTGTGTTTTAGAGCTTGTCTTTAGCCCTGTCTTCACTAACATATCAACTGTAGCAAATATGCTAAACATATTGGTTCACAAGACCTGGATGGAGGAAATGGACTAGGCTGGAAGGTTAGGTGACAGAATGGGGATACAGGATTAGTAAGACAAACTGGATAGGTGGGCTCAATATAAATTATTCTGTGGCAAATGGTTGGCTTCTCCAACCCAATCATAGAGATAAATAAATCTTGTCATTACATGGGCACTCTTAAAGATTTATGTTGCTGTAAGCTCCGTATGTATGATGTGGCTCTCAAAACATTCAATGTTGTTTCACTAAAATGTAGTACTTAGGAAAAAAGAGCTGTGAGTCAATTCCTCTCTACTTTAATTAAACCATATCTCATATATTGACATTTTTTTTCATATTCTCAAAAGAGTAGGCAATTTGAAAAGAATTAAGAGAAAAGTGAACAGAATAATTATGAAGAGACATAAAACTATGTAACATAAAAATGATTCAAGGAATTAAAGAGATCATGACTGAAAAAGAGAAGAATTTTATAGGAGTACAGGTGACAAATAGTTTTAAGTAATTGATGCTCAGCATGACTAATAGAGAATATTTAGATTTTCCTAATAGATTCTAGAGCAAACCTATTGGCAGATGGCCCAAATGGACACATTACACTTTTATGTAAAATGTGTTCAGAGTTGTTCAAAGATGAAATGATTTGAACTAAAATGTCATGACTTGCTTCACTCAGTATGACAATCTCTAGGTCCATCCATGTTGCTGCAAATGACATTATTTTGTTCTTTCTAAGGGCTGAGTAAAGTTCCATTGTATATATGTACCACATCTTCTTTATCCATTCCTCTCTTGATGGACATTTAGGTTGCTTCCATGTCCTG
The DNA here is from genome assembly GCF_002837175.3 of Physeter macrocephalus. NCBI lineage: Eukaryota > Metazoa > Chordata > Mammalia > Artiodactyla > Physeteridae > Physeter > Physeter macrocephalus. Next base: position 104,007,464 of record NC_041220.1, read on the forward strand.
GCTATTGTAAGTAGTGCTGCAATGAACACTGGGATGCATGTCTCTTTTCGAATTATGGTTTTCTCTGGGTATATGCCCAGGAGTGGGATTGCTGGATCATATGGTATCTCTATTTTTAGTTATTTAAGGAACCTCTATACTGTTCTCCGTATGATATTCGCTTATATGTGGAATCTAAAAAAATGGTACAAATGAACTTATTTACAAAAGAGAGATAGAAACAATGTAGAAACAATGTGGGAAACAATCTTATGGTTACCAGGGAAAAGGGTGGGGAGGGATAAATTGGAAGATTTGGATTGATGTATACACACTACTATGTAAAAAATAGATAACTAATAAGGACCTACTGAATAGCACAGGGAACTCTACTCAGTACCTTGTAATGACCTACATGGGAAAAGAATCTAAAACAGAGTGGATATATGTATATGTATAACTGATTCACTTTGCTGTACAGCAGAAAGTAACACAACATTGTAAATCAACTATTCTCCAATCAAAATTTAAAAAAAAATGTCATGAGTTCTCTGTCACTTGAGATGCTCAAGCAGAGGCAGATTAGACTGTTAGACTGGGTGATCATTGAGAAATCTTCCAGCCCAGAGATTCCAGTCAGCTATGATTCTGGATTTGCTGGGTCCAAAGTACTAGTATCTTAATTCCTCAGCTGGGTTGTAAATTCTATAAAGACAGTACACATTACTCATCTTTGTTTTCCTCACAGCACCCAGAACAATGTTTAATTATTTTCAATGTTAAAATAATTATTGGAGAGAGAACAAGCATACGGTTTGTAAAACTATTGTAGACTTGATTTCAACATGATTTCAGACTCACTAGATTTCTAATATTTGTGTAGGGGTAGTATCTAGGAACATATTACCTTTATTTTTGACTGAAACATACCAGGAAGGGGGAAAATGGTTCATTTTAAATTTTAATCTCATAGTAGAATTTTTTTTTTTTTTTTTTTTTTTTTTTTTTTGGTACGCTGGCCTCTCACTGTGGTGGCCTCTCCCCTTGTGGAGCACAGGCTCCGGACGCGCAGGCTCAGCGGCCATGGCTCACGGGCCCAGCCGCTCCGCGGCATGTGGG
>NC_041220.1:104008717-104100838 GCF_002837175.3 Physeter macrocephalus
GCATGTGGGATCTTCCCAGACCGGGGCACGAACCCGTGTCCCCTGCATCGGCAAGCGGACTCTCAACCACTGCGCCACCAGGGAAGCCCTCGTAGTGGAATTTTTTAAAGCCTCTACCTGCTTTCCTTTTGACCACACCTCTGCTTCTGAAGAGTGTTCCCCAAACAGAGAGCCAGATGAGCTGCGGAGACAGTGCAAGTATGTGGTGGTCTCAGTGAGGCAGGCAAGAGTGGGGGGAGCCAGGAACAGCACTCACGTTGCAGTCCTTAGGGCTTGTAGAGAGTCAGAGCTGCAGGAAACAAGTCAAAGTCTCAACCCATGAAGCTGGAGCAAGGCCTGAGCTAGATGGGCCTAAGGATGATGTGCCAGATGGACCTGGCTCAGAAAGAGAGCAGACTTAAGGAGGGATCTGCAGTTGCTGGGAACAGCTGTCAGTGGTGTATGGGGATCACAACTTATGGTATGAGTCATCTTTGTGGATTTCCTTCCGTCTTAGGTTCTCAAATACCAGCTACTTTGTCTAGTCCCCTGAGGACCACGGGCCTGGAGCAAACTGGTGGCTCTCATAATGGAACACAGGTCTTGTTCTGTGTTCTCTCTGTCTTGTTTCTTCCAGGAGTTAACAAAAGAGGACCAAGTCTGTGACTGTGCTTTCCCTATGAATTGATTCTAGTTTAGAGAGACGACATATGCAACGCAGCATCCAGAAGCCAAAATCATGTCCCTTCGTGTTTCTTTCTTCTTTTTGAGCATAATGAGAATCAAGAAATACTGGAAGACGGTCTTCTTGTCTCTGTCGTGCCAGGGGCTTGAACTCCACCTTGGCCACTCACTGAAGTCCAGGCATCTGACATCTTTCAGGATTTCCCTTCTCTTGACAAGAATGTGTTATTTAAATGAGTATCCCCAACATTTGGGGGCCATACAGTCATGACTGCTCAGCCCTCACAGGGTGCCTAGAAAAGAATCATTTCTGGGTCAGGCTCGTCGACAAGGCTGGGACATGAGGGCTGAAGCCAAGCGTTCAGAGCCTCATTCTCACCACAGACCATGTCTGCTAGTAGGGAATGTTCTGTTTATTTTCCCCGGAGCAGGTCTGAACGATTCTCTTCTGCTCTTGCACCATTTCCCTAAAGTTGAATGATGGACCCTGAGAAGGCCTACTATTCATCTAACATCTGTTTCTCCGATTTTCTAGGCTCCTTGTTTTTTTGAAGTGCTCAGAATCAGTGTTTTAAGTGCATGTGGGCATAATATTCAGTATATTAATACACACTAGAGACAATTCTGCCTACTAGAAAACGAGGTACTACAGGGTTACAAAAGTCATTTGATACCTTGTAAAGCCCAAGACACCTCACCAAAGACCAGGCCCTGTTACTTGATGTAGTCAGGTGATAACATGTGTACACTTGTACAGCCTTCTTCAGCAAGTGCCAAAAGTTCATGCTAAGTAATACATAAATTATCACCTAATTAAGTACTGTTATGATTTGGATCGGGGGGAAGTGTAAACTCGATTCTCCTTGGAGACCAATATGCAGAAATATGATGTGGAATTAATTGCGTGGGTCCAGGTCAAAGATTAAAGTACAGTGGAGTTGCGTTTGTGAAGGGAGAATTTGAAAAGGACTTTTGTCGTCTTCTCTATAATTTCATTTTTTGTTATTAGGTCCCTACCAGCCTGCAACCCCATTCCCCTGCCCCTTTTTGCCTTAGTTTTCTGTAAATGGGTTAATTAGGCATCTTCCCCTTCCCTTTTGCAGTTTCTGTCCACCCTAGTTTCTTGGCCAATCCCAACTGAGGTAGGAAGGACTTAAGCTAAATTAGAAGGCTTTGGGTTTGAATTTTGGCTTTCCTAATTAGTGTTTGACCTAATTACTGAGTAAGTTACATGACTCTGGGAGCCTTAGTTTCCTCATCTATCAGATGGATATAATAATAGTCCCCATATCATTAGGTTGCTGTGGAATAAATCAGATAATTCTCATAATGCACTTGCATGATGCTGCAATGGCTCAATAAACATTAGCCTTCGTCTTCTACCCATCATCTTCTTTTCCTTCTTAGGCTGACAGGGGCACAGAGCCCTTTGATGAAGGAGAGTCATCCCTTTTAGTTTTGGGGTTGAATATTTTTCTCCACCCCAGACAGTGTTCAACTTAAAGAGCCCATTCATCTATTAGTTCAATAGATTAATGTATTAAACACTTTATATATACCAGGTGCTGTGCTATTTGCTAGTTCCTGAGGCTACACATTTTCTGGGCTTGAATCTGGTCCATGATTCTGTTCTTAGAACAAGGTCCATTTACTTTGGTCCCTGGGAAGCTGTCCCTGCCCATTGCCCTCTCTATCCCCCAACTCTCCTCAACTGAGTTAATGTTCCCATTACACAGCACTATCTCTCCATTGGCTCTGGAATTCAGCTCTGTGATTTTGGGCAGGTAATTTCATTCCCCTGTGACTTAGTTTTCCTATCTGTATAATGAGCCTTATAATAGCACCCATGTCATTGGTTTTGTGCTGGTCACTTATCAGTTTGGTCTCAGATACATTACTCACCTTTCCTCTCAAAATTTAATTCCTAGGCTCTCTGGCCTCTTGCTGTGTTCAGTCAACGGTAGGCACTGAAAAGAGATTGGAGTGTCACGGAAGGTAGAAGTCATGTGGTTGGAGTCATTCTTCCAGGGTCCCAGCCCCTGATGGGTAGCCTCCATTGTGGATCCAGCTTCTTCTGTTGTTCTGGCTCCTCAGCTCTGATAGCATACACCCTGGTCCTGTGTCTCCCAACCTACAACACCCTAGGTGTTGTTGTGTCCTCATATTTCTGCTAATCTATGGGTTGCCTTCCCATTCTCTATTTGGTTATTCAGATTTCCCAGTACATTTGTAACTAGATTTCTGTATTAAATTCTTTCTATTGGACTACCTATCAATAGAATGAGCCCTATGTTCTTCCCTGATATACAGTTTTTTGAGACTATAGTGGATTCATATATATATATATAAATCTCTTTAGGTAGTTAATGGCACATAGTAAGCATTCAACACATTTTAGTTATTTCATTTTATTGGAGAATTTACCATGTTATACTATAACTGTTGGCTTATTCGATTTGTATCTCCTCTGGGAGTTCCCTCTGTGAAGGACCCCGTACCCAAATGTTCATTCCCCTCAACATCTTAAGGGCACTCCTTACTGAAGCTGAGATTTTTCTCTTTTTTCAATTGATTTATGATACTTTTTAAAACACTAAGATGTTCTCTGAACTTTGTTGGTCCTGCTTGAATGACCGTGTAATGTGAACTATGTGATTATGCACTGAGACATAATGTTTTCTATGTTTATTATAGATGGACTCTACCTATAATACCTACCTATTCCTTGAGAAGAGTAGAACTTCAAATATCAGAGCCTAGGCATTTGAAATTACACTTGACCAGAGTTTTACCATTCCTTATATTCTGTAGAAGGAGACAAATAACAAGGAGAGTCAGATAAGTGCAATGGTTTTTAATTGAACTTTTACTATTAATATGATCTAGGTACTCTGTTGAATGCCTGAAACACCCACATGAATAGGACATGAATCACAGTCTTCAAAACGCAACTGTCCAGATGAAAGACAGAAATATCTAGTTATGACAGAGAACTGTGCTCATATCAAAGGTGCTTTGTGAGCAGAGGGAGGAAGTGATGATTTTGCCAGAGTAGAGATTTAGGGAATTGGGAAATGAGGCTTGAAGGAGATGACAATTGAGTTGATAGCAGAGATTTTTTACAACTACACTTCAGGTACCTTATCTCTGAGGTTTCTTTACCTCAACTTCTCTGATCAGGTTAAAGTCTCCCATAGCATTCAGTTACACACCTGTAAAAAGAGCATTACTACTTTTAGTAAGGACTCTAAGATTTTGCATGGTTCAGGACCAAGAAAGCAAAATTATATTTTGCTTGGTATGTTACACTTACTATAATACTAATATTACTGTAACCACTACTATACTGCTATAAATACTGCTACTGCAACTACTTCTACCATTGCTACTATTACTATTTTTAGAAATAGTTTCTACTACTACTATTACTGCTACTACTACTACTACTGTTTTTACCAGGCATCATTTTAAATTTTTATATATTTAATATAAGAGATTGTATCAATTTTTAAGGAGTTTCAAGAGTACTGATGAAAAAAAATGATCAATTCACTAGAAAAACTCAGTCAACAAAATTATTCCATTTTCCAGAGAATTCTAACAATTCCAGTTCCAATTATAAGTGGTTGTCCTGTTTCTCCTTTCTTTGTGTTTCTTGGTAAATATGATTTTATTCATGACAATCATCTGTCCTAGCAAAATGGTAGTCTTTTTTGGGTCAATAACTAAATCTTTTCTTTGTATCTTTCCAAACTACTATACAGTATTTTGCATACTAAATCATGCCAATTATCTGTTGGAGGATAAACTATTTGTGTACAGTTCTCTCTAGTCATGAAATTTTCTTCTAGTTCCTCAAATGTAATCTAATGACTTGCCATTTGATATCTCAGTGTCTTGCACATGTTCTTCTCTCAAATGAGGACCTCCTTTTCTCTTCTGACTGGTCAACCCCCAGGCATTCTAATGTTCAGTTCAAAGGTCTTCTCACCTGAAATCATTTCCTTAGCTTGAGGTGTGGGTTAGATGCCAACTTTCCATTTCCTGCACGTTCTGTGTTCCCTCTTTTCTATCCTGTATTACATGTTCAATGCACGAAATACAGTAGAGCCTTGAACAACATGGGTTTGAACTTCATGGGTACATTTATATGCGTTATTTTTCAATAATAGATACTACAGTACTACACGATCCACAGTTGGTTGAATCCACAGATGTGGAACCGAGGCTATCAGAGGCACCGTGTATAAGGAGGGCCAACTATAAGTTACACGCAGATTTTCAGACGTTCGACCATGTGATGGGTCAGCGTCCCTGACCCTGGCATTGTTCAAAGATCAACTGTATAAAGATTTATCATATTTGATCATATACTCAATGATTTACTTGAGTATCAACCCCTCTATACTATAAACTCTTCGGGAGAAAGGATTCTGTATTCTTGGTACTAAATACCCTCCTTGGCACACAGTAAGTATTTGTGGAATGAATGAATGAATAAATGAACTTATGTCCAGAGACCACACCGAACAGGGATAAATTTTTTTTTTCTCAGTCTGAATCTTTCTATGGATGGAATTCATCTGGTTGCATTGTAATTGTTTTGTTCATTTCCAAATCCGGTTCCACTAAAATATATATAAATACATGTGTATGTGTATGTGTATGTGCTATAGGCCTTAGGGACAGTGGTGAAAATATTTCACTCAATTTGGCAGAGCAAGAAGAATGAGATTGGAAAACACATCAAACATTAGCAGCTCACTGAGGGAGCTGGAGTCTTGATTTCCAATCCAAGAACTAGGTATGTTCTCAGGATGGGAAGGACACAGTGTAATAATGTTATGTGAGAATCTCAGTGGCAACATTAATGAGAAATGGTCTCGCTCAGGTTTGAATGGCATGAGTTCAGAAAGGCCCTGTGAGGTTGAGTCTGTTTTAAATATCTCTCTGCTTGAATCATCTTGGTACCAGCTCCTCCAAACTCACGGTGACTTGGAGAGTTTTCTCTTTCTGGAATGAAGTGTGTATGTTGGCCAGGGTAGGGGAGGCAAGGGCAATCCTGGCTTAGCTATTCCTGGAGGAATGCTATAATTAATTGAGTAAGAAAGTTTGAAAGAAGTGACTCAGAAAAACAAGATGATGCCTTCAAACAAGTTACCTTCAAGTGAAATTACCTTCATTTTACCTAGAAGTCATCTTTTGGCTTCTAAACATCTAAGAAGTTTGGACTGAGGTCTGCAGTGCAGAAGAAATCTCATAGCCCATAACAGAAAAACAAAAGGTGAGAAGTACTAGGGTTCAAGAGATGGGATAGGAGCAGTAAATACTACTTTTCCCCACCCCCACTCTGGTTTCACTATCTGGGTTGAAAAATATGATAAAAGGGTAAGGCAAATAGGGTCTAAATATCACCTGTTGATTGATAGTGGCAAGATTGGTGGATATGGCTTAGGGAGACAGCCAAACACTCTGCCTAACTGACTTAATCATAAGCAATGCTGGATTGCAAGACAGAAGCATCCTCTCTTAATCCCATCTCAGCATTAAGCACCTACCACGTGTCCCACACATTGTTTAAATGATCCAAAGTGGTCCTCACTACAACCTAATATGTTCTAGATACCACTCGTATCCTCAGACTCAGGCACAAATCCATATTCTGATTATCTGAGTCTGTAACTGAGCTCCACCATATTCTAGCTTTGTGACCGTAGGCAAATTATGTAATTCTGTGACTGAGTTTCTTAAATAAGGCAAAAAATGGAGATAATAGCAGTACCTACCTCATAGAGTGTCATTAGAACAAGCAATACAGAACATAGTTTATAAATTACACTGCACTTAACAAGCAGTATGTGTGATATTATTATTTTCACAGATTAAAAAGGAAAAGAAGAAAATCTTGCACATCCTTTTCCCCTAAACCAGCCACTGTTTTGATTTATTTCACTGTTGGTTTAGCTTTGCCTAGAAATTCATATAAATGGAACCATACAGTATATACCTTTTTGTGCTTGTTTTTGTGCTTGTTTTTATTTCACTCAGCACAATGTTTTGAGATGCATTACAAATTGTTGCATGTATCAAGAGTTTGTTACATTTCCAAAGCAGTTTGTACCATTTGACACACTCATCACAGTGTATGAGGGTTCTGGTTGCTCCTTAACCTCAACACTTGGTATGTTTGGTCTTTAAAATTGTAGCCACTTTAGTGTATAGCAGTATCTCCACGTGATGTTAATTTCTATTTTCCTGATGACTAATGATGTTGAGCTCTTTGTCATGCACTTTATGATCATTTGCCTATCTTCTTTGTGAGATGTCTGTTCAAGTATATTACTTTCCATCCACCCCTGCCATTTCTCTATAGGTTTCTTGACTTTTTCTTTTTGAGTTTTAGATGTTCTTTATATATTCTGGATACAATCCTTTATCCAATTTATACTGCAAATATTTTCTTCTATTGTGTGACTTTAGTCATTTTGTTAATTGTGTCTTTTGATTAATAAAAGTCCAAATTAAAAATAAATCTTTATTGGAATATAATTGCTTTACATTGTTGGTTAGTTTCTGCTGTATAACAAAGTGAATGAGCTATATGTATATATATATCCCTATATCCCCTCCTTCTTGCATCTCCCTCCCACCCTCCTCATCCCACCCCTCTAGGTGGTCACACAGCACCAAGCTGATCTCCTTGTGCCATGCAGCTGCTTCCCACCAGCTATTTTATATTTGGTAGTATATATGTCAATGCCACACTCTCACTTTGTCCCAGCTTACCCGTCCCTCTTCCTGTGTCCTCAAGTCCATTCTCAATGTCTGTGTCTTTATTCTTGTCCTGCCCCAAGGTTCTTCAGAACCATTTTTCTTTTTTTAGATTCCATATATATGCGTCAGCATACAGTATTTGTTTTTCTCTTTCTGACTTACTTCACTCTGTATGACAGACTCTAGGTCCATCCACCTCACTACAAATAACTCAATTTCGTTTCTTTTTATGGCTGTCTCCAGCATTTATTGTTTGTAAATTTTTTGTTGATGACCATTCTGACTGGTGTGAGGTGATACCTCATTGTAGTTTTGATTTGCATTTCTCTAATGGTTAGTGATGTTGAGCATCCTTTCATGTGTTTGTTGGTAATCTGTATATCTTCTTTGGAGAAATGTCTATTTCGGTCTTCTGCCCATTTCTGGATTGGGTTGTTTGTTTTTTGATATTGAGCTGCATGAGCTGCTTTTTTTGGATACTAATCCTTTGTCAGTTGCTTCATTTGCAAATATTTTCTCCCATTCAGAGGGTTGTCTTTTCGTCTTGCTTATGGTTTCCTTTGTTGTGTAAAAGCTTTTAAGTTTCATTAGGTCCCATTTGTTTATTTCTGTTTTTATTTCCATTTCTCTAGGGTCAAAAAGGATCTTGCTGTGATTTATGACATAGCGTGTTCTGCCTATGCTTTCCTCTGAGAGTTTTATAGTGTGTGGCCTTACATTTAGATCTTTAATCCATTTTGAGTTTATTTGTGTGTGTGGTGTTAAGAAGTGTTCTAATTTCATTCTTTTTTATGTAGCTGTCCAGTTTTCCCAGCACCACTTATTAAAAGGCTGTCTTTTCTCCATTGTATATTCTTTCATCCTTTGTCAAAGATAAGGTGACCATACATGCATGGGTTTATCTCTGGGCTTTCTATCCTGTTCCATTGATCTATATATCTGTTTTTGTGCCAGTATCATACTGTCTTGATTACCGTAGCTTTGTAGTATAGTCTGAAGTCTGGGAGCCTGATTCCTCCAGCTCCATTTTTCTTTCTCAAGATTGCTTTGGATCTTCAGGGTCTTTTGTTTTTCCATACAAATTCTGAAATTTTTTCTTCTAGTTCTGAGAAAAATGCCATTGGTTGTTTGATAAGGATTGCATTGATTCTGTAGATTGCTTTGGGTAGTAGAGTCATTTTCACAATGTTGATTCTTCCAATCCAAGAATATGGTATATCTCTCCATCTGTTGGTATCATCTTTAATTTCTTTCATCAGTGTGTTATAGTTTTCTTCATACAGGTCTTTTGTCTCCTTAGGGTAGGTTTATTCCTAGACATTTTATTCTTTTTGTTGCAGTAATAAATGGGAATGTTTCCTTAATTTCTCTTTCAGATTTTTCATCATTAGTGTATAGGAATGTAAGACATTTCTGTGCATTAATTTTTTATCCTGCTACTTTACCAAAATTCATTGATTAGCTCTAGTAGTTTTCTGGTAGCATCTTTAGGATTCTCTATGCATAGTATCATGTCATCTGCAAACAGTGATAATTTTACTTATTCTTTTCCAATTTGGATTCCTTTTATTTCTTTTTCTTCTCTGATTGCTGTGTCTAGGAATTCCAAAACTATGTTGAATAATAGTGATGAGAGTGGGCAACCTTGTCTTGTTTCTGATCTTAGTGGAAATGGTTTTAGTTTTTCACCTTTGAGAACAATGTTGGCTGTGGGTTTGTCATATGTGGCTTTTATTATGTTCAGGTAAGTCCCCTCTATGCCTACTTTCTGGAGAGTTATTACTATAAATGAGTGTTGAATTTTGTCAGAAGCTTTTTCTGCATCTATTGAGATGATCTTATGGTTTTACTCCTTCAATTTGTTAATATGGCTTATCACACTGATTGGTTTCTGTATACTGAAGAATCCTTGCATTACTGGGATAAATCCCACTTGATCAAGGTGTATGATCTTTTTAATGTGTTGTTGGATTCTGTTTGCTAGTATTTTGTTGAGCATTTTTGCATCTATATTCATCAGTGATATTGACCTATCGTTTTCTTTTTTTGTAACATCTTTGTCTGGTTTTGGTATCAGGGTGATGGTGGCCTTGTAGAATGAGTTTAGGAGTGTTCCTGCCTCTGCTATACTTTGGAAGAGTTTGAGAATGATAGGTGTTAGCTCTTCTCTAAATGTTTGATAGGATTTACCTTGGAAGCCATCTGGACTTGGGCTTTTGTTGGAAGATTTTTAATCCCAGTTTCAATATCAGTGCTTGGCATTGATCTGCTTATATTTTCTATTTCTTTCTGGTTCAGTGTCAGAAGGTTATGCTTTTCTAAGAATTTTTCCATTTCTTCCAGATTGTCCATTTTATTGGCATATGGTTGCTCGTAATAATCTCTCATGATCCTTTGTATTTCTGCAGTGTCAGTTGTTACTTCTCCTGTTTCATTTCTAATTCTGTTGATTTGAGTCTTCTCCCTTTTTTTATTGATGAGTCTGGCTAATGGTTTATCAATTTTGTTTATCTTCTCAAAGAACCAGCTTTTAGTTTTGTTGATCTTTGTTATTGTTTCCTTCATTTCTCTTTCATTTATTTCTGATGTGATCTTTATGATTTTTTCCTTCTGCAAACTTTGGGGACTTTTGTTCTTCTTTCTCTAATTTCTTAAGGTGTAATGTGAGGTTATTTAACTGAAATGTTTCTTGTTTTTTGAGGTATGATTGTATTGCTATAAACTTCCCTCTTAGAACTACTTTTATTGCATCCCATAGGTATTGAGTCGTAGTGTTTTCATTTTCATTTGTTTCTAGGTATTTTTTGATTTCCTCTTTGATTTCTTCAGTGATTTCTTGGTTATTTAGTAGTGTATTGTTTAGCCTCCATGTGTTTGTATTTTTTACAGTTTTTTATCCCTGTAACTGATATGTAGTCTCATAGCGTTGTGGTTGGAAAAGATACTTGATACGATTTCAATTTTCTTAAATTTGCCAAGGCTTGATTTGTGATCCAAGATGTCACCTATTCTGGAGAATGTTCCATGTGCATTTGAGAAGAATGTGTAATCTGCTGTTTTCAAATGGAATGTCTTATAATTATCTATTAAGTCCAACTTTTTTTTTTAAGTCCAACTTTTTAATATGTCATTTAAAGCTTGTGTTTCCTTATTTATATTCATTTTGGATGATCTGTCCATTGGTGAAATTCGGGTGTTAATGTTCCCTACTGTTAATCTGTTACTGTCAATTTCCCCTTTTATGGCTGTTAGTATTTGCCTTATGTATTGAGGTGTTCCTATGTTGGGTGCATAAATATTTACAACTGTTGTATCTTCTTCTTAGATTGATCCCTTGATTATTATGTAGTGTCTTTCTTTGTCTCTTGTAATAGTCTTTATTTTAAATTCTATTTTGTCTGATATGAGAATTGCTACTCCAGCTTTCTTCTGATTTCCATTTGCATGGAATAACTTTTTCCATCCCCTCACTTTCAGTCTGTACGTGTTCCTAGTTCTGAAGCAGATCTCTTGTAGACAGCATATATATGTGTCTTGTTTTTGTATCCCTCAGCCATTCTGTTTCTTTTGGTGGAGCATTTAATCCATTTACATTTAAGGGAGTTATCAATATGTATCTTCCTTTTACCATTTTCTTAATTGTTTCTGTTTTGTTTTTGTAGGTCTTTTCCTTATCTTGTATTTCCTGCCTAGAGAAGTTCCCGTAGCATTTGTTGTAAAGCTGGTTTTGTGGTGCTGAATATTCTTAGCTTTTGCTTGTCTGTAAAGGTTTTAATTTCTCCATCGAATCTGAATGAGATCCTTGTTGGGTAGAGTAATCTTTGTTTTAGGTTTCTCCCTCTTATCATTTTAAATATGTCCTGCCACTCCCTTCTGGCTTGCAGAGTTTCTGCTGAAAGATCAGCTGTTGACCTTATGGGGATTCCCTTGTATGTTATTTGTTGCTTTTCTCTTGCTGCCTTTAATATTTTTTCTTTGTATTTAATTTTTGATAGTTTGATTTATATGTCTTGGCATGTTTCTCCTTGGATTTATGCTGTGTGAGACTCTCTGTGCTTCCTGGACTTGACTGACTATTTCCTTTCCCATGTTAGGGAATTTTTCAACTATACTCTCCTCAAATGTTTTCTCAGTCCCTTTCTTTTTCTGTTCTTCTTCTGGGACCTCTATAATTCGAATGTTGTTGCATTTAATGTTGTTTTAGAGATGTCTGAGACTGTCCTCAATTCTTTTCATTCTTTTTTCTTTATTCTGCTCTGTGGTAGTTATTTTCACTATTTTATCTTCCCAGTCACTTATCCGTTCTTCTGCCTCAGTTATTCTGCTATTGATTCCTTGTAGAGAATTTTTAATTTCATTTATTGTGTTTTTCATCATTGTTTGTTTGCTCTTTAGTTCTTCTAGATCCTAGTTAAACGTGTCTTGTATTTTCTTCATTCTCTTTCCACGACTTTGCATCATCTTTACTATCATTACTCTGAATTGTCTTTCAGGTAGGCTGCATATTTCCTCTTCATTTGTTTGGTCTGGTGGGTTTTCACCTTGCTCCTTCATCTGCTGGGTATTTTTCTGTCTTCTCATTTTGCTTGACTTACTCTGTTTGTGGTTTCCTTTTCACAGGCTGCAGGTTTGTAGTTTCTGTTGTTTTTGTTGTTTACCCCCTGTGTGTAAGATTTGTTCAGTGGGTTGTGTAGGCTTCCTGTTGGAGGGGACTGGAGCCTATGTTCTCTTGGATGAGGCTAGATCTTTTCTTCTTTGTGGGCACAACTGCATCTGGTGGTGTGTTTTCAAGTGTCTGTGAACTTTTTATTATCTTAGGCAGCCTATCTATTAATGGGTGGGGTTGTGTTCCTGTCTTGCTAGTTGTTTAACATGGGGTTTCTAGCTCTGGAGCTTGCTGGTCGTTGATTGGAGCTGGGTCTTAGCATTCAGTCAGAGATCTCTGGGAGATGTCTTGCTGATTGATATTATGTGGGGCCTGAACCTCTCTGGTGTTCCACTATCCTGAACTTGGCTCTCCCCCCTCAGAGGCTCAGGCTTGACACCCAGCTGGAGCACCAAAACACTGTGAGCCATTTGGAATTATCAAGATATGGTCATTGATAAGTGAAACCACAAGAGAAGAGGACCATGCTATGCCTTGTCTTGCTGAACAATTTTCAGACTTCAGCTCATTCCAGCAACAGGCCGACTGTGTTGGTGACATGAAGCAGGATGGGGTCCATGAGGTGGGCATCAATCAGCCAGTGCACAGCCTGATGCATCCTGTCGAAGCCCTCGGGTAAGGCTGACAGTGGCCAGGACTCTTGCTTCCTGCGACATTAGCCTCTTTGGGGTGTCCCTCCTGGCGTCAAGCTGCTCTCACTCCTGTTTTGGCGGCTGTGCCTTTACCCTGAGCTTCTTCATGAGGCAAGCACTCCCTTAGGCAACACGTGAAAAATACAGGCCTCGCCAGTTATGAAGGGATCTTTATAGTCCTTTCTGGTGTCTAAGTTCTTCTCCTAGTTTTTAGCTGGTGTTCTTTGAGAATTGTTGCATCTATAGATGTATTCCTGATGTATCTGCAGAGAGAGATGAACTCCACATCCACTTACTCCTCCGCCATCTTGAATATCTCCAATAGAAATCCAATTTTGATGAAGTCTAATTTACCTTAATATTTTTTCTTCTTTTATGGTTAGTACTTCAGAGTTTGGCCCAGAAATCTTTGTCTACACCAAGCCTATAAAGATAGTCTCTTATACATCATATTTTGCCTTTTACTTTTAGGTCTGTAATTTATTTTGAGTTTGTGTGTGTGTGTGTTTGTGTGTGTGTGTGTGTGTGTGTGTGTGTGTGTGTATGGTGTGAAGTAAGGGTTTACATATTTTCCCACATATCTAATTATTCCAGTACAATTTATTGAAAAATATTCTTATCTCATTGAATTGCTATAAACATTTTGTCAAAACTCAATTGACTGTATAAGTTACTATACCACTTTGAGTTGGTCCCATTCTTGGGGAAAAGCTTTACATTAATTGGACTGTTAATCTTGCATTTCTCAGATGAACTTCTCTTAACCATGATACATTGTCCTTTCAATATATTGCAGTATTTGAATGGTTAAAATTTAAAAATATGTTTTCTATCTATATTCATGTGTAATATTGGTCATTAGTTTTCTTATAATGTCTTTGAGCAGTCTGGGGATCATGGTTTTGCTGAGCTTATAAAATAAATGTGCAAGATTGCTATTATTTTTAGCTTATTTATTTGATAGAATCCGCTAGGGACACTATCTGTCTCTGGAGCTTTCTTCATCATATCCTTTTTATTTACTAATTCAATTTCATTGATAAATATAAGACTACTTAGATTTTCTATTTTTTCTTAGGTCTATAAGATATATGCTGTTATTCCCTCTTTCATTCCAGAAACTGATAATTTGTGTTTTCTCTGTTTATTTCTTGATTAGTTTAGGTAAAGATTTATCAATATTATTGATCCTTTCAAAGAACCAAAATTTGGTTTTATTGATTTACTCTATACTTATTTATTTTCTATTTTATTGGTTTCTATTACATTTATTTTATTTATTCCTTCTACTGACTTCAGATTTAATTTTCTCTTTTCTTCTAGCTTCTATAGTGGAAGCTTAGATCACTGATTTTAAACTTTTGTTCCTTTTTTTTTTCTTGGCTGTGCCATGTGGCTTGCAGGATATTCCCCAACCAGAGATTGAACCCAGGCTGTGGCATTGGCAGTGAAAGCCCAGAAGTCCTAATCACTAGGTTACCAGGGAACTCCTTAAACCTTTATTCTTTTCTAGTATTAGCATACAGAACTATAAAATTTCCCTTAAGAGGTGATCTAGTTGCACCCTAGTGCACTTTTAGGTATGTCTTAATTATCATTTAATTCAAATTATTTTCTAATTTCACTTCCTATTTCTTCTTTGACTTTGGTTAATTTGCAGTGTGTTGCTTAATTTTTAAGTATTAGAAGATTTTCCAGGTCTATTTTTGGTGTTGATTTCTATTCTGATTCTGCTATATTTATAGAATATGCTCTGTATGATTTAAATCCCTTAGAATCTGTTGCAACTTCGCTTTATGGCCTAATAAATGTTCTATCTTGGTGAATATTCCATTGACAAGTGAAAAGAATGTGTATTCTGGAGTTGATTGTTGTAGGGTTCTGTAAATAAAGAATAAGTTCAGTTTGGTTGATAGATAGCACTGTTCTGATTTTCCAGATAATTTTTTAAATTTTTGTATGCCTTTTGAACCAAATACTGGCACAGTAGTGTTGAGATCTCCAGATATTATTTTATGATTATCTACTTGTCCATTTAGTTCTTTAGTTCTTGCTTTCTGTGTTATAAAGCTTTCTTATTTGGTAAATATATATTTAGTTAGTATTGCCATTTTTTCTTGATGAATTGACCATGCTATCATTTTAAAATATCTCTCTTTATTTCAGATAATACTCCATGTCCTGACATCTATTTTGTCTAAGAGTAATATAGGCATTCAGCTTTCTTATTAGTATTGGCATGATATATGCTTTTCTATTTGTTATCTTTGATGTATTGTTTTTCAGTTTAGAGTGCATCTAAAAATATACAGCATATGGTTGCACCTTGCTTTCTGTTTATAATTCAATCTGAAAATTTATGCCATTGTTTAGTGTTTTTAATTCATGATTACTGGTATTGTTTTACTTTGTTTATCATTTTGAATATTTGTTTTATTTTTGTTTACTATGAATTAATAGTGTCCTTCACATAGATCATTACAAAAGTATATTTCCATTTGTCCTTCCTATGATATTTTTTCTATACAGTTTACTTTTGCATATTATTTTTCTTTTAAGAGTCAGTTATTTTTTTTGTCTTCTACTGCCTTGGGATAAATATTTGGTAAAGTTGCAGTTAACCTGAACTTTCAACTTCTTAGATTTCTTCATTATTAGGCAAAAACAACAACAACAAAATTGATATCATTTTTTTTTTTTTTAATGGCAGTCTCCATGGTGTGACCTGGTTTCCTACACATTCAGCTCAGTACCATTACCTTCACAGCTCTGAGAAGGAATGGGTGTTTGTTTGGATGTAGCCTGAGGTATTACATGATTTTAGGTCATTAAGCTTAGTGGCAGTAATCTTTAGTAAGGTGGTAAAGCAGGTCGCACATAACTCAGGCTTGACCCAAAGGGGTTTTAAACTTTATTTTATTAAATAGCACATTAATTTAACCGAAAAAGAGTCAATTATTTTTTTAAATAAATTAAGGAACAAGAACAAAAATATTTTATATTTACCATTTCTTTTCAGGTGGGGAGTGCAGAGAAGTAAACTTACTATTGTAATACAGTTTAATAAGTGCCTTGAGACGGTAGGACAGGACATTATAGGAACCCTGGATAGAAGTGCTTACGACAACCACTTGGTACAGGGCAAATATTCAACAAGAGCTTGTTAAACTAAATCCAAATGCCTTATTTTGTTCTATGAGATTACAAAAGTACTTCATTAGTTTATTTATTTAACAAATGTTTACTCAGTACCTACTATGTGATAAGCTCTGTTTCAAGAATACAGGAAACAGCTGCAAACAAGAGAGCCCAAAATGTTTCTTAAACAAATTCATAGATGCAAAATACCTTATTAATACATTCGTTACATAGACATTTGTTAAGTGCCTACTATGTTGCAGGCACAGTTCTAAAAATCTTACATATTCTCTAAAGCAATTGATAAAAATGATCTATCACTAATATTATTTGGGAACAGAATTTCAGGTGTAAAAATGTAATAAATATGATAAATTTTGATAAAATGAATATGAGGCAGACTGCCCTGGAGGAATCTTCCAAGGAGATAATCAGGAGCCAGTTCCATGATTCTTGTATTCTGTCACCTACTTTGAGAATATAAAAGGTTCAAGAAAAAGGAAAAGAAAGAATGATGGTGGGTTTTCTTCGTGGAGAGTTTCTCCTGAATATGAATTCCAATGCTTTCCCCTGCTGAGAGTGATGGGTTGAGGGTGTACATCTTTCTCATGCTTAGAAGGCTAAAATGGGACCAGTCACAAAGTTTCAGTTGTGTTCCCTGCAGTTGGTAGACACCAAGAACAGAGACATACTATCACCTCAGAAAAGCTATACCATAAATTTTTATTTCACTCTTGTAGTTCCACTGCCTTATTAAGTCACAAAACACAATCTCAATTCAGTTACTGAAGGTATCTGCCCAAGGCACTATTCCCATATCAATCTTCATTCAAGATTAGACTCCTTCTCCCACCCCACCCCCCACTAAGGCGAGGTGGGCAGCTGTCCTTAGAGAAGGTGTATTTGGCTTCTATCCTCTTTATCTTCCATTTCTTCCCCCACTCACTAGCTGCTGCTCCACACTTCATAAAAGTCAAAGAGAATGGGCTACCAAGGAGAAGAGAAAGAGGAAGGGTAGTTCTGTGGGTGTGAATATCTTACGCTCTCTGGACTTGGCAAACACCCAGCAGTAACTTTGCTCATGGATACTTTGAAGTTGACAACTGTTTTCAGATATTGGACAACATCATGCAGTGCAGGACCATGATCCCTGAGAAAAAGGAAGCAAATGAAGTGAGCCCTAAAACTGCCACTATTTTCGCCTAAAGGTGATTTCCAGACTGTAGGAGCAGGAAGGGGGAATCCAAATAGAGCCTGGACATCTCAATAAAGAACAGAGACAGATAATGGCATTCAGGGAGGCCAAGTTACATGTGGCTAGTGGCTACCATATTGGACAGCACTACTCTAGATTGATGGGTGAAAATGGAAACAAAACCAATGAAATTGAACAGTGGTTGTCTCCAACTGGTAAGATTTTGCTTTATTTATATCTATGTTTACCAAATTTTTCTGGAATAAGTATATATTCCTTTAAAATATTTTTTTAAAACCCTATTTAAAAAATGTATACATTAAATTCCTAATACATAAAAAAAATTATTGTTCCAGACAATATTTCATCTCCCTCCTCTGAATAAATTTGAAAAAGGTCCTAAGAGACAAAAAAAAAAAAAAAAAATCAATGTTTTTGGTCACATCCAGTGAGCTGTGCTTGTCTAATCAACTGGCTGCACTTTGAAAATTCTTTTCCACTACTGACAATGATTTCCAACATCTCTTCTGTAATCCTCATACCAGATGAGTTCTGTCAATACTGTCCACTCAGATTTAAAGCACATTTCACTTGAAAAATCAAGGATTTTATAATATGCTTGCCAGTGTTGTCACAAGACTCAAGTTTAAGTGTTAAAGAAACTAGGTGTCCATGAATCCCTTTCTCATCTCAAAGACTTTTGTCAGCGATCTTGGGAGGAATTGCTGTGTTTAGCAGGAGAAAAGCAATGTTGATTAAATGACTTGGAAGTTCCCTTTCAATGTTGAGACATTTTATTCCCCAAGGGCAGGGATGGACGGAAAGGGGGCAGAAACTAAAAAGCCCCCTTGTGATGATGGACAGGTAGTCATGAGGGCTATACCAGCAGCTACTTTTTGGTGACTCCTGTGCACAAACTACCTCTCTTTGCTATTTTGGGGGTAACTGCCCCCAGTTAGTTCCCCTTGGAAAGACAAACATTAAAACTAAAGAAAGTTTCACAGCTCACTCTATGGCATTAGAATTATCACCCAACAAAATCACTGTCTGCAGCCAAAGGACACCTTGTCACAGTCAGAGCAAGTCTGGCTGAAGGCATCTTGGGGAAAAAAAGAAGCCTGTCTAGACAGATTGGAATGTCTCATGTGTCTAATTAAACAGTCCCTCTTAGAGCCCATGCTGTGTGAAAAGTTTGCTTGTTTATTAATGACTTGTGGAACATACCTTTAAAGAGGTGCCATGTACTTCATCCCCTTCCATGGATTCATGGGAATTGGGAGCCCAAAAGGGCCCTAGGGATCAAACAATCCAATCTTATAAGTTTCCAGAAGAGAAAAACTGAAGATCAGAGAGATCAGAGAGAATAACAAGGCTGAGCAGAGTTGGTGGCAATGACAACATGAGAATCCAGGATTCTGACACCTGGTCCAGTGTTCTTTCCACCATGCCAGCCTACCTGTTATGTCAACAGATGATGTGACCACCCCCAAGGATGCTGCTGGGAAGGCTCCATGTGGCAAATTATTCCCCTATAGGACTATATTATTTATTAAAATTCCTGGTATCCTTTTGGGCTGTCAGTCTGGCTTTTTGCTTTAAAACTATAAATGCCCCTGAATGGAGTAACAGAACTCAGTCTTGTATTCTCCTAGAAGCAGTTTATTTTAGAGATGATTCTGGGGAGCACTAGTGTGGGAAAGGGGAGGAGACAGTTAAAAGGAAACCAAGAGAGGTTTGCTGTTGAAAAGGTGACTGCTATAGGAGACCAAAGCTCAAGCCCTTTGGGGAATTCTGAAGTATATTCAACATTTCCTCTAAAGTTGTTCCATCAGAAGGGTGAGGAAGTTAGGGCAGTTATCTTCCCACTCTCATCTGTCATTGGTTGACAGCCACTCCCAGGGACCATAAACTCGCACGTCTTGTCTTGTCTGTCATGCATGAGCCAGGCTGTAAGGCAGAGCTACCAGTGTTTGCGGTAGGTTCCCGTGGACACATCCTGGACAGGGAATACAAGGAAGGCACTGACAATTACTGTGCTGAGTTATCTATCAGTCCTCAGCTTAGCATAAACTAGACTGATTGCTTGCCCCCATGATACCTAAAGACAGAACAGTGAGGAAAATGGTAGATTTGTTGGGAGTGGGAAGAATTGTAACAAAGACTTTGGGTAGAAAGAGCAGTGCCCAGAAAATAGCAGACTCATATGGTTTAAGATGAGTTTACAACACAGGGTTGTGGGGGTCTGACCTGTTTATAGGTTACTTGACACATTTTAATGAATTAAAGCCGGTGATTTATAGTCACCATCCTGCCTACAACCTTCCTCCCCACTTCTACTCCCAGCACCAATTTTAGACAAAACATGGGGAACCAGGGAGTAAAAGATACCATAAAACTCACTTTAACTTAAATTATCTCAGTCCATTTTAGTTCAGGCCAAACATTTCCATTCTATTTTATTTTATGTAATTCAATTCAATTCAATTCATTTATCGATTACCTTTTGTGTACTTTATAAATGTGTTTTTATGATTTTTCTTCGAGTAAATCACCTCGCAGTAGCTTTGTTAAATGAATGGGGCATCTTGTGTCTGTTTACTGTTCTCAATCTCCAAATATGTTCCTACCCTGCTAATCAATCAATCAATCCATCAATCCATCAGTCGATCAACCAGTATTGCTTAGGAGGAAGCAAACTGGACTTGAAATGAAATTTAGTTCTGAGGCATCACTCAGTACCTATTTAGTCAGCAAGTCATTGGGAAATCCATATCACTAAGCTTTTCTTTCTGAAAAATGAGGTAGTCATACCTAGTATGTAACTGTTTGTATTCTGTGAGGAATTCATGGCCTAAGAGCTAAGAGAGCACTTTGTAACCTGTAATGCACTTAATATTTGTATTTATTCTGCAAACATTATCTCAGTGCTTGCTATGTACCAGGCACTGTGATAGTTGCTGGATACAAGGTGATAAAAAAACCCTGATCCTCACTTTCATGAGATTCACAGTCTAGAGATATTCATTGACATTGCGACTATTCACAACACAGTGTAGGAGGCACAGCATACCATCCCTGTTTTTGTGGATTTTATGATCTAGGGGAGAGGAGGGAAAGTTGAGGAAAAATAATAAGGCAGTATGTGTGGTTCTAGTGTAGTGCTAAGGTACATAGAGAAAGAATTATTTGGGGCATGAGTAGGATTTCAATAAAATAAAGTGGGGAAAATACGGGTGTAGGATCCCATAACTCGCTCTTTGCTCCCCTCTCCCAGCTTCTGAGCTCCTTTGCCTCCAAAGCCTGTACCTGTGTCTCTTCATTGGAGGCCTGCCTTTGGCTCTCTCCACACTTGCAGACAGCTATAAGTACCTGGGAGTTTACATCCCTGGGGCAGCCCTAGTTGATGACTAATTAGCATGGGCGTATGAAAGCTTGACTCTTTTGCCTAGGATTGGGACTAAGTTGGAGGCATAATTTATACTTAAGAGCTCCCCAGTGGGAATAGCTGAAGTTACCCTCTCTGGGACTCTGCCTGAAATCACACCCTTGCCTGGCCTCTTCTCCTTTTCTGTAGTGCTTCCCCTGCTCTTATTGGTTTCTCTTGGGCACACATCCTTCATAAATTGCTTGCATACAAATTCTTGTCTCACAGTGTGTTTCTGGGGAATGCAACCTAAGACACAGGACATTTCAGGTGGAATTGATGGCCTTGGGGAGACTGCTATTTTAGGAAGGTGGAAGGTATGAGTGAGGAAGAGCATGGTTTATGGCTTGTGACTGGAAAATGTGGATTTGACATTAAACCATGTCAAATTCACTCATTCATGAAATATTTTTTGGGCATTTTCTATGAACCTAGCACTGGTTTTAGTCCTTGGGATATATGAGTGAAAAAAAAAAGATGAAATCTGTGACCTGGTAGAGCTTATAGTCTGATGGGAGAAAAAGAAAATAAAGAATAAACATGATAAGTAAGTCAATTTTATATGCAGTGTGTTAGAGGATAAAAGTTGTGTAAAGAATACGGAGGTTTATTGATTTCAAATAATTTGGGGGAAGATTTTGTTAATAAGTCATGGGGAGATGATTTGTGATCTTGGGTTTTCAATTTTTTAAAAAAATATTGAAATATAGTTGATTTACACTGTTGTGTTAGTTTCAGGTGTATAGTAAAGAGATTCAGATACATATATATATATGTTTTATTTTAGATTCCTTTTCATTATAGGTTATTACAAGATATTGAATATAGTTCCCTGTGCTATGCAGTAGGTCCTTGTTGGTTATCTACTCCACCTACAGTAGTGTGTATATTTTAATCCCAAACTCCTAATTTATCCATCTCCCACGTTTCCCCTTTGGTAACCATAAGTTTGTTTTCTACATCTGTGAATCTGTTTCTGTTTTGTAAATGAGCTCTTTTGTACCATTTTTTCAGATTCCACATATAAATGATATCATATGATATTTGCCTTTCTCTGTCAGACGTATTTCACTTAGTATGATGATCTCTAGGTCCATCCATGTTGCTGCAAATGGCATTATTTCATTCCTTTTTATGGCTGAGTAGTATTCCATTATGTATATATACCACATCTTCTTTATCCATTCATCTGTGTTTTTTTATCAATGCTCTTATTTCAACAGCTAGAGTTTTAGAGTAGACCTTAGCAGTGACTTAGAGACACTATCTTAAAGTTGGGAAGAGGGTTATTGTATTATTTATGTGTTGTTGTATAACAAATTATTCCCAAATGTAAAGAAAATTTAAAAGAACAGCTTAAAAGAACACTTATTACCTTGGAGCTTTTGTGGGTGAGGTTTCTCTGGCTCGGGGTTTCTAACAGACTTCAGTCTAGAGACTGGCCAGAGCTGCAGACATTTCAAGGCTGGACTGGGAGAAGATTGGAGGATTCGCTTCCAGGCTCACTCAGATGCCTTCTTGATGTAGACAGCAGTTCCGTTTCACATGGCTCTATCTATAGGGCCTCTCACAACATGGCAGCTTATACCCCCCAGAGTAATGGCCCTGGGCAGGAGAGAGAGAGAGAGAGAGAGAGAGTCACAAGAGAGGGGAGCAAGTTACAGTCTTTTTGTATCCTCATCTGGGAAGTGACATCTCATCACTTTTGCCATATGCTATTCAATAGAAGCAAGTCTCTAAGTGCAGCCTATAAACAAAGGATAACACAAGAGGATGAATACCAAGAGACAGGCATCACTGGGGACCATTTTATAGACTACTTACACAATGATATTTTGTTTATATTCTAAATACTAGAGAGTTTACTAGATCCTTGTTTTCTGAGAAATGGGGACTTGATATTCAGTTATCTCCAGCATAATTACTGGACTGATTATTGCACAGAAGTTTCAAGACAAGTTATCCCAATTCAACTCAATCTTATAATAATACTTGACTTCAGGAAACCTATTTCATTCTCTAAAATGTAATGTTTGTCATACAGCTATGCCTTTGCACTGGAGTATGCAAAGTTGATTACTTAATATAAAATTAAAAAAAAATCTTATGTTCTTTTGGTAAACATTGTAGTGTAGGCTTTACTGGGTGCTACTTCTCAAAGTAAGAGAATAATCAAGTTTAGAATAGAAGTGGATTCTTTCTTGATGAAAATTGCCATTCCTCCTAGGGCTCTCCTGTCCAGGCATTACAATGTGGTCAGCTGGTGCTCCATTCTGTACCTTCTGGATTGTTAGTTTTGATAATTAACTTGGTGTGGGCTTAAGCATCACATTGGTATTGGTTCCAGGTATTTGGTGGTTGTAAAAAGGTGAATTTGGGTCATTTCTACAGAGGTCTTATTTATAATGAAAATGATAGTAAAAGCTAGGGATTGAAAGATAAACCACTGAAAATCAAGGGTTCCTGAAACCCCAAAATCTTGTTTTGAGACTTACAAAGGTTTAATGATGAATGTCTATTATCAATAAAGTTGCTACAAAATATACACTATCCCAACCTCATCACCCAAGCGACATTTCCTTTGGAAATTATCCTTCTTTTCCCACGTTTACCCAGATAGAAATAACTTCAAATTGTGGAGCAGTTTTGAGGCACAGATTTTGGGAAGAGGAATAGAGATTGGGAATTATTTTCCAACCTAATCTTCCTTTTAGCGAATACACATTTGGAACCAGTGACCAATAGAAGGGTCATGTAAACGAAAGAGAAATATTAGGGTAGGCAAGGAAAACACAGCCACACGGAGGAGAAAGGCAGGGAGCATTTCTAAAGGAAAAGTATAAATCAAGGGTTTCTTTTTTTCCTTTTATGAGAGGCCACCCGGATGGTCAGGGTGCCAAGCAGGCCATGATGTTGTGAGAAATAACAATGGAGGTGGCAGGATGTCATAACGCAAACATCATCTTGAATAGGAGGGAGAGGAGGCTGCCTCTCCCCCTGCCCCGGGTCCTCACTGTCCTCACCCCACCCCAAACCCCTCTCCTGACAGTTTCTTCACATGATCCTGGTTGGTCCTGGATGGCCCCCAACACCTGGTTAAACACAAATGACTGTGGTGGTCTTGTCAGCCCCAGCTTTTTTTTTTTTTTTTTTTTTTGTGCTAGGCCGGCCTCTCACTGCTGTGGCCTCTCCCGTTGCGGAGCACAGGCTCCGGACGCACAGGCCCAGCGGCCATGGCCCACGGGCCCAGCCGCCCCGCGGCACGTGGGATCCTCCCGGACCGGGGCACAAACCCGTGTCCCCTGCATCGGCAGGCGGACTCCCAACCACTGCGCCACCAGGGAAGCCCAGCCCCAGCTTTTTGTAAAATAACTGCTGATCTACAGCATAGGATGGAATTGTTTTCCCATACTACCCCACATCTTTGCAGGGACATGCAT
Organism: Physeter macrocephalus; assembly: GCF_002837175.3. NCBI lineage: Eukaryota > Metazoa > Chordata > Mammalia > Artiodactyla > Physeteridae > Physeter > Physeter macrocephalus. The sequence continues at coordinate 104,032,650 of NC_041220.1, forward strand.
TGGAGTCTGCCTTTCACTGTCCTTCCCCACATCGTTGTCAGATCTTAAGTAGACCTGAGTCATGAGAAACACATCTTAGTGCTGCACCCAGAGTCAGTTACAAATCAAATACTTTACTTACAAACTCTTACATTTTGAAAAGAACACTTTACAGTGATTTAATATTTATGCATGGCATGCACTTGGAACTTTGATGATTTATTCAGATTTTATAACTTAGAGTAAAATATAAATTACTGTTCAGTGATATATGCATGTGTGTGTGTGTGTGTGTGTGTGTGTGTGTGTATTATATAAAAGATTTCTTTTCCCTGCATATGGAATGTCCAAGATACTAGAAGAAAAAATGCATCAGTTTTCCTGCATGTTTGCTTTTTTTTTTTTTTTTTTTTAATGGTCTCCATAAATCCAGGGAACTCCTTCTTGGACCACTAGCCTCTTTCAATAGAAGCATGTTTTCACTGGGATTTCCGCGTTCATAATTATTCCTCTCATTTCTCTGCTGTGAGAAGACAAGCTGGTATTTCATTGCTTTGGGGAAGTTAATAATATGGTAGGCAAAACATCAGGAAAAATTATAATGAATGAAGCTATACAAATCAGAGGGAAACACATGTCGCTGTTCTAAAATGTTCTTGTCATAAATCCTGGAAATTTCACTATGGTCACAAGCAAATAACTCTTTAAGGCATAAACACTCAATTAATTAGATGTAATATGCTATATAAGTTTGGAGGAGTTCTAAATAGAGAAATGGTCAAATAATGGTACTTGAAACCACTGGCAAATAAGAGTTCATCTCTTATTTGAAATTTCTCAACTGGAATGAGACCTTTCCACAGCCCTCGTTAAAAGAACTGCATACATAGTTTATAAATATAGTATTACTTACTCCTTATTTGGTAATGGTGATCAAGCCTCACACCCAGACTTTAAAAAAAATCTTTTCTTGTTTTAAATTTCTATCTCTTGGGATGTCTCCTGAGAAGTTGTTTGAAGAGTTCTGTTTTCTCCATTATTTCCAATTTATGGAAGCTTGGGTTTTGTTATCCTCCTTCTCCTCTTAAGTTTCTTGAACCATTTTTATATGGTGCTTAAGAGGACACATCTCACCTGACTGATATTTTGTAATCCTTAAATAGCTACTTTTCGGGCTTCCCTGGTGGCGCAGTGCTTGGGAGTTCGCCTGCCGATGCAGGGGACGCGGGTTCGTGTGCCCGGGTCCGGGAGGATCCCACATGCCGCGGAGCGGCTGGGCCCGTGAGCCATGGCCGCTGGGCCTGCGCGTCCGGAGCCTGTGCTCCGCAACGGGAGAGGCCACAACGGTGAGAGGCCCGCGTACCGCGAAAAAAAAAAAAAAAAAAAGCTACTTCTAAAATATGACTCTGAAAATACTCTTAATAGAGGGGCAAACATTTCGAGAAGCAAAAAGCTTTTTTGGACACCAAGCTGAGTTAGGTGGCTATTCTGCGGGGATTCATATCACTTCGTGCCTCTCACTGTATTCACTGTAATTAATTGAAGGTAGTTTTTAGTATATCTCTACTTCCTACATATTTGGGACTATATCTCCTTCATCCTTGTGATCATAATGGCTAGCACTTTACCTGGAAAAGAGTAATGTTCAATATATGTTTTATACTTGCACTTATTCATTCATTCATTCATTCAGAAAATATCTATTTCAGGCCTGGTACTGGGCCTGACCCTGGAGAGCTATGATGAACCAGATACAAAAGGATCCACTGGATCTGAGTGTTCACTATGTTTTTATATGTTTAGGTGAGTAAAATAAAATAATTCTTTAAAAGGAAGGACCTTGGAGATTTGCTCTTCAGCTCCTTCACTGTATAACAAGGAGACTTCCACCTGAGTCAGAGTGTGTCTTATTTTTAGTGTCAGAACTGATTAGACCCAGTTCTTTTTCATTGTGTTTTCCCCAAACCATGCGGTCTCTACTTACTATCTTTTACTTGCACAACAACATTTATAAAAACTATGCAAATGTCATGGAACAGATGAAACAGCAGGCCTCTTTTGGGAAGAGTTGTTGGGCCAATTTTCTTCTTTTAGAAACCAGGAAAATCAAATCCATTGATACAGAAGCATTGACTTAGCCTTAAATTAAGAAAAAATTGAACTAATTATAGAAGTGATAGCTCTTAGTATTACGCTTAATGCATAATACTGTATAGAAGTTTTAGAACTATAGAATATTTTTCTGTGAGGTAGAGAGAATAAAGAAAGGAAGATTTGTGTGATTCAGTTTTGCTGCATTAAAAACAACACCTCCCCCATCCCTCAAATCTCAAAAGCTATAACAACACACGTTTATTTCTCACGTGTTGGCGACTGTGGGTCAGTAGCAGTCCAGGAAGCAGGATGAAGGAGGACTCTTATTGGGGACATGCTGTCTTCATGGCAGAGAGAAGTGAGCAAGAGAGAGACTGTAGAAATGCATGCAATGGATTTGGAATCTTCTGCATAGAGAGGGCATGCATCAGGTCAACTTGCAAATGACATGCCCAAACTCAACATCCATGGGGTGGGGGATGTGTGCAATCCACTTGCAGGAATGGAGAGAAGATGTTTAGGAATGACAATAAAATCTACCTCAGAGGAATAGAATGTTTGTGAGGTGGAGTGCTGTCATTTGGGGCCCTCTTGATTTATCCCTGCCCTGAATAGCTTCAGCTTCTTTGCTACACAGTGGACTCCTTTATAAAAAATACAGTCATTTGAGGAGGCAGGATTAGCCTCTCACTCTTCAGGATGCTAGGGATCCAGACCTCTTGTGAAATTTGTCATGTTCTCTTGTTTTCTACTCATTTTGTTTCCTAAGAGCCTAACATTGTCTCAAATATAATGTGGGTTCCTAAGAAATGGGTGTTGTAGAGTATGGTGGAAAGTTTGTAATTCAGAAAAGGCTTTAAAAGTAAGCATACTGTGGTTGTAGGGAATAGAGAAGATGTTTACAGGCAATTTTAGAAACTAATATCCATAGTTTTAATTCTCTGTACTAAGAAATGGTTTCCTGTGTGACTGTCTTCTTATAATTCCCCTTTTACTAGAAACTCAAGCACTGCAGAAGCAGAAACTTCTTCACATATATTTCTGTCATGTCAAGTTAGTACCTAAATACCCTGAGGTACCCAGAGAAAAATCACCCCAAAGTACTATCCATGCTGCCTTGAACATAGTAGGTCCTTCATAGATTTCTATAAGCTAATTTGCATATGATTTTAAAAAGGAGAGAAGCAGGACCTTTACTAATGAATCTATTAGTACATTCTGATATCTCTTGGCAGGCGGAGCTAAGATACAATGAGCATTTCTGAGGCTAATTCCACTTAAAAATGAAAAAAAGAAGAAATATCAGAAGAAAGAGGAGTAGGAGGAAACAGAAGGAAAATATTACATGGAAGAAGCCTGAAAATTTTAGTAATTAACTGATCACTGAAATGGATTGTTGATACCAAGCATGTTCTGAGCATCTGAGTGACTATGAATATGAAAAGAGAGGGACCAAGAGGTCCATCTTCCTCGTTCTTTGACACCTGGAGAATCATTCCAGAAATCTTCAGGATGCTCAGTACTGCAAATCCTGTCTACCACTGGACTCATGCTCTATTTCCTGAATTCTCCATCCTATCTTCTGCTGAGAGTTCTTGAAGACCAATCTTTATGGGCAGGTGTTTTTTCTCATGTCACAGATGCTCTGTAGTTTAAAAGGGTGCCGTCTTAGGAAGAAGAAAGCAAGCGAAAAGGAAAGAGTAAAGTAGGTGAAGGGAAGGGAAGGAACGAGGTCACCAGGAGAGACAGAAAGGAAAGGGATAAGGAAAGGGATAGAGAGGAAAGGAAAGGAATAAAGATGCTGATTCTGAATTCAGTGAAATGAAGTTCTGAATGATGTGTGTACATCTATTGTATATGGACAATGAAAAGAAAGAGATTCCCACTTCTTGAAGACTTCCTGCTTGCCAAGTACTTTGCTAGGTGTTCTGCATCTATTGCCTTACTCAGTTTCTCTTTTCTGATATAAGTATTATGACATCCTTTAAGAGGTGAACACGTGGTGGCTCAGGGAGGGTGAGTGACCAGAGGGCTAGTGAGTGGGTCACAGATATTTTTCCCACTGCCATGGAGCTTGAACCCAACGGCTAGTCAATGTCCTGATTAAATAGACAGGACATAAATTACTTACATAGGCATGTGAGCCTGAAAGGCAGGTAGGAGATGCTGAGTGTCCTTGCTGATTTCAAGGAGCCTGTTTGAGAAAACTGGGTCCAGAGTTGAGGGCTCTGAGTGATGACTATTAGAGTCAACCTGGTTTAACTGCAGGTCTCCAGTATTTGGGGTGGACATTAGTGTTCTGAGAAGAGGTAACCTGTGGTCAAGACTTGGTGTGTGCTAGGTTATCTGCAGGGCTTCTCAGAGGCTTTAGCCTGCTAACCTGTACCATTGCTCTCTTAAAAGGAGGTGCAGCCTGCAGAGATTCTCAAATTTATCTTACTCTGGCCCCTTTCCATCCATCTCTTCAGACTACTTGTTCACAAAACATACATGGCATTATAGTCCCTGGCTGAGATTTACAGTGGGAATTTGTCAAAACAGCTGCCCAGGACTCCATGCTCCTCCCTGGGCACTGTCTCCATCTCTTAATCCCTCCACATAGTTTCCATGAGACACGCCAAGTTCATGTCACATGGTCCTGCACCTTTGCAACATCAATTGTTTCAAAAGTTAACACCTGACCAAATTTGAGCCATTCAGGATGTTTCTTCAGGAGTTTTACAACAGAAACTGAGCTTAGTCTCTCTTTGGGTGCCTGGAAAAGAAGCAGGAAAAGAAGCAACAACCCTTGGATCCCACTGGCTGGAAAGTGAGAGACAAGGATGAAGCAGATGCACCAGGGGAAGTGGGCGGTGAGGAAGGAATAGTCTCCAGCCCTCTGCAAAGCACCAGCCCCAACTCTGCTATCTTCCATTGCAATAATTCCCAGGTCTGGAATCCCATAAGACACCTGACATCCTTCCATGGAATCCCCTTCATGTTATAAGCTACTTTACTCAGAATTTCCATTACATAAATAACAAAGTGATACAATGGAATCAAAATGATACCATGTAATCAAAGTATATCTCTATCTACCTATCTATGTATCATCTATCTATCTATCTATCTACCTATCTATCTATCTGAATTATTTAAAAGAAGTTTTGCTTGCATGGAAGTAATAACAACAACAACGACGACAACAAAAACAAAAATGAAAGAGGGACATAGAACCATAACAGTAAAGTGTAAGTGGGACGGGGAGAGAAAGCAGTTCGTAAGCCATCAGTGAGGTTCTAAAGATTTAACAGGAGCAGATTGCATTTCCTCCGACAGACTGAAAAATTCCTTGTATTATTCAAAAGTATCACATATATTTATTCATGACTGTAGTAGTCTTCTTCCTCTCCCTCTCCTTCTCGTCCTCTTCCTCCTTCTTGTTTTACTTATTCACAAAGATCCAGGTGAAGAAACTGTCCTTGGTGTTGAGGACACACAGATGTGTAAGGCATGGTCTCTGCCTGAAGGAGGCTCGCTGTTCATATGTAAAAATAACAAAAAATATACAACTGCACGATGGTGTGGTATTTTCTGCTTGTTGCATTCAGATCCATTCCACACCTTTCCCCTAATCTGCTCTGTATCACAGGGAGTGACCTCTATAAACTTCATGGCCAGCCTCCCTCATCAACTGGCCAGCAAAGACCCTTTCAGGAGATTGGACAGCAGGGAAAGTGAGAATGGCGGTCTGTCTGCTCTCCTCTCTGCTGGCAGTATTCGTGGCTTCCCTGGTGTTCCAACTCTTGTGGGCAGCTGCCCACTTCAGAGTGGATTATAGATTCTGAGTTCTGGTGACACAGCCTCCACCATTTGCCCCTCTGGCTCAGCAGGGATAATGGCTTCTGGCATTGTTAACTTCTGCATGGTCTCGCTGTGTCCTGTTTGCTCTTATAGCCCTTCCAATGACATGGTAACCAGTTCCTTATATTAAATGGCCCCATTGTGCTCTCTGGCATGGCTTGCATTTGTTCTGACTGGGATCAGATTGATACATCATCTGAATGAGCTAGGAATTCTAATAGAAGAAACCAGAAAGGGGGGCAGATCAGAAAATTCATCGTAGTGAGGTGACTATGAACTGGCTTTTGAGAAATCATAGACATAGAGCACACAAAGAAAAAAAAGAAAAACTAATAGTAACTGTATTTTACCTTGACTCTGTGGTTCATTGGGTAAAATTTTTTATATAGAAAAGCTGGGGCCGGGCTCTGAGCGTCCGTGCATATGGTATCTGTCCAATTATAGTTTGGATGTACTCTAGGTACAATGAGAGAACCAACATACCAGGGAAGCAGGGAAAGGTGACCTCATGGGACAATAAATAAATTTTGCTGATTGGAGCAAAAGGAACAGCCAGAAACAGAAAAGATGCATAAGTAAAAAAGACTTTCAAAGACCAGAATCAATAATACAGTTTGTGATGCTTTGTTATTACTTTGGAGAGTTTACCCATCTGCTAGCCTATGTAATGTGTTTATTCCTTCATTTATTCTTTCATTTAGCTGACATCCACTGAGCCCAGGCCCTACGTCAGGCTCTGTGTTAGGCGTGGGCACATAGTGACCAAGGAGACTCAGCCTAGCCCTCACAGCACTCAGACCCTCGTGTTGGAGGAAGGAAGGTGATGGGGAATGAAATGAGGGCATCATGGCTGGGGAAAGAGGGCTGGGAAGTTTTGAGAAGTATGCAGATGAAACTGCCAAACCTTGGTAACAAGTTTGGTGTTGATGGAGAGTGGAGAATCAGGAATAAATTTTCAGAGCTTCAGGATTGCCACAGGCTGGGTAGGTAGTGGCACGTGGCAATCCTATGACAGATATGGATCAGGGAGATGAGTGAACCCTGGGGCTGACAGGTGTGGTGGTCATTGAGCGACTGAGGAAAGGCTAGAATTCACACCCAGAGGCAGAGCACTGATAGCTAGTTGCTTTGCTTTCATTTTACAGGTTACTGGGGGATGAGAAAGGGATGGAGATTCAAGGCCATAGGTGCTTGTGAAAATGCATATTCTGTTTTGAAAGGGCAAGGGTTTTGTGTCTTACCTTGTGGAGGTTAAAACCTACTTTCATCCCTTAACTATTACATGGCTTTGAGCAAATTGCTTCTCAGCCCCAGTTTCTTCACCTCCAAAGGGTGATGTTCCTGGATGAGATGAGTAATAACAACACTGTCCAAGAGCTGAGGTATGGTTCACTGGGATATTGAAATGAAAAGGGCCTGATTACCTGCCTGGTACATGGTAGGTGTTCCCAAAATGTTAACTTTCATTCACCACTTGCTTTGTTAACCCTGATGTAAGGTTTCATATTTTAAAACATCAAGGGAATAAACTATTCTCTTTTTTTAGAAGATGATAGGTATGTGCCTCATGAGTACTCAGTTAGGGAGGATTTCAATGGAAAATTCCATATTTTGAATGAAAAAAAATAAAACAACAAAGTCCTTAAGTGTGTCCCAGACACGCAGGCATAACTAGAAATTAAATACATTAAAAAAAAAAAAAAGCTCAGCTGGCTCCTCCAACACTTGGAGATATTTTCAGGTATTTGAGTTTCTTCCACGTATAAAATATACAATCTTTTTGTAATACTGGCAATTTGGTGACAGATGCTGCTGAAATTCCATATAATAGAGAATGTAAAAGTGAGGAAGCAATTAAGGCATTTTTAGTTCCCTCTGAGGCTTGCAAAAATTGCTTAAATATAGCTATCCAAAACAGCATACATTTTTTATCAAAGCCAAATTTAAATGCTCTTTAATGCTCAACCTTTTGGCCAGGAATAGATGTCAAGTTTTCGTTTTTATTGTTATTTTTAATTTAAACAAATGTTGCCTTGGACTGCTTTCCCTTTAGTAGATTGTTTGTGAGTCTCAGAGGAAACTCCAAGCATGCTTTTTTCCTGCTGTAACGTTTACAAAGAATACTGGCTTCTCTAGTTGAAGGGAATGCTGCAAATATCAAATGCGTGCCATAGCAAATGGTTTGGTCATTTCCCACTTTTTTCTCCTTTATGTCTCTGCCATTTGGAATCCCAGCCACCTTTGAAGGCCCAGCTCAATTTGCTTGTAGTGGAAAGAGCCTAGAGTTTGCCGCTACAGGGAAAATTGTAATAGTGATGCTCTCAGGCTCTAAACTCAGGCAAGTTCTTCGTTCAAGTTCCTTGGGCTACTTGATTAAACTTGCTGAGCATCACTCTTTCCTTCCATGGTACTTCATAGGATTGCTGAGAGGAGAACAAATGTAATGGTCAGCTCTTGTTATTGTGGCCCAGCATCTACTCCTCCTTTGTCTGGGAATAACACTACAATTGTACTTTGGATATCTACATGATGAGGCTGCCCATCAAGGTGACCTCCCTCTCCTGGCCAAGAGGTGATCACGTGACAAAACTGAAGCCAATCAGAAGTTCTCTCCCTGGAATTTGAGCCTTAAGGGGTGGGACACTAAGACGGAAAACACTTGGAACTGTTCCTGAGGATGACTGTGCCTTTAAGCCATTCGTATGCCCTACCTGGATCTCTAGAAAACACCCTGGGTCCTGCTCTTTGCTAAACCTAGTTCTTCAGTTTTTCCTTCAATTTGATGAGTTACTCCCTGTATTTCCAGTCATTTTTCTTTTCTTAAATTATACATAATTTATTTCTATTTCTTACAATCAAAGAACTGCCAATAAATATTAGCTCCTTCACTTTTTTCTTCCCTGCAACAAAAAAAAATGTGTGTTCCTCTCAAATGAATAGGCATGCTTTCCTTCCCAGTGTCAGAGAGGGTTGCTTGTATCACTATCGATTCTTAGCCCATTATGCCTTGTGGGAGCAGGGAGTGGGTGCTCAGTGTCAGTGCTCTGTGCCTGCTGGAGCCCTTGCCTTACTGACTTGCTCATCTTCCCAGGTGTGTGGGCCTGCATGAGAACACACATCCTGAAGGGCTGGTTTCCCAACAAAATGGCATCCAGGCCAAATGTCCTTGGGAAATCCTGAGCTCTGCAGACTCTGGGGCTGGGTAATCCCATGGTAAATACAAATCAAATCAGATGAGAACAAAACGTTTCACACTCAGAATTTTCTAAATTAATTTGACCTGAGATACCACCCCCTACCTTTAATATTTCTTTGGGTAAGGATGCAGGGAGGATGGGTCTGCTGAGAACACAGTCACAGATGTGGCATTTTCTGGTCTTCTAGAACCGAGGTGCATAGTACCGGTGTTTTCGGATCACCCCAGTTTTCTCAGTAGAATCCAATTTGATTCACTATCATTTCAACTAAATATCTTTTTCAATAAATGTTCACTGAGGATCACTTTACTCAACAGCTAAATAGCTACTTTGTACTAGGCTTTGCTCTGGGGTCTTGAGATACATGGATGAATAAAATGCAGTTTCTGCCCTCCAGGGGCTTATACAAAGTGGGGAGCCCAACACAATGATGTCAACGAACTACAGCAGGTGCTGGCACATAGCAGACATGGGGGTGAAGGGAGAGCAGGAAGCGTGTCATAGCTGGGTGGGGATGGCTGGGGGAAGGCATTGGGGTTGGCACCACGACTGAGCTGAGATTGTGAATAGGGGGGATGAATACGAGTTATTGTCTCAACTCACAGATATAGAGGACAAACCAGTGGTTACCAGTGGGGAGGAGGGAGGGGCACCATAAGGGTGGCGGTTGAGAGGTACAAAGTATTGGGTGTAAGATAGGCTCAAGGATGTATTGTACAACATAGAGAACATAGCCAATATTTTGTAATAACTGTACATGGAAAGTAACCTTTTAAAATTGTGTAATAGCTGATTCACTTCATTGTACAGCAGAAACTAACACAACATTGTAAAGCAACTATACCTCAATAAAAAATTTTTTTTTAAATCTAAAAAAAAGAGTTACTGTCTTTAGTAATAATGATATCATACATATATACTGAGGGAGGCCCTTTATGTGTGTTTGTACATTTAATCCTTACAGCAACCTCACCACTAGGTACTGTTGGTATCGCACATTTTACTCATGGTTATCAAAGGGAAAAGAAGAGAGAGGGATAAATTAGGAGTTTGGGATTAACATATACAAACTATTGTATATAAAATAGATAACCAATAAGGACCTACTGTATAGCACAGGGAATTATACTCAATATTTTTTAATAAATGTAAGGGAAAAGAATCTGGAAAAGTATATATATATGTGTGTGTGTGTGTGTGTGTGTGTGTGTATATACACACACACACACACACACACACACACATATATATGTATGAATCACTGTGCTGTATGCCAGGAACTAACACGACATTGTAAATCAATACAAACTGTACTTCAATAAAATAATAAGGAACTGAGGTGCAGAGAGAAATCTATATTTGAGCGCCCATGCCTCAGGCTCAAGACAGAGTTAGGTATTTTCTTTTTCATTGTACCGCACACCCACGTTTACTATGAATCTTACCCCATGTTTTTCTGGGGCCCTCACCATATCCTCAAGTCCATGCTCTAGTAGGTCTGTGTCTTTATTCCCATCTTGCCTCAGGTTCTTCATGACCTTTTTTTGTTTTTTCTTAGATTGCATATATATGTGTTAGCATACAGTATTTTTTTTCTCTTTCTGACTTACTTCACTCTGTATGACAGACTCTAGGTCCATCCACCTCACTACAAATAACTCAATTTCGTTTCTTTTTATGGCGGCCCCCAGTTAACTATAAGTTCCTTCTCTAAGTCTGTGAGTCTGTTTCCATTTTGTAAATAATTCATTTGTATCTTTTTTTTAAGATTCTTCATGTAAGTGATATCATAAGATATTTGTCTTTCTCTGTCCGACTTACTTCACTTAGTATGATAATCTCCACATCTATCCATGTTGCTGCAAATGGCATTATTTCATTCTTTTTAATAGCTGAGTAATATTCCATTGTATATATGTACCACATCTTCTTTATCCACTCCTCTGTTGATGGACATTTAGATTGCCTCCATGTCCTGGCTATTGTAAATAGAGCTGCAATTAACATTTTGGTACATGACTCTTTTTGAATTATGGTTTTCTCAGGGTATATGCCCAGTAGTGGGATTGCTGGGTCATATTCTATTTGTAGTTTATTAAGGAACCTCCATACTGTTCTCCATAGTGGCTGTATCAATTTACATTCCCACCAGTAGTGCATGAGTGTTCCCTTTTCTCCACACCCTCTCCAGCATTTATTGTTTCTAGATTTTTTGATGATGGCCATTCTGACTGGTGTGAGATGATATCTCATTGTAGTTTTGATTTGCATTTCTCTAATGATTAATGATGTTGAGCATTCTTTCATGTGTTTGTTGTCAATCTGTATATCTTCTTTGGAGAAATGTCTATTTAGGTCTTCTGCCCATTTTTGGATTGGATTGTCTGTTTTTTTGATATTGAGCTGCATGAGTTGCTTGTATGTTTTGGAGATTAATCCTTTGTCAGCTGTTTCATTTGCAAATATTTTCTCCCATTCTGAGGGTTGTCTTTTGGTCTTGTTTATGGTTTCCTTTCTTGTGCAAAATATTTTAAGTTTCATTAGGTCCCATTTGTTTATTTTTTTTTAATTTCCATTTCTCTAGGAGGTGGGTCAAAAACGATTTTGCTGTGATTTATGTCATAGAGTGTTCTGCCTATGTTTTCCTCTAAGAGTTTTATAGTGTCTGGCCTTAAATTTAGGTCTTTAACCCATTTTGAGTTTCTTTTTGTGTATGGTGTTAGGGAGTGTTCTAATTTCATACTTTTACATGTACCTGTCCAGTTTTCCCAGCACCATTTATTGAAGAGGCTGTCTTTTCTCCACTGTACATTCTTGCCTCCTTTATCAAAGATAAGGTGACCATATGTGTGTGGGTTTATCTGTTGGCTTTCTATCCTGTTCCATTGATCTATATTTCTGTTTTTGTGCCAGTACCATACTGTCTTGATTACTGTAGCTTTGTAGTATAGTCTGAAGTCAGTTACCCCATGGTTTTAGCTATTTATTTTTTTCTTTAACAGCATGTTTTTGTCTATCTAGGTCATAGGGATAATTCCTCAAAAGAATCCGCCCTGCCCTTTTAGTATTTGCTGCACCAAGAGTACTGCGTCGTATTTGTCAGGCTTTTCATAATTGCTTGTTTAATTATTTTCAACCTTGTAAAAACTGGTCTTAGAGCAGTTATAGGCTTACATGCCCTAAATCCTGAATTAAGATAGATTCTCCATATTTGAAGACTAAATCTTGATTGATGTTTGGTCAAATTTCAGCCAATATTAAGCCAAATATATATATATATATAATATATATAATATATATATTTATATTTATTTATTTATTTATTTATTTCAGGCATAAATATTTGTTGGGTGGGTCTGAACTGAGATAAGGAAGTCTGTACAAAGCTCACATCCAGAGATGATAGAGGCCTGGTTTCCAAAGCATAGAGAAGAGGATGTGAAATTCTGGGGCAGTGGTGGCACTAGGACCCATGTGACTGTCATCACAGGGGGCCCTTCTCCAGGCTGAGCTAGACCTGGCATGGCTGCTGTCATTTGTGAAGATTTGGGGCCCAATTTTAATGATTAGCACTGCAGATGGTGACATATTTTTCTATTTGAGGTTACCATCTGAAATATCTTACCTCTATTAAATCTAATGATCTATAGTCTAGCAATTGTAGTTTTCCACTAATTAGATTGCTTAATTGAGGACACGGATATTCAGAAAAATAAGTTGACTTCCTTGACCAAATGTTAGGCTATGATGATTTGTAATACTTCTCTTCCCTAGTACAAATTGCTATGCTCTGCTGATCTTACCTGACACATAATCTAGAAAGTATAACCAAAGAAGAAAAGAAATAAGTGACTGAGGGCATTGCCATGGCAGCTGAGCTTTAGTCTAGAGCAAGCTGGGAATGGATTCTACATTTTCCATGCTGACCTCCTTTGAGGTCATATCAAGTTGGACATCAAGAATCTCAACTCTAAGTTTTATAACAAAAAAAAGAAACAAATTATCTATTCCTCCCCAAAGTTTTAGGTTTCTAATGTTCATAATGTCCTACAGTCTTGGATTGTAATTACCAAGATAAATGACAAACTTATTTTAAATAAGTATGTTTCCTGGTAGAGGCAGCCTGATAAGATATTTTGGTCTATTTTCATGTGTCCTTGATGAGGTGCTTTGGCAAGGGCCTCTGAAGAAATTTTCATCCCTCTTGAGCACAGATCTTAATTTTCTGAAAAAATTTTCTACATCTTCCATATGGATTTTTCACATGTTCCATACGTCTTGGGCCAAAGAGTTCCAAGTTAAAAACCTAGATTAGCGTTTTTACCTGAGAGGTTGGTACTGCTATCATCACTGAGTTCATTACCTTCTCCTTATCCTTGGCTTCTACCTAAACTGCTTTACCCATGGCCCTTTTTTCTGGTAGTGCGCTCACACACACACACACACACACACACACACACACACACACACACACACGTAGTGAGCTTAGAAAGCTGTAAAGGGAGTCAAGTTTAATGCCCAGATTCGTAGAGTGGTAATAAAATGTCCTTGAGCATCAGATGATGTTTATCTACCCCACCCACTGGATGACCTGGGAAGAGACTTTACCCATAAATATTCAGTGTAACAAGCACCAATGTTGAGGAGAAGTAGGAGGATGCAGAGTTCATCTCTCCCCACAAATACATCAAGAATACATCTACAAATGGAACAATTCTCAAAGAGCACTGGTTGAACACTAGCAGAGGACCTTGGACACCTAAAAGACAAGAAAGATCCCAGCATAACTGGGTAGGACCAAAGGAAGAAGACAGGAAATGGAATGGGACCTGTGCTTCTGGCGGGGGGGAGCTGAAGGAGGGGAGAGGTTCCTGTATCCAGGGAAGCCTTCTCACCAGCACAGAGATCAGTTGGGACAGAAAGGGAGCTTCAGGGGCTATCAGAGGAGAGAGCAGCAACCAGCCTGTGGCAGGCAGGACAGAGTGAGACATGCACAGATGGTCCATGCCACAGCCCTGAGTGCCCCAGCTTGAGATGTGTGTCCGATGGTATGGATGGGGGCTGGGTGCTGGAATGTGGGGTTTGGAGAGCAGACCCAGGGAGAACACTGCTGTTGGCTATGAGAAGATCGCCTGAGGGGAATGGGAGTGAGAATGCTGTGGAGGAAAACCCAGAATGCCATAGAAGTGAAGAGCTACTCTTGAGTTATGTGTAAGGGGTGGGGTTGCCACTGCCCTTGCCCTTGCCCATGCACTGGCCCCTGCCTCCCTGGGCACTAGGAAGGACCGCCACAAGGGCTAGACTCCCCCTCACACCCTGTTGTCACCTGGACTGGCTCTCTTGCACCCATGGTAGGACTAGGAAGTGCCTCCACCAGGGCTGGCTCTCTTATGCTTGTGGCTGTCAGCTACCCCATACGCCCCATCCCCAGTGGGGTTCCTGTGACCCTGGCCATCATGGCCTCCACAAGAGTAGGGCTAGGTCAGAGTCTTAGCTGCCTCCATAGCACCCACAGCAGGTCCAGTTCCATGATTACTGCAATCCTGTGACCTGACTTCAGTGGATCTATGCTGGTGGCATGGTGAATGGTGAAAACACCTGAGAGACACCAGGGTCAATTGCTGGCATACCTACAGTTAAGGTAGGGCTGAGAGCAGTGCCAAAAACTGTGTAGTCTGAGAGCTTACACAGTGGGTGAAAGGTGACACAACAGAGCACACCCACTGGTGAACACTGCCAGAGGAGGAATACTCAGTGGCTTCCCTCCCAGTGGGAGTACTCCAATCCCACCTACCTCTCACTGCAGATCAGAAACACAGGTAAGAAAGAGATCTGGGGGCCTCTACTCCAACAACTAGGGAGCAGACCCTAGCCCTGAAAGGGCAGTGACAATCACAGAGCAAGGAGGAGGCCCTGCTCAATATCTGGTCACCACATCAGTCACACCTCTATAAAGGGGATAACAGCCAGCATACACTGAGGAAAGAGGTGGCAGACATCTATACTAAAAACAACCCTCGCACCAAATGATATTAAACCCATGCAGGCTATACAGGTATATTTCCACATAAAATAGCCCTCCAAGAGAGTCTGAGGGTCTGGCATCAGGTGGAAGAACACCCAGAGCATTTAGCCTTGAAGACTAGCAGGGCTTGAGTGCAGGATCTCCACAGGGCTGGGGGAAACAGAGATTCCTCTCTTGAAGGGTGCACTCAGGCCTCATGTGCACTGGGACTCAGTATAAAGCAGTACGTCCATAAGAACCTGGGCTACACCTACCTAGGGGTCTTGGAGGGTTGAGGAGGCAAAGGTTGACTATAGCTCACTGTGAGGGCAAGGACATTTGTAGCAGAAGCCCCAAGGAATATTGATCACAGTGAACTCTCCTGGAGGTCCATATTTTGGCACCAAGGCCTGGCCCCACCCAACAACTTGCAGTCTGTAGTGTTGGAAAACCTCAGGCCAAACAACCACCAAGATAAGAACACAACCCCACCATCAGAAGACAGGCTGCCTATAGTCATACTGAGCTCACAATCACCTCAAAATGCACCCCTTGGCATGGCCCTGCCTATCAGAAGGATAAGACCCAGCTCCACCCACCAGAGGGCAGGCACCAGTCCTTCCCACCAGGAAGCCTGTACAAACACTGGACCAACCTAATCCACCAGGGGGCAGACACCAGAAGCAAGAGGAACTATGATCCTGCAGGCTGTGGAAAGGAGACCATAAACACAGAAGTTTAGACAAAATGAGATGACAGAGAATTATGTTGCAAATGAAGGAACAAGATAAAAACCCACATGAACAACTAAATGAAGATGAGCTAGGTAATCTACATGAAAAGATTCAGAGTAATAATAATAAAGATGAACCAAAAATCTTGGCAAAAGAATGGAGGCACAGATCGAGAAGATACAAGAAATGTTTAACAAGGAGCTAGAAGATTTAAAGAACAAACAGAGATGAATAACACAGTAATAGAAATGAAGAATACATTAGAAAGAATCAATAGCAGAATAACTGAGACATAAGAATGAATAAGTGAGCTGGAACACAGAGTGGTGGAAATCACTGCCACAGAACAGAATAAAGAAAAAAAGAATGAAAAGAAATGAGGACAGTCTCAGAGACCTCTGGGACAATATTAAATGCACCAACATTCACATTAAAGGGGTCCCAGAAGGAGAAGAGAGAGAGAAAGGGCCTGAGAAAATATTTGAAGATATCATAGCCAAAAACTTCCCTAATATGAGAAAAGAAACACTTACTCAAGCCCAGGAAGCATAGAGAATCCAATACAGGATGAACTCAAGGAGAAATATGCTGAGACACTTATTAATCAAACTGACAAAAATTAAAGACAAAGAAAAAATACTAAAAGCAACAAATAACATACAAGGGAATCCCCGTAAGGTCATCAGCTGATTTTTCAGGAGAAACTCTGCAGGCCAGAAGGGAGTAGTGTGATATATTTCAAGTGATGAAAGGGAAAAACCTACAACCAAGGATACTCTACCCAGCAAGGCTCTCATTCAGATTTGATGGAGAAATCAAAAGCTTTACAGACAAACAAAAGCTAAGAGAATTCAGCACCACAAAACCAGCTTTACAGCAAATGTTGAAGGAACCTCTCCAGGTGGGAAAGAGACCAGCAACTTAAAACAACTTTTTACATATATAGACTGCTATATGAAAACCTCCTGGGAACAGCAAACCCAAAAAGTACAATACATACACACACAAAGAAGAAAAAGCAACCCAAACACAACACTAAAGATGGTCATCAAACCACAAGCAAAGAGAGCAAAAGAGGAAAGAGCTTTACAGACAAACAAAAGCTAAGAGAATTCAGCACCACAAAACCAGCTTTACAGCAAATGTTGAAGGAACCTCTCCAGGTGGGAAAGAGACCAGCAACTTAAAACAACTTTTTACATATATAGACTGCTATATGAAAACCTCCTGGGAACAGCAAACCCAAAAAGTACAATACATACACACACAAAGAAGAAAAAGCAACCCAAACACAACACTAAAGATGGTCATCAAACCACAAGCAAAGAGAGCAAAAAAGGAAAGGAAGAAAAAGACCTACAAAAACAAACCCAAAACAATTAAGAAAATGGCAATAGGAATATACATATCAATAATTACCTTAAATGTAAATGGATTAAATGCTCTAACCAAAAGACATAGACTGGCTGAATGGATATAAAAACAAGACCCATATACATGCTGTCTACAAGAGACCCATTTCAGATTTAAGGACACATACAGACTGAAAGTGAGGGGATGGGAAAAACTATTCCATGCAAATGGAAATCAAAAGAAAGCTGGAGTAACAGTACTCATATCTGACAAAATAGACTTTAAAATAAAGACTGTTACAAGAGACAAGGAAGGATATTACATAATGATCACAGGATCAATTCAAGAAGAAGATATAACAATTGTAAATACATATGCACTCAACATAGGAACATGTCCATATATAAGGCAAATGCTAACAGCCATAAAAAGGGAAATTGACAGTACTGCAATAATAGTGGGGGACTTTAACACCCCACTTACACCAATGGACAGATCATGCAGACAGAAAATTAATAAGGAAACACAAGCCTTAAATGACACATTAGACTTAATTGATATCTATAGGACATTCCATCTGAAAGCAGCAGAATATATTTCCTTCTCAAGTGCATATGGAACATTCTCCAGGATAGATCATATCTTGGGCCACAAATCAAGCCTTGGTAAGTTTAAGAAAATTGAAATCATATCAAGCATTTTTTATGACCACAATGCTATGAGATTAGAAAACAATTACAGAAAAAAAAAACCCTGTAAAAAAACACAAACACATGGAGGCTAAACAATATGCTATTAGAAATGAATGGATCACTGAAGAAATCAAAGAGGAAATCAAAAAATACCTAGAGAAAAATTTCAATGAGAACATGACAATCCAAAACCTATGAGATGCAGCAAAAGTAGTTCTAAGAGGAAAGTTTATAGCAATACAATCTTACCTCCAGAAATAAGAAAAATCTCAAATAAACAACCTAATCTTACACCTAAAGCAACTAGAGAAAGAAGAACAAACAAAACCTAATGTTAGTAGAAAGAAAGACGTCGTAAAGATTAGAGCAGAAATAAATGAAATAGAGATGAAGAAACCAATAGCAAAGATGAATGGAACTAAAAGCCAGTTCTTTGAGAAGATAAACAAAATTGATAAACTGTTAGCCAGACTCATCAAGAAAGAAAGGGAGAGCACTCAAACCAATAAAATTAGAAATGAAAAAGAAGATACAATGGACCCCACAGAAATGCAAAGTATCATAAGAGACTACTACAAGGAACTATACACCAATGAAATGGATAACCTAGAAGAAATGGACAAATTCTTAAAAAGGTACAACCTTCCAAGACTGAACCAGGATGAAATAGAAAATATGAACAAACCAATCATAAATACTGAAATTGAAACTGTGGTTAAAGAACTTCCAACAAACAAAAGTCCAAGGCCAAATGGCTTCACAGGTGAATTCAAACATTTCGACAAGAGTTAACACCTATCCTTCTAAAACTCTTCCAAAACCTGCAGAGGAGGGAACACTACTGAGCTCATTCTATGAGGTCACCATCACCCTGATACCAAAACCAGAAAAAGATATCACAAAAAAAGAAAAATACAGGCCAATATGACTGATGAACATAGATGCAAAAATCCCCCCAAAATACTAGCAAACTCAATCCAACAACACATTAAAAGGATCATACACCATGATCAAATGAGGTTTATCCCAGGGATGCAAGGATTTTTTAATATACACAAATCAATCAGTGTGATACACCACATTAACAAATTGAAGAATAAAAACCATATGATTGGGGCTTCCCTGGTGGCGCAGTGGTTGAGGATCCGCCTGCCGATCCAGGGGACACGGGTTTCTGCCCCAGTCTGGGAGGATCCCACATGCCACGAAGCGGCTGGGCCCGTGAGCCATGGCCGCTGGGCCTGCGCGTCCGGAGCCTGTGCTCCACAGCGGGAGAGGCCCGCGTACCGCAAAACAAAACAAAACAAAACAAAAAACCCCCCCAAAAAAAACCATATGATCGTCTCAATCTATGCAGAAAAAGCTTTTGACAAAATTCAACACACACTTATGATAAAAACTCTCCAAAAAGTGGGCATAGAGGGAGCCTACCTCAACATAATAAAGGCCATATATGACAAATGCACAGCAAACATCATTCTCAATGCTGAAAAACTGAAAGCATTTCCTCTAAGATCAGGAACAAGACAAGGATGTCCACTCTCATCACTGTTATTCAACATAGTTTTGGAGGTCCTAACCATGATGGTCAGAGAGCAAAAAGAAATAAAAGGAATCCAAATTGTAAAAGAAGAAGTAAAACTGTCACTGTTTGCAGATGACATGATACTATAAATAGAAAATCCTAAAGATGCTACCAGAAAATTCTAGATCTCGGTGATGAATTTGGTAAGTTGGAGGATACAAGATTAATACACAGAAATCTCTTGCATTCCTATACACTAACAATGAAAATCAAGAAGAGAAATTAAGGAAACAATCCTATTTACCATCACATCAAAAAGAATAAAATACCTAGGAATAAACCTACCTAAGGAGGTAAAGACCTGGACTCAGAAAACTATAAGATAGTGATGAGAGAAATAAAGATGACACAAATAGATGGAGAGCTATAATATGTTCTTGGATTGGAAGAATCAATATTGTCAAAATGACTGTACTACTCAAAGTAATCTACAGATTCAATGCAATCCCTATCAAATTATCAATAGCAATTTTCACAGAACTTGAACAAAACATTTTACAATGTGTATGGAAACACAAAAGACCCAAATAGCCAAAGCAATCTTGAGAAAGAAAAACGGAGCTGGAGGAATCAGGCTACCTGACTTCAGACTATACTACAAAGCTGCAGTATTCAAGGCAGTATGTTACTGGCACAAAAACTGAAATATAGATCAATGGAACAGGATAAAAAGCCCAGAGATAAACCCATGTACCTATGGTCATCTGATCAATGACAAAGGAGACAAGAATATACAATGAAGAAAAGACAGGCTCTTCAATAAGTGGTGCTGGGAAAACAGGACAGCTACATGTAAAAGAATGAAAGTAGAACATTCTCTAACACCATACACAAAAAGAAACTCAAAATGGATTAAAGACCTAAATGTAAGATCAGACACTATAAAACCCTTAGAGGAAAACATAGGCAGAACACTCTCTGACATAAATCACAGCAAGATCTTTTTTGACCAACCTGCTCGGTTAATGAAAATAAAACCAAAAATAAACAAATGGGACCTAATTAAATTTAAAATGTTTTGCACAGCAAAGGAACCCATAAATAAAACGAAAAGACAACCCACAGAATGGGAGAAAGTCTTTGCAAATGAAGTGACCAACAAGGAATTACTCTCCAAAATATACAAATAGCTCATGCAGCTCAATATATTAAAAGAAAACAACAACTCAATCAAAAAATGGTCAAGAGGCACATGGAAAGATGCTCAACAACACTAATTATTAGAGAAATGCAAACCAGAACTTAAATGAGGTATCACCTCACACTGGTCAGAATGGCCATCATCAAAAAAATCTACAAACAACAAATGCTGGAGAGGGTGTGGAGAAAAGGGAACCCTCCTACACTGTTAGGAATGTAAACTGGTACAGCCACTATGGAGAACACTATGGAGGTTCCTTAAAAATCTTAAAATAGTGCTACCATATGATCCAGCAATCCCACTCCTGAGCATATACCAAGAAAAAACCATAATTCAAAAAGACACATGTACCCCAGTGTTCATTGCAGTACTATTTACAATAGCCAGGACATGGAAACAACATAAATGGAATTGATGGAGGAATAGATAAAGAAGAAGTGGTACATATATACAATGGAATATTACTCAGCCATAAAAAAGAACAAAATAATGCCATTTGCAGTTACATGGGTGGACCTAGAGATTGTCATACTGAGTGGAGTAAGTCAGATGGGGAAAGACAAATATATGGTATTGCTTATATGTGGAATTTTAGAAAATGGTACAAATGAACCTATTTACAAAACAGAAATAGAGTCACAGATGTAGAAAACAAACATATGGCTACCAACGGGGAAAGGGGGAGAGGGATAAATTGGGAGATTGGGATTGACATATACACACTACTATATATAAAATAGATGGCTAATATGAACCTACTGTATAACGCAGGAAACTCTGCTCAATACTCTGTAATGGCCTATATGGGAAAAGAATCTAAAAAAAAATGGATCTATGTATATGTATAAGTGTTTCACTTTGCTGTACACCTGAAACTAACACAACCTTGTAAATCAACTATAATCCAATAAAAATTAATCAAAAATAAAACCCAAAGACCGATATTGAAACAAAGTGTACCTACCCTTTCCTCCAAGTCTCTCCATGTAGCCATAGGGAGTAGAATCTATAGAAAAGTATGCTGCGTGAGGTATCTGGAATTCAGAGTCCCCAACTCAGCCTGTACATTGCTGCCTAAAGTGCTCTGTGGACCTTGGTGAAATCTCTTGATCTTCCTACCAGTTCCTTCAACTTTCAAACAGTCCTTGTTTTACCTGTTTCAAAGATATCGCATTAAAATGTCAATTCTCTTGGGATATGTCAAATATTACACATTAACACATTTTTATCTCACCATGAGCATGTGATCATTTAAACATCAGAGATTTTGTTGCTTATCAGAAATTGTAATTCTCATCTCTCCTTTCTTAATTGTGTTCTATACGCTGGCCAGAAAAAAGCA
This sequence comes from Physeter macrocephalus, assembly GCF_002837175.3. NCBI lineage: Eukaryota > Metazoa > Chordata > Mammalia > Artiodactyla > Physeteridae > Physeter > Physeter macrocephalus. The sequence goes on from NC_041220.1 coordinate 104,054,614, forward strand.
AATTCTTTTAGGTGACACAGCAAACTCAGGCTGTTTGTATACAATGACCGTCATTTATCGAGAAGTACGATACATAAACCAGAGAGTGCTGAGTAAACAATAAAACAGAGAAACATTTTAGTTTGCCTTTTCCTTCAGTTAACCTTTTGCCCTCATTCTTTTTGATTAGTTTAGCATTTGAATAGTCTATGTTCACAGACTTAAATGTGTTCTTGACTTTACATAGTGCATGAGAGAGTGACCTGGGCAGGATATTTTTCGCTACTGAGTACCAGTTTGATTTGACTCCTCTCACTGACTGGGGGGATGGCTAACTCATTGAGGTAGTGACACGCATCAATAGAGAAATTTCTAAGTCAGTCAGATGCATGTGAGTGCAATGTATCTTTCAACGGGCGAGATTTCTAATGCAATTGTCTGCTTTTTGCTTAGAGTCATCAAACTATAACCTGCATTGGTGTTCTTCTAAGAACTATTTCCTTTTGGAGCAACCCCCATTTGGTACCAATTTGAATAGCAGTGTTTGTTATGGGTTGAATGTGTCTTCTTCAAATTCATATGTTCAAGTGTAAACCCCAGGACTTCAGAATGTGCCCTTTTTTGGAGATAGGGTCTTTACAGAGGTAAATGTTAAAATGAGGTCGTTAGGGTGGTGGGCCATAATCTACTATGACTGGTATCCTTAATAAAAAGGGAAAATTTGGATACAGATATACACAGTAGAGGGAAGGTGATAAGGAACATAAGGAGAAGACGCCATCTACAAACCAAGGAGAGAGGCCTGGAAAATATTCCCTCACAGCCCTCATAAGGAACCAATCCTGATGACATCTTGATTTTGGACTTCTAGCCTCCAGAATTGTGAGACAATGAATTTCTTTTTATTAAGCCTCCAAGTTTGTGGTACTTTGCTACAGCAGCCCTTGCAAACTAACACAGTGTTAATAGTGATATAATTAATAGTAATGGTTAATGCTACCTAATAAATGTTGAGTGCCTACTACATTTCAGGTCTCCTACATATATAGTAATGTCACTGTTACCCAGGGTAGTGAGTGAAGATCTCTATCGGGGGTGGCTTTAGAGGATAGAAAATAAAAAGGAGATAACTTTTGAAATTGTGAAGAGAAGAATAGTCTTAGAAAGGGAATAGTAAATTCAAAGACTTTGGCAGGATATGTAGCTCAGCATATTAAAGAAACAGGAAGGCTAGTGTGGTTAGATTAAAATTACTGAAGAGGAAACTGACACCAGACAGATCAGAGATAAACCTGCTCAAATCAGTAGGACTTGCTCTGCTGTACTAACATATAGCTTAACTCACTGGTATCAACTAACATATGGAAGGTCTCTTCTTATAGGGTGGTTCTCATATCAACACATTTCTACAAAATACTAGGTTTAGATTTGAAGAAAATCTTACACTTTTTTGAAGCGCCTTTACATTCAATACCTCAGGGACTTCTTTCCAAAATCCTGTGGTATGTTGGAGGTAAGGGAGGCAAAGATTAAAGAGGAAAAGGATGATTCTTATTTCAAATGAGAAAACAAAGTCTCTGAGAATTTAAACATATCTTAGAGACTGAGTCAGGCCTGGAGTACATAAATCCTGACCCTCAAATCAGTATGACTATCCTTCCTCACACTGTGTATAAATAAGCACACCACTGGAAATTTATCATAAAAAGATCTTCATTGGAAATGTCCAGCTATTGAAATCCTGTTTATTCTTCATGGTCTCTACACAAGTGCTACTTCATCCAGAAAGTCTTCCTATTTTTCTACTGAACCCAATCTCTCCACCTCCAAAATCCACCTCTCTAGAACACGACTTTATATGTTTCTGTGTGCATGTCTTATTTCTCCCACAAGAGAATAAATTTCATTCCCTTAATATCCTTCCACAGGGTATGGCCTATATATATATATATATATATATATATACATATATATATATATATATATATATATATATATATATAGAGAGAGAGAGAGAGAGAGAGAGAGAGAGAGAGAGAGAGAGAGCCAATGAATTAATTTGTGTGGAAGGATTGAATAAAAGGATTAAATAGACCAGAAATTTCACTTCTAGGTATCTACCCCCAAAAAAGTGTTTACACACAGACTTGCATGCAAATGTTCACAGCATCTTTACTCAAGATGGCTCCCCAACTAGAAGTAACTTCTTAATGCCCATCTACTGGAAAATGGATAGACAAAATTTGGTGTATTCATGCAATGGATAAGAAGGAATAGGCCACTGATGTATGCTATGTTATGAATGAACCTCAAAAACATGCTAAGTGAAAGAAGCCAGACACAAGAAGCCACATATTATGACTCCATTTATATGAAGTGTCCAGAAAAAGAAAATTTATGGAGACATAAAGTAGATCAGTGGTTGTATGGAGCAAGGGGTAGGAATAGAGATTACTATAAATGGAACAAGGGATCTTACTGGGGGATGACCATTTTCTAAAACTGACTTGTGGTAATGGATGTATCACTCAGTAAATTAACTACAGATTATTGAATTATACATGTGAAGGGAAGGGATTTTATGATACGTAAAATATACCTCAAGAACCTGTTTAATATTTATTTATTTATTTATTTATTTATTTTGGCTGTACCAGGTCTTAGTTGCAGCACACAGAATCTTTTTTTTTAGTTGTGGCCTGTGGGCTCTTAGTTGCAGCATGCATGCAGGATCTAGTTTCCCGGCTAGGCATCGAACCTGGAACCCCTGCATTGGAAGTGTGGACTCTTACCCACTGGACCACCAGGGAAGTCCCCAAGAATCTGTTTAAAAAATAAAAATGGTATCCAAGTCTTTGGTAGCTATTCTAGAATTTAAAAAATTACAGAGCAGTCTGTCAATTCTTGTAACTATCAATAGTACCTGAAATCAGCTTAAGAAATTGTGACTCAGTAATCCTGTTTCTACTTTGTCTGTGGTGGGATAATATTCACATTTCCTCTTAATATAAAGAGTAAATACTTGTCACACCACATCAGAGTGACCTGTGGTCTCTCTTCAACTATTTTTCTTTATGTAAATGTATGAATAGAATAACAATCAATGAATCCTGATAACACTTGAAAAAAAACAGAGAGATTATTTCTACCAATGAGAGGCCCATGGCAGAAGATGGCATTGGAGTTGGCATTCTTGCTCTAAATTCATTCATTGAATGTTTTCCTAGAAAAGACTGTAATGTGGTATGCCCTCTCTAGAAATAGCTCATTAAGGCTTTTGCATAATGGAAGGTGGAGTAGTTTTCAAAGGAAAACTTAATTAGTCACACAACCCCGTCCTTCAACCTGAATGACAGGACCATTTCCTAAAAACAAGGCCACTCAAAATAGCATTAGGGTGTTCCCTCTTCTAGTCGAAAGGAGACTGGATCTTTTCACTGCAGTGAGTTTCAACTCTCAGAGGCAACATCCTCTTAGCCTTCAAGAATTGCTCCAAAAATCTACAAACTGTATAATATTAGGTTTTGAGCTATGTAGAAAAGGAAACACTTGCAGCCAACTGGAAGAAACTATTTACTACTATCAGGTAATGGTGCTTATTATTCTCGGGGGTATCAGCAGCAATCTTTGCCATGGTTTACCAGCCAACCTCCCCATGATATTGAGGGGAAGCTCTGGCAAAGTATCCAAGTCTCTGGCACACTTTGCCTGGCCACTTTCATTTTCAATATTGGGGTGAGAGTGTAGTAATTATGAGCATTTTCTGGTGGAGACATGATTTTGGCTTTTTTTCTTCATAATTTTTTGTGTGGTATTATAAGACCTACTACTTCAAAAATAGTTTAGAATATCTTTTGGATAACTTGAAATTGAAAATTACATATATACAATTATATATATAACATATTACATGTTACATATATATATAATGAAATAATCAGAATGTAGCCAATATCAAAGAGATTTGGAAGTCTTGGAAAATAAGAGCTGGTAAGGGTTTTAGAGATCAAAGTCCAACTCCTTCATTTTTGAGAAGAGGAAATTGAGCCTGGAGAAGTTGATTGCTATCCTAAGGTCACACACATCACATTAGTAGCAAAGCCAGTACAAAGTGAAATCATCCAGACTTTCACCAAGAATCATCATCCTCACCGCACCAAGCACCCTGCAAGCCAAGTCCCTCCCACTTCTTCCTAATGCACTTCCTCCAGTAGATGTGGCACTGCCTTCTAATAAAATCTAAATGCATTTACCCATTCATTCATCCACATATTTATTCAATGAAGATATATTTAATGATGGCTATGAGTCAGATGTAGTGATCGGGTCAATTCATAGACACTTTAAATGGATAGTAAAGGTAAACATTTTGTCCCTTGCCAACCAGCTTGTTATAAGGAGTCATTGGAACTGCTTATTTTGTCTATGAATCTCAAGGTTGGTTTTTTGGATTTAGCACTTAGTTCACCCATGATTAAAAATGTCTGATATTTTTTAAAGAAAGTTTAGAGAAATTGCCTATATAATATTTTTTTTTGTTTTAATCTTTTTGAAATACTTGCAATTTTCTTCTGTCATCAGAACAAATTATACAAAATAAGGATCACAATGTAATACATTTGCATTTATTTGCACAACAGATATTCTGGAATGCATTGTATGGGCCACTGTGATAGGGTCTAGACACAATGGAGAGAGAAAGCAAACCTGGTCCTTACCTCGTGGATTTTAGGGGGGGAGATTAATTTCATTCAGATAATCACACAAGTGAATGAAACATTGCAACCATAGCTCATTTCCCAAGCAGAATTCAGGTTGCTCTGGGTCTCTGAAAGGTACAAGGTATAAGAGCTGATGATGAGGGATTTGGCATGGTCATAGAGGTGAGATGTATTTCCCCTGATGTAGAGATGGCTGAAATGAGAAGTAGGAATTAACATCTTTTGCAAAGGTCTTGTTCTGACTATGGCAGATGCTCATGAGCATGAAAAAGAGGGTGACATGAGATGAAGCCCAAAGCACTGTAGGACTTTTGCTTTATTCAAAGAATTATGGGAAAAGATTGGAGGATTTTAGCTATAAGAGTGAACTGTAGGAGAGCAACAGTGAATGCAGGTAGATCAGCTGGAAATTTTTTGTAGCCTAAGCTACATGATAAATAGGGAGAAAAATGGAGATAAATAAGGAGAAAATGATAAATAAGGTGATAAATAAAGAGAAAAATGGAAAGAGTAAAGAACTATTTAGGAGTGATTATAAAAAGAGCAAGTGATAGTGGGATTTGAGGGGTATGGGAAGGAAGAGACCTAAGATAAATCCTGTTTCTGGCTTGCATGATTAAAAGTGGGTTAGTGTGTTACTCATTGGAACAATGAACTCTGACAAACAATCAGGTTTGGGGCAAAGAGTATGAGTCTGGCTTTGGACATATTGTGTTGTAGTAGCTTTGAGATATCTAAGAGGTGATGGCAATTAGGCAGTTAGATACAGGGGGCTCTAGATGTAGATTGGCTCTCTTCCAAAAGTTGGCCCCTGAGATTTACATCTTATATTATTTGCCCAGCAGAGAGCTAATCTGGATGTTTCTGATCCCAAGACCAAAAGTCCAGGAAAGTTTCTCTTTGTCCTGGTTTCTGCCAGTCAGGAGCCCAAACTTTGTAAGAATGATTCTATTAGAAAGTAGGTATAGATAGGGTCATGGAATAGCTTGTAGCTTTTATGAGAGTGATATGGCTTTTGGAAAGGGGCAACTACCAAGAGGAGGGGAAGGAGGAGGACAGATAAAAATATAAAATTTAACTCTAATAGGGCTAGACTAATTCAATATATGAAACTAACCTTGTGGTGGATCTACATTTCCAGTATCTTAGGTATTCCCAGGAACACTTGGATGTGGGGAATGGGAGAACAGAAATCTAAAAGGAGATAAAGGCAGCCTAGGGAAACATAAAAAGGAATGCTGAAAGTTGGGATAATTTCTTACTTATCCCTGTGTTTCTAGTGACTAGAAAAATACCTGCTCAAAAATTCCTGATGAGTTAATTATTGAATAAATACATTAAGAAAAACACATGTATTCTGGTTACCAAACAGGAAAGGGTGGGGTGGGGGGAAGGGAATTAGGAGTATGGGATTAACAGATACAAATTGCTATACATAAAATAGATAAACAACAAGGAATTACTGTATAATACAGGGAACTATATTCAGTATCTTGTCATAACCTATAATAGAAAGTAATCTGAGAAAAAATATATATCTGAATCACTTTGCTGAACAACTGAAACTAACAGAATATTATAAATCAACTATACTTGAAGAAAAAAAGAAAAGCACACATAAAAAATTGAGGGTAATATGACTTTGAAGTAGCTCCTTAACCTTTCTAGACTTGGGTTTTACATCTGTAAAATGGACTTATTGTAAAACACATTTTATTGAATATTTAACTTTTGATTATCTGTAAAGATATTTTCAAGTAGTTGATAATCTCAAATTCTGTTAGTTTCCTACTCTCTTACTTATTGCAACCTAGGTGGTGGAGAAAACACATGGGCTTTGCATCAAATGCATACAAGTTCAAATTATAGCTTCTTCACTCCCTGACGCTGTGCCTCTGGGTAATTTATTTAGCATTTATTAATGTCAGTTTTTCTTAAATTTTAAATAGTAATGATAGAGTCTAAGTTGCAAGGCTTTTGTGATGCTTAGAAAAAATGAATTATAGACATCGTAGCATAGGAGGTCCCAGTACATAGTAGTTATTATTTTTCTCATCACTATGCCTTGGTACCAGTGGGGATTAGGTTTGAGTTGTGGTAGTAAGAGCATATTTGTTAGTTTTTGTTAAGTTGTTCATACTTCACCCTTTTACCTGCTCTTTGTGGTTTTGAATAGTGTAATTCAGTTGGTCTTAATGTTTCCATAGAACATCAGTATTCCACAGCTAGATTGATAATGTCAAAAAATACTGACCTTTTCCCAATTATTAGGAAAATAAGATGTTTTTTAAATTTCAAGTTTTTACTTTATATATTTTTCCTAAAAATATTTTGGACTTCTGCTTGTTAATAAACCCATCAAGGTTAACTAAAAGTCATTTTCATGGATTTTTGTTTCATTCAAAAAGACACTTCTGAGTACCTACAACACAGCAGCACTGTTCTATGTCACTTAGATACAAATATGCATCAGACTTGGGTCCTTCCTCACTGGATCTTATAGCTAAATGTGTACAGAAATAGCAAGTAGGGAATTTTTTTGAAGTGACAAGGGGCACTTTCATTGAATTTTGAAGGTAAAATCTGTTAAGTGGATGCAGAGGTGGGTGCAGGGCACCCCAGGAAAAGTGCCAAGCAAGAGCAGGTAAGGAGGGTGGATCACACTCTTTAGTCACAGTGGTAGCTTTGGTTTATAAGCATGTAGTCATTTGTTGCCAGTAAAATTACAGTATTACTGATGCTCAGAACAGATTAGATAGACAATGGCATTTCTAAAGAAACAGCAGGAGACCAAGTGAGAACCACAGGTTAAATCATATCACTCCTGGGTGAGGTTATGATAATCTCATTTGTAATATGCCTAATACTCTGGCATCTTCTTTCAAAGCTGTGCTTTCTTATGGTATCAGAGGGCCGTTTTGATGCAACATGATGTAATCTTGATATATTGTCCTTGGCTATCTGTGTGCCTTTTGTTACAGTGAATATTTGTACTTTAATACAAAGGTTTCTATGATGTTCGCTTTTTTTAATAAGTCAAAATGAGATAAAGCATATGGAAACTCATGATAATGGAAGAGTGCCAAAACTGGATTGAAAACACAAACAAAGGGAAGCTGGATTAGAACGCATTCCAGGAAAGGATATAAACATGAGCTTATAATGAAAATACTTTTAGGTAGTCACTCCGAGCCAGGCCTTATATCATTTGATTCTCACCTTAACTCCATGCAGTGAGTGCCAGGACTCTTCCCCTTTGACAGATGAAAAATTGAAGCACAGAGAGGTTAAGTGATTTTCCCTAGGTGACACAGGTAGTAAGGGCTGGTGCTTGGATTTGAATCCAGGCAGTCAGGCTCCAGAGCCTGACTGTTAATCTCTATTTCTATACAGTCTCATTTTATATGAGGGTGACACCACTTTCTACTTTCACAACACAAGTTTTCATTAACTAGTTGATTCACTTGACCATTGGCTCAGCTTTCCCTAATTGTTGTTCAAGTTTCAGTCACTGAGCCATGTGCTAGAGTGGCAATCAAGGATACTACATGCTCTCTATTATTGAGGAGCTCATACTAGTTGGGGATAGTTTACAAGACATTTTTTACCTGTGCTGTTTTACTTGAGCTACACAGATGATCAGAAGGATAGTACCCTCTCCATGTTTCAGAGGATGAAGCTGAAGCTGAGAAAAGCCATGTGACTTCCTTGGAACAGTTGCCAGCAGTTAAGAAGTGTCAGCGTTTGGGTTCAAACTCAAGTTTTCTAACCTGGAACTAATGGTCTCAGACACCTCCTACACATAAACTGGTAATTGTGACTCACCATTGAATAGCTGGGTGATCTTGAGTGAGTCATCATTTCGGGATCTGAGTTGTCCCATCTATAAACATGAGGGGCTTATGACATGATTGAAGGTGTATTTCTGTTCTGATATATTTAATTATAGTCCTAAAGTACTAATTATTCAAGATGGGGATATTGGTGATTCAATATGTGATTTTGAAATGTTATGTTATTAGCTTGTCACTTCAGTGCACTTCAGTTAAAGTCAATAAGGCATCTACACTGAGAGCTAAGAAAAGGGTGATGAGTAATTATGATTACAAGGCTCTCAGAGTGTCATGGGACTGAAAGATACAAAATAACTAAGTATACCTGGGGTCCAGGTTTGAGTCAGTATTTTGAGTAGTCCTAGAAATCAAAATCCTGATGAATGGCTAATGACCTGATAACTGGGCTGGCCCGGTAACTTTTAGGGTAGGAAATGTTCTTCCCAAAGAAAGTTTTGGCTTGAGGACACAGCCTTGACAATCAGTGCCTAAGGAAGTCCTGTTGGTCAGTTTGCCCATGGCCTATGCCTTTGTCTCAGGGAAATGGGAGCTACTAGTGAAAAGCTAAAAGAACATTTTATCCTTCTGTAAGGAAAACTCTAAGACACGGAGGAGCAAGGCAACTGTGCATTAGAACCTGATATTAGAAGGCAACGTAGATGGGAGGATGTTCTGTGTTGTACACCTTAGCATAGAAGATATTTTAGTGGGCCTAAAAATGGTCTCCAAAAAGATATGTCCAAATCCTAATAATTCCTGGAGCCTGTGAATGTTACCTTATTTGGAAAAAGGGTTTCTGCAGATGTAACTAAATTAAGGGTCTTGAGATGAAGAGATCATCCTGGCTTATCTGGATGGGTCCTCAATCCAACGGCAAGTATCCTTATAAGAGATACACAAAGGAGAAGACACATACAGAGGAGAAGTGGATGGGAAGATGAAGCAGAGTACAAGGCAAGGAAACCAAGGAATGTCAGTACCACCAGATGTTGGAAGAAGCAAGGGAGGATTCACCTCTATAGGCACCAGAGCCTGATGACCTTTGTTCTAACAAAGGTCAAACTGTGATAGAATAAATTTCTCTTCTTTTAAGACATGAAATTCATGGTAATTTGTTATAGCAGCTACAGGAAACCAATATGAACACTGGCATCTTGGGACATGGTGCCCAGCAGACATGGTGGGACCAAGTAGAAGTGAAAGTGGTACCCACTTGAGAAGGCAGTGGTCACCACAATGATGCCTTGTCTGGTGAATTTCCCATGGTAACTGTAAATAGGAAACATGCCTTGAAACCCAAACACAACTTAATGGGAAGGTTGGGAAGGTATCCTTTTTTTTTTAAGTTCATCTTTAAAGTACTTTTATTTATTTTTCATATTACACCATCACAATCACATTTTTAAAAATTGAAGTATAGTTAATTTACAATGTTGTATTAGTTTCAGGTATACAGCAAAACGATTCAGTTTTATATATATATACACATACGTATGTATGTATGTATGTGTGTGTATATATATATATATATATATATATATATACATATACATATTCTTTTTCAGATTCTTTTCCATTATAGGCTATTACAAGCTATTGAGTAGAGTTCCCTGGGCTATACAATAGGTCCTTGTTGTTTGCCTATTTTATACATTGCAGTTTGTATATGTTACTCCTAAACTCCTAATTTATCACTCCCCCAACCCCTATCCACTTTGGTAACCATAAGTTTGTTTTCTATGTGTGTGAATCTCTTTCTATTTTAGAAATAAGTTCATTTGTTTCATTTTTTAAAAATTCCTCATATAAGTAATATCATATGATATTTGTCTTTCTCTGACTTACTTCACTTAGTATGGTAATCTCTAGGTCCATCCATGTTGCTGCAAATGGCATTATTTCATTCTTTTTTATGGCTGAATAATATTTCATTGTATATATATATCACATCTTCTTTATCCATTCATCTATCAATGGACATTTAGGTTGCTTCCATGTTTCGGTTATTGTAAATAGTGCTTCAATGAACATTGCAGTGCATGTATCTTTTTGAATTAGAGTTTTCTCTGGATATGCCCAGGAGTGGGATTGCAGGATCATATGGGAACTTGGGAAGGTATACTTTTTAAGGGAAGACTGAATGTGACCCCAAGGATACCCAGGGACTGGTAAAGGCTGACAAACCAGGCATAACCTCTCTAGAACACAAAGAAAGGTGAACTATGAACTGTGATCTAGTAGAAAGGTACAGATAATTAATGCAAAAGACAAGAACCCCCACATACTTGATATTAATATTATAATATTTAATCTCTCACTGGTGCAAAAGTCTATGATATGGTTCTACTTCATCTTGTACTATGTCATCTGGTACATGTTTTCCAGGCCTCTGTAGCTGGAGGAAAGATAGATGGAGGAGGCACACTTAGTCTCAACTTCCTTTAACCAAAAGAAATACATATCACTTCCAATTATGGTCCATTGACCATATCTAGTCAAATGATCCCAAATGAAAACTAACTACAAGGGAGGCTGGGAAATATACATGGTTGGAAAAACCATGTATACTTGGTGGCATTAATGGTCTTTGCCACACAAAGAAATGAATTGTTAATCCTGATTAATTTAATTTTGACTACAAGATCTGGGCTATTTTTTGGGTAATGACCTTAATTAGCAATTATTTCTTTCCTAATTGGTTCAAATGTAATGTATTTTTAATGTTTAAGTTGAACACATGGTCTCTCTGATTTCCATAAGATAAAATTCTGATATGAAGTGATTAAGTTTCTTAAATTCTATTATAACTAAGCAAGAAAAATAATCAGTAAACTTTTTTGATTAAAAAAATAAAATGAGGAAAATTCCAATAGTCTTAATGAATTTTAGAAATTACTAAAGTTTATAGTTAGGGTATCATTTTGGCAGTCTTGATAACCTTTCACCGATGAGACAATTTTAAGGGAAAGCATTATTAGGGATTTTAAGAACAGTGATGCTAGAAAAATTGTGGCTTGTTCTTCGACAACAGCACAATTCCACACAGTAGGCTAAGAGTTGGTCCAGTGGAAACCGAGAAATGCAGGGTATTTTGTCTACTCCAAAGAAAAAGGAGGAGGAAATTACCACTTCTTTGTCACTAACTGGGGTCCCTCTACACTTGATTTTCTCATTCTTTCCTCCTATAGCACATTGCCTCTCTTGTTAGAAAATCGATCATCTCTTGTACTTCATTGGTAGTGGGTGCTGGCGAGGGGGATGGTGTTGCTATGGTTCAAGCACTCTGTGATGGCAAAAATGGAACTCAGATCATGAGCTACAGAAAAATCTGTCCCCCTTTTACAAACAAGCTGTTTGTTTTGGTCAAGGACAGGTTTTGGTTTCATGGGATACAACTTTGTTTTCAACGACTCATTAAAGAAAGATGACTTAGTGCCCTGTTTTCTAAATCTAGTCACAGACCACAATCACTTGCAGGAAATGGAATGTTTACTTGAGTTTATTATACAAGGCTCTGGATATGAGCTGTGGGATTTTTACACCTCATAGCAACGGTATTACAATTTATTTACAACTTCATGTTGGCAGCTGCACAAACTCTTATGAAAAAGGACAATCACACCTTGGGGACCAGTAATTATAGGCAAAGGTATAAATTGGGCAAAGCAGTGTAAGCATTTGGCACTTAAGTTGAAGAGAATAGAAACGGCTCTGGAAATTGGACAGAAAGCCAGTCTCTTGTTCATTATGAGGCCATGGACTAATTAAACTGAACTTGTCAGAATTGAAGGATGAATAGATTGAACTGGATTTTGGCACTGACTGGTCCCACACTCATGAAAACCAAGTTGTTTTAGTGATGTCATCATTTGGAACTTCTAACTATGATATCACTTTTGACAGAATTAATGTGGAATTAATACCATATGTACAAGCATTAATAGGCACTGACTTTGAACATTCAGTGTATCATTTGAGGTTAGTTTCCAAAGGAAAACTATGAGATATGTCTTCCTAGCATCTCCAGTTATCAGATATCAAACCCAGATTAAACATGATTTCAACACACTTATTAGAATTCCTCTGAGAAAAATCCATATGTGTTTCTAAAAAATATTTGCATAGGAACATGGTTTAAAAAATGTTTTAGTTGTAGTAATATTGAACTATGGGATGAGAAGATTTAAATTAAATTCACAGTTAAAAGAAACTGCCCAGAGTTTTCTGTAATGAAATTTTGGATTTTAGTTAAAATTCAAACTAAGACGTGAGATGCTTTTATGAGTCAAAGTAGTAAGTTCTAATTTTCCAGGGTTAATGGGTTCTCTCTTCCTTTTTCTCACCAAAGTAGAAACTGTTTAGGTGAAATCTATCTTTTTATGTTTATCATGACAGGTTCTTTTAAGTCTTGGGTTTGGGTGGGACATAGTGGTTTTCATTCATTAAACAGATATTTATTTAATGCCTTCTATATTCTGGGCATTTAAAATAGCTCTTTAGATACCTTATAATTAATTGCTTGCATATTCATAGTAATAAAAAGTGTAGAAAGCGTTATTGCATCCATGCAACACAACAACCTGGGTAGGTATGAGTTAACAGATAAGCAAAGGAAGTTGAAGTGAGTTCAAGACACAACCCTGAATAAATGGTAAAGCTGGGATTAAGCCAGGTATTCTCCCGAAGAGTGCAATGCAGCTTCCTTAGTGGGATTCTCTGTGGGACACTTTTTATAGTTTACCTCATTTATCCTCACAACAATCCACTTCACAGTTAAAGAAACTGAGGCCCTTGCTGAACATAGCTGAGAATAACTGAGAATATAACTGAGGGTCTTGCTGAACATAACTGAGAATTGAACTCATCTGTCCAGCAACAATGGCCATGCTTTTTCTAAAAAGGTATCCTGACTGACTATCCTTTCTAATAAGGTACTCTTCTTGCTTACAGGTAATAAGTAAATAGATGCAGAAGAAGCAAGTAGAGCTTATGTTCATGGTAGGAAGGCAACATGGTGGATTAGGAACCTGTGGTTCTAGTGCTGGCTTGTCCACATGTTCATTGCATTGCTTTGGCAAATCCCACAGCCTCCTTTGTTTTGCTCCTCCTCTGGGATGCCAACATCTCCTCACAGGTATTCCTATGAAAACCTAAGCCAACCCCAGTAAGTACTACAAAGTACTGTTTAAATGTTTGCTATTATTACTGTGTTGTGATGTGTTTCTCACTGGGGTAAGTCAATAGTCTTTATGGGTGTGAATGATTATTCTACAAAATATACTTGGTTTCTAAGAAAGTTTTGCTATCCAGTGCAACATTTAAACAAGGAATACCCTTTCTCTTCATAAATATTAGAAGGAAGGTGGAAAATGGAACCCACAATGCCCAGAAGCATGGACTTTGGAATAAGGCTAGCCCACCAACTTTGTCAATCACTCGCTATGGTTCTTTGGGAAAGACAAACAAATATTCGAGGCATAGGTTTCCAAAAAATGAGAATAATAATACCTCCCTTTGTGGATTGTTGCTACACTGCTAGGGCTGCCATAACAAAGGGCAATAAACTGGGTGGGTTAGAAAAAAGAAATGTATTGTCTCATAGTTCTAGAAGCTGGAAGTCCAAGATCAAGCTGTTGGCTGGGTTGCTTTCTTCTGACGGTTGTAAGGAAAAATCTCTTCCATTCCTTTCTTCTAGATTCTGGTGGTTTGCTGGCAATCTTTGGTATTCTTTGGCTTGTAGAATCATCACCCCAATCTCTGTCTTCACCTTCACATGATATTTTCCCTGTGTGCGTGTCTGTGTCCAAATTTCCTTTTTTTTTTTTTTTTTTTGTAAGGACCTAAGTCATATTGGGTTAGGGCTGACTCTGATGACATCATCTTAGCTAATTATATCTGTAAGGACCCTATACACAAATAAGATCACTGAGGGTTAGCACTGCAACATATGAATTTGGGAGGGGGGTAATTCAGCCCATGTCAGTTGTTGTACGGATAAAAATGAGATAATGCACATAAAATGCCTAGTGGCTGGTGCTCTGCACTAGTAGGACTGCACTCCTGTTGGTTAATGATGCTTTGGAGTTAGGTGAATATAAAATGTGGAACTGATCTCTTTATGGCTCTGTACAGAAACTTTATCACGAGGACCGGAAGCAGTGTTTGTAGCCATTAATTACTGTTTTCTCACAGTTCCCTAGGACTTTGTCCCTAATGTGTGAGTTTTTGAGGGAAGTCCAACCCTTCACACAGACCAATATGTCCTGCCCAGCCACCTGCTTTGGATTCAACTCTTTTCTTCCAGACAACTCTCAGAGGTTTTGTAACAGATGTGTAAAATGTTCCAGGCTACCTTTTCATCATTTATATTAAAAAAAACTTAGATGAAAAGTTTTCCCTAATGCATTCTATACAAAGAGCATATTAGTGTTTCTTTAGAAAGAGCAGGCTAAGTTTTACAAGGAAATTACAACAGAGATTTAAATGATAACAACAAAACTAACCACTTGGACACCTAATCTCATGTAGGCATGCCAATATACTAAGTTATTCATACAATATACTAAGTTATTTCATACCCTAAGAGGTAGATATTATCATTCCTATTCCATAGATGAAGAAACTGAGACTTCGATTAGACTATTGAAGATCAATAGCTGGCAACTGGTCAAGGCAGGCCTCATGGTCAGTTGTGTTTGCTCAGCCCATGCTCTTTCCACAATCCGATAGAGAAAAGGATAGTGTAAATGTTTGCTAGATGGGAGAAGGAATCCTTGTTCTCTGGGACTCCACCTTCTGCCACTGTCATCAGTGTCTCTGAGTCTCCACTTCCTCATCAGAAAAAGAGAGACAATTAATACCATTTGCGTGGTTTTTTTTTCAAGGATTGGATGTGAGAACCTATGATGTAGAATTTAGCTTATGCTGGAGGCTCAAAACATTTTGTTGAAGCAATAAGACAATGAACAAACGAATGAATGAGTGAGTAAGAAATTGCATAGGAAATCTGTTGAGGACTAAGCATGAGTTCATACGCAAATATCAGGGACAGTGACTGAGCATAGGTGTTAAAATTAATTTTCTTTTACTTTTGAAGATATTTAAAAGGCAGAACCTACTTCAAAAGAAACCAGTTCCAATATGGTAACACTTATTGACCATTTGCGGTGGATGAAGCAATGTGCTAAATGTTGTAAACGGGGTTGTATTTACTCCCCACAGTGACTCCTTAAGGTAGATGTTACATCCACGACCAATTACAGATGAGACCCAGAGAAGTTAAGCAATTTACCTCTGGTTGCCCAGCTTGTACCTGTCACAGAGCCAGAATTTGAATTCAGACAGGCTGGCTGCACAGATGGCTCTCACCTTCCATATTCATGGCCTCTCTAGTAGCAAGATCCACACACCTGAGAACAAGTGATCAAGCTTAGATTCTTGGGTTTGTTTCTTACCAGCTTGTGCAGTATTGAGCAAGATGCTTGAACTCTCTATGCCTCAGTTTCCTCCTCTCTAAAATGGAGATTGCTATCTACTTCACAAGGATGGAGTGCAAATTGAAGTGAATTAATTCCTGTTAAACGCTTAGAATAGTTTCTGGTACATAGTAGGTGCTCAATTAATGTTAACCACCATATATTAATTGTCACTGTTGTGCTATTTAGAGGGTTAAAGTCACAGTGGGACACTAGATAAAGACCTCTAGCCTCATTTTCTATATTATAAAGCTTAGAGTCTCTAGTGAGATCCAAACATTTTAGTATAGGGACAGCTTGCTTGACTCAAAATCTTAGAAACTGGTAACAAAAAATAGAATTCTATAAAGAAACAAAGTTGGGAATTTTCCTGATAAGTCACGTAAGCTCTCCTATTGAAACAAATTTTCATTGCTTCATGTGGTCTTTGGCTTACCGATTCACCTTAAAAATGTTTTTGATAATTTTATAATAATAAACATATATTAGCATTTACTATAGTCTAGATACTCTTGAAAGCACTTTGAATGCATTATTATATTTAATTCTTAAAGCAAGTCTACAAAATAATATTCTTATATTCTCCATTGTATGGAAGAAGGAACTAAGACACAGAAGGTTTAAATAACTTGCCAAAGTCACTTGGCTGATAAGTGAGAAAGCTAAGATTTGATCCTTAGAAATCTAACTCAAGAACCCATTCATATAACCACTTTGATTAACTGTTTCTATAGCACTAAGGTTCATATTTATCTAAATGAAAATAGCAAACAGGTATCTCTCATTTTATAAAATCAAAATTAATTTTAATTTCTATGCTTGGGTAATTCAAGTTTATAATACCAATGGACTACACATTTTGGCTACCCCCAAAGTATCTGGTATAAAAAAAAAATCACAAGTTATGATAGTCAAATCATAGTAGGCAAAATAAGGATGCCCAAAGATGTCCACATCCTCATCCCCACAATCTGTTACTTTACATGGAAAATGGGACTTTGAAGATGGGATTAAGTTAAAAATTTTGAGATGAGGAGATTACTCTGGATTATCTGGGTATTCACAATATAATCACAGGGTTGTAATAAGGGGGAGGTGGGAGAGTGAGAGGAGATGTGAGGATAGAAGCAGAGATGAGAGAGAAAGAGAGAGAGAGAGATTTGAAGATGCTATGCTGCTAGCTTTGAAGATAGAGGAAGGGGCTATGAGCCAAAGAAAGCAAGCTGCCTCAAGAAGTTGGAGCCTCCAGAAGGCATGCAATTCTGCTAACCCATTTTGGACTTCAGAATTGAAAATAATTTTTAAAAATTATACTGTTTAATCTCCTAAATTTGTGGTAATTTGTTATAGTGGAAAAGGAAAATAATATATCCCCATATGCCACTATAAGTGGATTTCGTGCTGACTGTATGGATTTTCCTCTTTATCCCCCAATCCCCATAGTTTTGTTTTTTGTTTTTGTTTTTTTCCCCCCTTGCTCAAAGTTAAAAGAGAATAAGCCAGCAATTCTACTGCTAGGCATATGGGAAAAAGATGTGAGAATATATGTGTACACAAAACTTGCACACAAATATTTATAACAGCATTATTTATGAAAACAAAAATGTGGAAACAACCTAAATGTACATCAATTGATAAATGGATAAAAGTATGTTATATATACATAATGAGATATTATTCAGTGATAAAAAGAAATTAAGTGCCAATAAATGGACAAATGAATCTTGAAAATATTATGCTAAGTGAAGGAAGCCAGTCACATTAGATCACACTGTATGCTTTCATTTATATGAAATGTCCAGAATAGGCAAATCTATGGGGACAAAAAGCATATTAATGGTTTCCAGGGGCTGGCAATAAGGAGTGGGAAGTGGGGAGTGACTACTAATGGGTATGAGGTTTCTCTGGGGGTATTGAAAATGTTCTAAAGTTAGACTGTGGTGATAGTTGTACAACTCTGTGAATATACTAAAAATTGCTGAAGTGTCCACTTTCAAAGAGTGAATTTTATAATATGTGAATAATATCTCAGTAAAGATAAGAAAAAAGATAAAGGAGGCAGGTATTTACAAAGTAGGTAACCCATGTTTTGTTTGACTGGTGTACTAGTAAAGGTTCTTCAGAGAAACAGAACATATATGTATATTTATATATTATAACTATATATATTATATATATAATATGTCCTCAATTTATAACAATGTTTGTTTCTTTCACTGGTACAGAAAGCAATTTAAGCGAGCTATTTCCTAAAACACATGACCCTGGAAAGCCCAATGCTGTAGTTAAGAAAAGACCATCTATATTATAGAAATACCATTTCTGGTAGTTCTGACATGAGCTAAGCAATAACGTCCCAATTTTCAGTGTGAAAAGATGATGCCTTGTTCAAATTAGGATAACCTCCAGCTCGGTATGGAATACAAGAAAATCATGTCATCCAAGATTTTACTCACCCGAAGGACCAAAATATTTTTGCTGGCCCCAGTTCACCTTCTCTCACACATTTTACAATGTGTGGTATTTTAATCAGAGTCAACCTGCCACACTTTCAGAATAGAAGCTTTGGAAATGCCCAGTATCTTTTTTCTTTCAGCATTTAACTCTTTAAGAATATATATACTCCTTTCTTCACTGTATGCCCCACAGAAAATTAAACACTGAAGAGATTCTTGAAAAGTTAGAACTGCACTTAATGCATGCGTATCCAAAAAAACAAGGAAGGAGATTCTGTCATTTAAAAAAATAAGGCAGGTCTATACTGTGCAAGGATGACATTGATTATGAAAAGAATAGGGATAATGACTTCATCCGGAGTGCTTTGACAGTAGAACAGAGGAAATATATGGTTGCCAGGGCTTGGGGAAAGCACGGGAGGGTAGGAAAGGTGTCTGCAGCAACATAAATGGTCTGAGAGATCTTGAAGTTCTGGGCTTGTTTTGAGCCTTCTTGTTGGTGTTTTATCTCCCATCTTCCAACGTCCTAATTTTGTGCACAGTTGCTTTAGAACTCGGGTAAGAAAGAGACATGCTATTTGTCAGGAGCCCTGGAGGACCTTTATCTGCCTCTTGTCTTTAACCTGGTTATTCTATTCTCAGCACATTTACCTCATAGTGTCCATTCCTGGCACAAAACTCTGCAAAATTGGATGATGTGCACATTTTAGGAAGAATTGTCTAACAGGTATGTGATCGTGACCCTTTGGTTCATTGTCATTTATTTCTGTCTTTTAAAAATCAGGATTTAAATTGGACACTTGTTCTAATAAAAATATAAATTTGGGAGGCCCATTAATGAATCTGGTTGGTCATTCTATGAATATGGACATTTATTAAGCGCTTACAACATGCCATAGATTGAGCATAGAATGTAGTCCTGGTCCTCAAAGGTCTGCCATTCTAATGGGAGTTACAGTACCCCAAAGTGATGACTATACCAAGGTTATAAGCTCAGAGATAGATACATGGAGAACATTCTATCAAAAATGGTTAGGTCAAAATGATGTAACAAGGTGTTTCTATTCCAGTTGCAGGCATATTTGGCCTAAAGATATATGTCATAACCTACCATAAATCAGAACAGCCTAATTCTTGAATTGTAAAATATGATCAGAACTAGAATGATGGAAGTTTCTTTAAGAGTACGGATTTTGTTTTATTATTATTATTATTATTATTATTTTCCTTCACCTTAGGAGCATACTTGGCACATAACAGGATATGTGTATTTTGTTTCATCCATTCATCATCCATTCATCCATATTTTTCACAAGTATCTGAGTGTACCCTGAAAAATGCTCAGTGTATAGTTATAAATAAAAGTGACAGAGCATCTTGTTTTATGGAGTTTATTAATGCTAGACTTCTAAAAACCCTTTTATTTAAATGCATTCACATTTTAATGCACACTCCTGAATACTTACTGTTATAAATTATATACAATATAGTTACATATTATAAATATCACTTAATGTTTCTGTGACTGTCCCCTCCCATAGGATTTTTATATCTCCCTTGTAAATTATTATTTTTATTTCCAATTCCTTGATGTAGAGTTTCACATATAAGAGGAGGAATAACCACAGAATGCTGATGGTCTAGCCTCTAGTCCTAGACCCAAACCAAGGAAAAACCAAGTTAAACATTATTTAGACAAGATTCTAGAAGCATATTTAACATTTCTGAAAAGTAAATTAAATTCAATAGAAAATATATAAGTAAATACATTTAATTTTATTGTTTAGATTATTTCAGACTAGGAGTCAATAACAATTTTCATAAAAGAGCTACCAAGGGTTAAATCCCTTCCACTGAGTTGAATCTCTAGGTGATAATTGCCAGTGGGAGGCTCAAATCTCTGGACAGCTTCACTACCATATTTGAGGCTTTTTTCTCTGTGACAGGTGAGGCTGATGAGGGTGGACATATTCTTGCACAGGCTGCAATGATTTTTAAGGGAAGACTCTGATCTCCCCTCACTAAGGAGGTTCCACTTTTGACACCCCCCTCCCTGACCTGCCCTAGATGCAGCTCTCTGTAGTCAGTCCTCCTATTGGGCCACTTCCCAGGGTGTGAGAGGCCTCTAGTAGAGTTGGTCAACATCAGTTCTAGGATGTTTATCCCCCTTTTTTGGGGGGAGGGGATACCAGAGGATGGACACTTTTATTTTAAATCTCTAAAACAAGATGTGTTGTTACAGCCAATTGTTTTCAGAAGATGATGTCTTCTCTTAAATCCACCTTTCTAAGAAAAGTCACCCTTAAAAATGGCAAGATGCATTAACCCTTCTGAGGGATGGGATGATGGATGAAGGAATGTCAGGGAGGGAGGTTGGAAAGAAGGGAACTGGGACAGAGCAGGTAGGATTAGTATTGGTTCAGAGGGAGGACATGTCTTTATCTGAGACAGAAGGGAAGATGGAAGACAGACAAAGACATAGAAATACAAAGCAGAGAGACAAGTTGGAGATTACTTTCTTCTGTAGACTAAAGTAATTGTGAAGTACTTAGGTTCAGATTTGTGTCAGCTGCTAAAATAATGCTGTGTAACAAATTGCCCCCAAACTCAGTAGAATACAACAATAAATATTTATTTCTAGCTCATTGGCAGGGATCAGATTATCTAGGATGGTCCTGGCAGGCTTGACTAGACTCATGAGTCTGCAGTTTGGCTTGGCTTTCTCATGTGTCTGTAGGTTGGCTCTGCTCCACTTGTTCCTCATCTTCTCATGGGGCCGGTGGACTGGCCTGGGCATACCTTTTGTACAGCTAGAGAAGAAAGCAGGAGAAGCAACCTCAATTGTACTAGCCTTTTTTTGAGCCTGCTTGTATCATACTCATCAACAACACATTGCTCCAAAGCAAGGCCATCGTGGGATATACTCTGAGGCTACATGGCATGGATATGGGGCTGGGAATAATTGGGACCATTCTGCTGCTCTACCAGAATGTTGTTTACTCTCACCTGTCCTCTGCCCTATCTCCTAAAGCTCTTAGTAATTTTGACACTTAAAAAATATAGCAATGTTACTACAATGATATTAATTCCTAGAGTTTGAGAATTCTCAAAATAATCTTCTAGCCACTAACCACACAGTAGAGTAAAGAATGTTATATTTAAAGGGGACCTTAGAGCCTATTGATTTCCATCGGTTTATGTTACAGATGGGTAAACTGAAGACAGGAGAGATGATTAGTGGGAGAGCTGGTATTAGAATGTGAATTCCAGTCCATTAAACATTCCACTTGATTTTGGACTCTATGCAGCTCTGTAATGGCAGAAAAAAAATAGGACCCCATTTTACAGATTGTTAGCTAAGAGATAAAGTTACATCCCAGGGATCGGATAGCCATTCCGGGCCTCTCCATTTTATTTGACCAGTTGTACACTCTGTGTTCCTTCTCTCACCATAGGGCACTCAGCTAATTTTGAAGGAGGAAGAAGTGAACATTCATTTGGAAGCCACAATGCAGTGAAACCGAGGTGTGATACAGAACTTACAAATTAGATATTAGCTTGTAATATGATCTGGCCATGAGGAAAGCCTACACTGGTGGGGCCGGCCTGTGCTAGGAGTCGAGCTGCAGGAAGGGGAATAATTCCCCTTTATATGGCACTGGTGAGACTGCACCTGGAAAACAGGCCCCTGCTCCAAGCCTCGGTACCCAGGCCATGTGGATGGGGAGAAGGAAACTGTGATTCATTTGTAGCTGGAGGAAATGACCTAGGGGGGAGAGATTAAAGAGTTTAATGGGCTTGCCTTCCACCTCAACAAGGGACACCTGACAGTTGAGAGGCCTGGTGGCTGGTCCACTGTTCAAGGACTTTGGGTCTTTGTGGTAGAAGGTCCTACAAGATCTGGCCCTACTCTTCCAGTCCCACTTCATGTCCCACCATCCCCTCTTTTTATGTTTCTTTCCTGTCTGGATTCTTAGCTTCTCAGATTTTGCAAAATCTTTCCTACATTTGGGCTTTTGTACCTATATCTCCTTTTTCCTAGAAGCTGCCTCCTGCCATCCCTTTTCCATATCAGCCACGATGTCACTTTCCCAGTGAGAATTTCCTGGACTCCCTGGCAGGGTGAGGGCTTCCTGTTACCTGCTCTCCTAACACCTGCATAGCTCACCTTCAGTGGCTTACTCAGGTGTTTCTTATGGTATCAGAAGCTGTGTCTATTTTGTCCACTGTTGTATTATATCCCTGGCACATTGCAAGGGTCAATAAATATCTGCCAAGGGAATGAAGTGTAATCAGCAGCTGGGTGGTGGCAGTTCATCAGTCCTTTGTGCTTTTGCTTGTGCTGAGTTACCTGCTTGGGATGCACTGCTTTGTTCTTGGACCTGTCCAAAGACAGCAAGAGGAGCACTGGGTGAAGATACAGAAAATGTGATTCTAGTTCTGTCTCTCCTGCTTATCAGTCACATGATCGAAGGGAAATCACTGACCCTCTCCAAGCCTTGGTAAAATAGAGATAGTAATGCCTTTCCTGCAGGGATGTGAAGATTAAATGCAAGATCCCTTCACAACTTTAAATGGTTTTTAAAACACATTTTAAATGGTTAATTGCATGTTCACAAATACAAGGTCAGACTTACTTCTACTGTTCTTTACCAGTTATGTCACAATTTATTTGAACATTAGGTTCCTCTCTTGAGATATGGAATGATCATATCTGTCCCACATCCAGAGCTCTGGGGTCTGGGGAAGGGAAGTGGGGCAGATGGAAGATGGTAGTGAGAACATGGTCAGCATGGACAGGGGTACCACACCCTCCCCACCAGGCTCTATGCCACCCCTTCTATCATTGGACTGACATGACTGCTAAGGTACAGAGATCCCTATGTGTTCAGGGATGTAGAACTGGCAAATGCACTTAATTAAATGCAAATTGAATTTCTTCAATAGAGTATATGAGGGCTGGGGGGGTCTCAGAGTCAGCAGTTTTCATCACTTTTGCAGCTGCTGGTTACTCACATGCCTGGTAGCACCGCCACCCCCCGCCCTGGGTGGCAGTGCCTTGCACATAGTAACTGTCATCTGTATTTGGCAAGAAGAAAGAAATAATTGCCATTTAAAACAAAAACTGATTCTAGCCTCATTCACTCCTCAAGGAGTGTTCAAATTAATTCAAGCTCAGGAACATGATTTTCTTACTTAGGAAAGCACATTGGTGAGTGGGTCAGGCTGAGAAAAAGACCTGTAGACTTGTTCTGCATCGAGGCATGTGGTTGAAAGCATGGATCCTAAGTCATAGGGCTGGGGGTTGAATGTTGGGGCCACTTCTCAGAGGCGAGGCCCTCAGGCTCTCAGTTTATGGTTTTCTTGCCTCGGATATGGGATGGGAATTGTTCCTGCCTCAATGGATTCTTGTGAGGATTACCTGAGGTAAATACCTAAAGAGTTTAGATCAGTACATGGCAAGCAGTGATTGAACGATAGATATCAGTTTTTTTTTTTTGTAATTACAATCGATCCTCATTATGCATGCATTCTGTATTTGCATATTAACTTACCTGCTAAAGTGTACTGTAACACCAAAATCAATACAGTAGGAACCCTACATACAAACGAGTTCCATTCTGAGAGTGCATTCATAAGTCCAATTTGTAAGTAAGTTCAACAAAGTTAGCATAGGTACCCAACTAATACAATCAGCTATATAGTACGGTACTGTATTTTTTTAAACATCTTTATTGGAGTATAATTGCTTTACAATGGTGTTAGTTTCTGCTTTATAACAAGGTGAATCAGTTATACATATACATATGTCCCCATATCTCCTTCCTCTTGCATCTCCCTCCCTCACACACTCCCTATCCCACCCCTCTAGGTGGTCACAAAGCACCAAGCTGATCTCCCTGTGCTATGCGGCTGGTTTCCACTAGCTAGCTATTTTACATTTGGTAGTGTATATATGTCCATGTCTCTCTCTCACTTTGTCTCAGTTTACCCTTCCCTTTCCTCATATCCTCAAGTCCATTCTCTGGTAGGTCTGTGCCTTTATTCCCATCTTGCCCCTAGGTTCTTCATGACCATTTCTTTTTCTTAGATTCCATATATATGTGTTTTTCTCTTTCTGACTTACTTCACTCTGTATGACAGACTCTAGGTCCATCCACCTCATTATAAATAACTCAGTTTCATCTCTTTTTATGGCTGAGTTATATTCCATTGTATTTATGTGCCACATCTCCTTTATCCATTCATCTGTTGATGGACACTTAGGCAGCTTCCATGTCATGGCTATTGTAAATAGAGCTGCAATGAACATTTTGGTACATGACTCTTTTTGAATTATGGTTTTCTCAGGGTATATGCCCAGTAGTGGGATTGCTGAGTCATATGGTAGTTCTATTTTTAGTTTCTTAAGGAACCTCCATACTGTTCTCCATAGTGGCTGTATCAATTTAAAATCCCACCAACAGTGCAAGAGGGTTCCACCCACTCCAGCATTTATTGTTTGTAGATGTTTTGATGTTGGCCATTCTGACCCGTGTGAGGTGATATCTCATTGTAGTTTTCATTTGCATTTCTCTAATGATTAGTGATGTTGAGCATCCATTCATATGTTTGTTGGCAATCTGTATATATTCTTTGGAGAAATGTCTATTTAGGTCTTCTGCCCATTTTTGGATGGCTTTCTGTTTTTTGATATTGAGCTGCGTGAACTGCTTGTAAATTTTGGAGATTAATCTTTTGTCAGTTGCTTCATTGGCAAATAATTTCTCCAGTTCTGAGGGTTGTCTTTTCGTCTTGTTTATGTTTTCCTTTGTTGTGCAAAAGCTTTTAAGTTTCATTAGGTCTCATTTCTTTATTATTCTTTTTATTTCCATTTCTCTAGGAGGTGGGTCAAAAGCATCTTGCTGTGATTTAAGTCATAGAGTGTCCTGCCTGTGTTTTCCTCTAAGAGTTTTATAGTGTCTGGCCTTACATTTAGGTCTTTAATCCATTTTGAGTTTCTTTTTGTGTATGGTGTTAGGGAGTGTTCTAATTTCATTCTTTTATATGTAGCTGTCCAGTTTTGCCAAAACCACTTATTGAAGAGGCTGTCTTTTCTCCATTGTATATTTCTGCCTTGTTTATCAAACATAAGGTGACCATATGTGTGTGGATTTTTCTCTGGGTTTTCTATCCTGTTCCATTGATCTATATTTCTGTTTTTCTGCCAGTACAATAATGTCTTGATTACTCTAGCTTTGTAGTATAGTCTGAAGTACGGGAGCCTGATTCCTCCAACTCCATTTTTATTCTCAAGATTGCTTTGGCTATTTGGGGTCTTTTGTGTTTCCATACAAATTGTGAAATTTTTGCTCTAGTTCTGTGAAAAATGCCGTTGGTAGTTTGATAGGGATTGCATTGAATCTGTAGATTGCTTTGGGTAGTATAGTCATTTTGACAATATTGATTCTTCCAATCCAAGAACATGGTATTTCTCTCTATCTCTTTGTATCATCTTTAATTTCTTTCATCAGTGTCTTATACTTTTCTGCATACAGGTCTTTTGTCTCCCTAGGTAGGTTTATTCATAGGTATTTTATTCTTTTTTTTGCAATGGTAAATGGGAGTGTTTTCTTAAATTCTCTTTCAGATTGTTCATCATTATTGTATAGGAATGCAAGAGACTTCTGTGCATTAATTTTGTATCCTGCCACTTTACCAAATTCATTGATTAGCTCTTGTAGCTTTCTGGTAGTACCTTTAGGATTCTTTATATATAGCATCATGTCATCTGCAAAGAGTGACAGCCTTACTTCTTCCTTTCTGATTTGAATTCCTTTTCTTTCTTTTTCTTCTCTGATTGCTCTGGCTAAAACTTCCAAAACTATGTTGAATAAAAGTGGTGAGAGTGGGCAACCTTGTCTTGCTCCTGATCTTAGTGAAACTGGTTTCAGGTTTTCACCATTGAGGATGATGTTGGCTATGGGTTTTCATTTCTTTTCCTTCTCTGATTGCTGTGGCTAGAACTTCCAAAACTATGTTGAATAAGAGTGGTGAGAGTGGGCAACCTTGTCTTGTTCCTGATCTTGGTGGAAATGGTTTCAGTTTTTCACCATTGAGGATGATGTTGGCTATGGGTTTGTCATATATGGCCTTTATTATGTTGAGGAAAGTTCCCTCTGTGCCTACTATCTGGAGGGTTTTTATCATAAATGGGTGTTGAATATTGTCAAAAGCTTTTTCTGCATCTATTGTGGTGATCATATGTTCTTTTTCCCTTGTATTTGTTAATATGGTTTATCACATTGATTGATTTATGTATATTGAAGAATCCTTGGATTCCTGGGATAAACCCCACTTGATCATGGAGTATGATCCTTTTAATGTGCTGTTGGATTCTGTTTGCTAGTATTTTGTTGGGGATTTTTGCATCTATGTTCATCAGTGATTTTGGCCTGTAATCTTCTTTCTTTTTGATGTCTTTGTTTGGTTTTGGTATCAGGGTGATGGTGGCCTCATAGAATGAGTTTGGGGGTGTTCCTGCCTCTGCTATATTTTGGAAGATTTTGAGAAGGATAGGTGTTAGGTCTTCTCTAAATGTTTGATAGAATTCGCCTCTGAAGCCATCTGGTCCTGGGCTTTTGTTTGTTGGAAGAGTTTTAATCACAGTCTCAATATCAGTGCCCATGATTGGTCTGTTTATATTTTCTATTTCTTCCTGGTTCAGTTGTGGAAGGTTGTGCTTTTCTAAGAATTTGTCCATTTCTTCCAGGTGTCTGTTTTATTGGCATATAGGTGCTTGTAGTAATCTCTCATGATCCTTTGTATTTCTGCAGTGTCAGTTGTTACTTCTCCTTTTTCATTTCTAATTCTATTGATTTGAGTCTTCCTTTTTTTCTTGATGAGTCTGGCTAATAGTTTATCAATTGTGTTTATCTTCTCAAAGAACCAGCTTTTAGTTCTATTGATCTTTGCTATTTTTTTCTTTCATTGCTTTGCCATTTATTTCTGATCTGATGTTTATGATTTCTTTCCTTCTGCTAAATTTGTTTTTTTTTTGTTCTTATTTTTAAATTTACCAAGGCTTGATTTGTGACCCAAGATATGATCTCTCCTGGAGAATGTACCATTAGTACTTGAGAAGAAAATTTATTCTGTTGTTTTTGGATGGAATGTCCTATAAATATCAATTAAGTCCATCTTATTTAATGTATCATTTAAAGATTGTTTTTCCTTATTTATTTTCATTTTAGATGATCTGTCCATTAGTGAAAGTGTGGTGTTAAATTCCCCTACTATGATTGTGTTACAGTCGATTTCCCCTTTTATAGCTGTTAGCATTTGCCTTATGTATTGAGGTGCTCCTATATTGGGTGCATAAATATTTACAATAGTTATGTCTTCTTCTTGGATTGATTGAGATAGGCTTATATTACTATAAACTTCCCTCTTAGAACTGCTTTTGCCACATCCCATAGGTTTTGGGTCATCATGTTTTCATTGTCATTTGTTTCTAGGTATTTTTTGATTCCCACTTTGATATCTTCAGTGATCTCTTGGTTGTTTAGTCATGTATTGTTTAGCTTCCACGTGTTTGTATTTTTTCATTTGTTTTTTCCTGTAATTGATACCTAGTCTCATACCATTGTGGTTGGAAAAGATACCCTGTGTCATTTAAAGCTTCTGTTTCCTTATTTATTTTCTGTCTGGATGGTTGGTCCACTGGTGTAAATGAGGTGTTAAAATCCCCTACTATGATTGTGTTACAGTCGATTTCCCCTTTTATAGCTGTTAGCATTTGCCTTATGTATTGAGGTGCTCCTATATTGGGTGCATAAATATTTACAATAGTTATGTCTTCTTCTTGGATTGATCCCTTGATCATTATGCAGTGTGCTTCTTTGTCTCCTGTAATAGTCTTTATTTTAAAGTCTATTTTGTCTGATATGAGAATTGCTACTCCAGCTCTGTTGATTTCCATCTGCATGGAATATCTTTTTCCATCCCCTCAATTTCAGTCTGTATGTGCTCGTAGGTCTGAAGTGGGTCTCCTGTAGACTGCATATATATGGGTATTGTTTTTGCATCCATTCAGCCAGTCTGTGTCTTTTGGTGGAGGATTTAATCCATTTACATTTAAGGTAATTATTGATATGTATATTAGTATTACCATTTTCTTAATTGTTTTGGGTTTGTTTTTGTAGGTGTTTTCCTTCTCTTGTGTTTCCTGCATAAAGAAGTTCCTTTAACATTTGTTGTAAAGCTGGTTTGGTAGTGCTGAATTCTCTTAGCCTGTGTTTGTCTGAAAAGCTTTTAATTTCTCTGTCAAATCTGAATGAGATCCTTGCTAGGTAGAGTAATCTTGGTTGTAGGTTTTTCCCTTTCACCACTTTAAATATGTCCTGCCACTCCCCTCTGGCTTGCAGAGTTTCTGCTGATAGATCAGCTGTTAACCTCATGGGAATTCCCTTGTATGTCATTTGTTGCTTTTCCCTTGCTACTTTTAATATTTTTTCTTTGTATTTAATTTTTGATAGTTTGATTAATATGTGTCTCGGCATGTTTCTCCTTGGATTTATCCTGTATGAGACTCTCTGCAATTCCTGGAGTTGATTGACTATTTCCTTTCCCTTGTTAGGGAATTTTCCACTATAATCTCTTCAAATATTTTCTCAGTCCCTTTCTTTTTCTCTTCTTGTTCTGGGACCCTTATAATTCGAATGTTGGTGCATTTAATGTTGTCCCAGAGGTCTCTGAGACTGTCCATAATTCTTTTCATTCTTTTTTCTTTATTCTGCTCTGTGACAGTTATTTCCACTATTTTATCTTCCAGGTCACTTATCCGTTCTGCTGCCTCTGTTATTCTGCTATTGATTTCTTCTAGAGAATGTTAAATTTCATTTATTGTGTTGTTCATTGTTGTTTGTTTGCTCTTTAGTTCTTCTATGTCCTTGTTAAATGTTTCTTGTATTTTCTGCATTCTATTTCAACAATCTTGTATCACATTACTATCATTATTCTGAATTCTTTTTCAGGTAGACTGCCTATTTCCTCTTCATTTGTTTGCCCTGGTGGGTTTTTACCTTCCTCCTTCATCTGCTGTGTGTTTCTCTGTCTTCTCATTTTGCTTAACTTACTGTGTTTGGGATCTCCTTTTTGCAGGGTGCAGGTTCATAGTTCCGTTGTTTTTGTTTTCTGCCCCCAGTGGGTAATGTTGGTTCAGTGATTTGTTTAGGCTTCCTGGTGGAGGGGACTGGTGCCTGTGTTCTGGTGGTTGAGGCTGGATCTTTTCTTTCTGATATTCAGGACCATGTCCAGTGGTGTGTTTTGGGATGTCCGTTACCTATTTTTATTTTAGGCAGCCTCTCTGCTAATGGGTGGTGTTGTGTTCCTGTCTTGCTTGTTGTTTGGCATAAGGTTTCCTGCACTGTAGCTTGCTGGTCATTGAGTGGAACTGGCTCTTGTCATTGAGATGGAGATCTCTGGGAGAGCTTTCACTGTTTTATATTATGTGGAGCCAGGAGGTTTCTTGTAGACCAATTTCCTGAACTCGGCTTTCCCACCTCAGAGGCACAGGTCTGACACCCGGCTGGAGCACCAAGACCCTGTCAGCCACACAGCTCATCCTTTGGACAGCCAATAGGATCTCAAATTACCACAAGGTCTTTTCAGGGACAAGTTGTCCATCATTTCAAATTTATCTGCAGGTCTCTTTCCCAATCTGGAGGTCAAAAGTACTAAAAATCAAGCTGTTATCAGGACTGTATTCCTTATGGAATCCCTAGGGTAGAATTCCTTTCCTTGTCTTTTCCATGGCCCTATTTTTAGAAGTACAATTTTTATGAACAGTTTTCCAAATTGAAAGATCTGATTGGAATCCTATATCTCTTTTCCAGTAAAGAGAGGATGGAGAGAGAAGCAGATCTTTTATTCAGATTGGTCCCATCATAAAACCACTTGTAGAGTAGAGCTGAGATCTCTTATATGGCAGTGAAGGCAGAGGCAGGTTCACCATTTCCAGGCACAGATTATTCAAACACCTTAAGTGCCAGGAAAGTGGTGGTGATCGTACTCACAGAACTGGGACCCGTTACCAAGAAGCCTCGGACCTCCATCTCTTGACTTTTGTAATTATTTCTCATCTCTTCGTTCCACTCTCTGCCTAAGCAATTTCACTCCACTTCCATGGCTTGTATTATCAGTCTTTTAATCACCTCCAAATACACCCCTTTAATCCTGACCTCTGTCTTTGCCAGGGTCTGGACCTGTATTTCCATCTCTCTGCTGTTCATTTTTTCTTGGATAAGACCAACAAATTACTACATGCTGTGCTCCTTATGAAGAAGGGGATTAGGAAGGAGACTACTAATTGAATGACAAACCAAGTTCATGATACATGACTTAAAGGAACTGTAGGAAATTTAACAATCCAAGAATTCCATTGTTTTTATAAAATATTTCAGTAATGTAAGTATTTGAAAAGACACAGGAAAACATGAATTAAAATGGGATTTTTATGATGAGTAATGGAAAAGTTGCTGGTGTTTTGGTTTTCTTAAACAATATGTCTAAGTCAAAGAAGTGGATACATTTAAGAACAAACAAAAACTTTGAACCCAACATTCCTTCCAGAGGAAAAATACAAATTTCAAAGTGAGTACACTAAAGCCCTCCATTGTGTATTAAGTGTATTTCTATAATCCCACTATCAGAGAGCTTATAGTAAATTCTTGTGTTTGATCTAAAGATTTCAAATAAATGACTCAACAAGTTTAAATTGAAATCTTTATCCACCCCCTCCTTACATGCACCTGTTTTTTCTCCTCTTCTCACAGTCTTGGTTGATGGCACCATAAAAGTAATATATGTACATTCTTTGAAAAACTGAATATCACTAGTAAGTAAAAAATTAACACCATTCCCTATTCCTTCCAGAGTCCCACTCCTTAGCAGGATTGTTTATGTTTGTATTTCTTCTAATTGTTACTAAAATAAATTGAACAATTTATTTTTACATATTTCTCTGTTGACTCTTTGCTGAGAAAATTTAGGACTTTGGGTCATATGCACTATCTCCAGTTTTGTTGAATGTTATAATTAAAATTGTACTTCTTGTTCCAGCAAATTGAGAGAGTATTTCTTCATGTTCCACCATTTATAATGAGGAAATTAAAGCTTAACACACACTTGACCTCCTTTCTTCCTTGTATCTCTCAAATTGTGTCAACTATGTAATTCTTATCCAATATCAGAGTTTTAACATTCACATCCTGTTTTACGATTACATCTGAGTATTTTTGCTTTTTCTAAAATTGATTCTAAAAATTTGAAAGCAAACAATTAACCTTTACAGTATAATGGCAATGTCAACATAATAACAGTAACCATTCCGTAGAACCAAGTGTTAGTGTTGGATTAAGAGTGAAGGAAATGTAATTCTAAGTTATTGAGAATCAACAGAGAATGCTTCCAAAGTTAAGCTTAAATAAACTCTCTTCTATTTTGATTGCTCCATATCATGCCACATTTTAGTTCACTTTATTCTTAAACCATGATATTCTCATACATCCTTTAATTTTTCTTGGTGTTTCTAATTGTTTTCTTTCACTTGCTGACAAAAGAACCATATACTTTTTTACATTTCTATAGAATTTCCTGGCTTTTTAATCATATTCTTTGTTTTATAAAGTCTACTTTCTTCTTAAAGATAAAGCTATTAAAGTGCTCTGAATTGTGTTCAAATTAGGACTTAGTGCTTTATAAGCACAGCTGTTTTTCCAGAATTTTTTTCCCATTATCTTCTTGTATTAATCAGGGTAGGTTTAATGCTGTAACATCTCCAAATGTCAAGGCTTGATTTTATTGAAATGCATTCTGCTCTCACATCCCAGTTCAATTGGGTCTAAAAGGGAGCTCTATTTCCTGCAGAACTGTGGAAACAGACCTTTCCATGAGGTGTCTCAGCTCTCTTCTAGGTTTTGGACTCCTCTGCAGTTAGCCAGTGGCTAGGCAAAGGTTGCAATAGGGAAAACACACATGTGCTTTTAATCTCTTTGGGCCAGAAGTGGCACATGTGACTTCTGATCATTGACAAGAACAGTTATATGGCTTATCTAGATGAAGGAATGCCAGGAAAGGGATCCACTGTTTGCTTAGGAAGAGGTGGAGAACACAACCTCTACCATCATTCCTGAGTTAATCCCACAGGCTTCTCTGAGAGCATCTTTTTTTGTTTTCTTGGAACACATAAAAAAGATTTTTTTTTTCCCATCAGAAGGCTACATGAAGCCAAATGTTCTAATTCCTTTTATGTCTAGAAATTATTTTTATTTTACTCTTACACTTAGTATTGTGACTCCGTATGGAATTTTGAGTTCAAAATCACATTTGTCCTTAAAATTTGATAGCAATTGCCCTGTCTTGCAACATTTAAAAATTATTAAAAAATTTAATTTTCCTTCATATTCTCTCTTCTCTTCTTCTAGAACTCTTTTGGAGGGAGAATGACCCTTTTGGGTTGATCTTTTAAGACTTTACTTTTGTCTTATATTATTTTCTTTTTCTTTTTTTTTTCTGTTATGTATTCTGGGGTATTTTCCTTAGACCATACTACTGAATTTTTTTTTAAATTTCAGCCATCATTTTTAAATTTCTATGAATACTTTCTTGCCCCTGATTAATCCTCTTATATCAACTTATACTTATCT
Source organism: Physeter macrocephalus (assembly GCF_002837175.3). NCBI lineage: Eukaryota > Metazoa > Chordata > Mammalia > Artiodactyla > Physeteridae > Physeter > Physeter macrocephalus. Next base: position 104,087,765 of record NC_041220.1, read on the forward strand.
TATTGATGTGATCTTTTTTCAAATATCTCTGGGAATACCCATTAAAATTATTTTGAAAGTTCTCATATTCTGTGGATTATCTTTGTTTATTCCAGCATTCTTTTTGTCCATATTAATTCTCCTATTCTGTGCTCTTTTGTTCCTCACATGGTTGGACACCCTTAGTTGTTTAAAATAAATAACTGAAGATGGTTTCCTTTATAGTTAGTTCTATTTTTCTGATTTCTCAGGTGTCTCATAATTATGTATAGAAGGGAGATATTCTCTTAATATTCTGGGGAACTAACTAACACACTAGAAGTCCTAAACTTTTCCAGAAATATCTATCCATTTTCTCAAGAAGCAAAGCTCATCCTATTTGGTGTCTGTTGTATGCAGAATAATGGTCTTCCAAAGCTGCCTGTTTCCTAATTCCTGGCCCCTGTGTATATATTATGTTGTATGGGGCAAAGGGGACATTAAGGTTGCAGATGAATCTGAGGTTGCTAGTCAGATGAGGGTATTATCTTGGAATATCCAGGTGAGGCCAATGTAATCACAAGGATCCTTCTTAGCAAAAGAGGGAAGCAGAAAAGTCAGTGATTTGACTATAGGATAGGTCATGAGTCAAGGAATGTGGGTACATCTCTCAGCTGAGAAAGGCAAAGAAACTGATTTTACACTGTAGCCTCCAGAGGGAACACATTTTTGCTGACACTTTAACTTTGTCTCAGTCAGACCCATTTCAGATTTTTGATCTCTAAAACTTTAAGATTTTTTAAAATTTTAAGCCACTAAGTGGGATAATTTTTTATAGCAGCAATAGGAAACTAATAAAGTCTCATATAAATGTTGGACAGAGTTGACCATTCTCTACTTCTTTAAAAAAAATCTCCTCTCTTGGAGAGAGAGATTGCTCCAATGCTCTTCTGTTTTTCTATCACCAATCTAGTCCTATTTTCTTCTTCTTTGAAGTCTCCTCCTACCTCTAATTGTTGAAGCACTCTACATTTGGGAAATGGGCACATTTTTACCTTTATTTCTATGCGTTCCCTCTGGATGACCTCACCCATACCCTTGGTTCTAAATATCATCTTTATGCTGGTGACTCCAAAAGGTTTATCTGTACCTTTATGGAATTGTGTAATCAATTTCCTACCTGATATCCCCACTTGGATATTTCACAGCTCTTTCAAGTTTGACATTTCAAAATTGAACTTATGATTTTCTCTTAAATATCATGATTTCTGCCTCACCCAGCTATGGCCACAGTAATACTCTATAACAAGGCATGCCAAAACTTAGTAACAATATACCTTTACTATGACATGCACCAGTCTGGGGTGTCTGGACTCGTTCTTATTCAGGCTACAGGCCAATAATCTAATCTGTCTCTCCTCTCAGAGGTTTTCCCATCTGCCATCCTTTGCCATATAATTTGTTGCTCAAGCTATAAATGAAGGTGTTGATCTTTATTTGTTCTTCTCTCTCCACTTTCACTTCCATTCTATTTATAAGTCCTTTATTTTTCTTGCCTTCAAGTATATCTCAAATGTGCCTACTTCTCACCCCCTCACTTCTACTACTATATCCAAACTACTGTAATATTCTTTTCTGGAGTACAGCAATCTTTATTCATTCCTTCATTCATTGTATATATATATATATGTATTGATAGAATTCCTCTTAAATGCCACATACAGGACTTCTCTTATTGATCCTAAGTAAGGTTCTGCCTTTAGTCCCCATCAGAACTGATTCACTAACTTCATGGCACAACTCTTACTCTAAGAACCAGAGCAATATTACTGTATAAAACAGACACAGCTCTTTGGAGCTTACAATCTAGGGAGGGAAGCAAAACTTTTTATCTGGTTTCCCTGTATCCTCTTGTGCCTTCTGCCATTCTATCCACTTCAACTGATCCAGAGTAGTTTTGATACTGAGAGATGATGTAACCTCTTGCTTAGACTGTTCATGGCTTTATATTATGGACAGACCAATATGCCGTTGTCTCACAGTGACCTAGCAAGCCCCGTTTGACCTCCCCTTAGCTACTGCTTACCCTCATCTCAGTTCCTTTTCATCTCACACAGTGTGCTCCATCAAAGACTTCCTTTCTTTTTCAATTCCAGAACACACCAAGTTCCTTTCCTCCTTAGAGGTTAGCACATGCCAGTTGTCTCCTACCTAGAATAGCATGTTCCTAGATCTCCACAGTACATATCAAGTCTCAGCTTGAAAACCACCTTCTCAGTGGCTTCAGTAATGACCTTAACTAAGACTCAGACTTCTAATTTTTCCCAGGGTAATGTGTTCAATAACTTTGCAGGGGACTCTCCCTTTGCATGTATGTATGCATTTATTTACCTGTTTAATTCAGTCTGTTCCTTCCAACTAGACTGTGCTTAGGATCCATGTTTGTTTTACTCGTTCTTGTATACCTAGTGCTTAGTACAATACCTGGCATGAAGTAGGCACTCAAAAGTGTTTTTAGATTAAACAGATTTGTCAATGGTGATATTTCAGGCATTGGTGAAAAAGTATAATGGGGAGATGTGAATATTATAGAACTGGGCCTGAAGTCCCAGTGGTGCCTTCTTGGCATCCCTTAAACCACGAAATTCTGGCTTATTCATAAGCTTGGCCTCACTAGAAGAAATTATTTTGTAATTAAGTAAAACTAGGGCAGGGCAGGGTGAATGACTTGTGTAGGGTAATACAGGAAAATCACTGTGGAGCTGGGAGAGAGTCAGGTCCATAGCACAGGTCTATCTGTTGGAGGCCAGGTCCTCACATTCAGTTCCCAATATGGGTCCCATGGGGGCAACTCAACGTTCCAACCACACTGTGACCCACTCACCCGAGAGGGGGCCGGAAAGGGAAAGGCTCCCGCCAAGTTTGAGAGTTTCCAGGCCACTTTGCTTATGGTTTGGCTTGGGGTTCCTGTTTCCCTTTGCCATTGCCCCTTGGGCTCCTGACCTTAAATTAGACTCTCAATCTTTTCTCCTACTCAGAATGAACTGGCGACTTTTAATTGTATTTTCCATTCAGCGTCTTTGAAATCAACATTGCTTTGCTTTTGTGGGTTTAGCTTGACCTTTAATGTTCTCTTGGCAGATTTCTGTTATTGGAGGGGATGGGATTTTTGATTTGCTAGAGAGAATGGAGTCTAAGCTTTGGACTTCAGACCCTTAAGCTTTCCGTTAGAAACAGAGAGATGACTAATAACTATTTAGTGTGTAATGATGGCTTAGCAGTATTTACCACTGATTTAGGCTCTCTGGCTTCATTACCTAGGATATTTTCCTGACTTAAACATTTCTCAGTTCTTTAGCCAACAGCTGTCTACATTTTTTAAGTCCCCAAACCTCCAGAAATTATGATTTCACATTTCTAATAGGCTCCTTTCACTGTTCAATCAAAAAGACCTCTTGTGACTTGTAGCCTGTGTCCAAAAGTGAATTTAATTCAAATCACAAGTGGAGAATACAAGCAAAGGATAAAGCCCAAATCTTCCCTAATGAGGCCCACACCCAGAACTTCCATCCCTAACTCTCATCTGGCTCTGAAGCAGGTGTGTGAAGGAATAACGGGTAAACAGAAAGGGAAATAACAAAAAAAGAAATATCCCTTGAAGGAACAGGAATGTCTGATTCAGTCTCTCTCACCTCCATCAACTTCTGGAGTCCCTTCTGGTGTGAGGGGAGAGGAACACACATAAGAACTCAAAGGTAATTATCCCCATAGGATAATACTTCAAATAAATGCCTTAGCATGGCAATCATTCCTTAATCATGGCATTCAAGAAATATGAATTGATTGGTGGGGGGTACAAGAACAAGAGAGACAGTCTCTAGCTTCAGTGGCATATATGCATTTTAAAGCTATAGCATAGAAAAATAGTAAGGAGTAGAGAAAGCACTGATGATTCAGAATCTGGGTTTATAACAATAATTACAACAATAAGTAATTTGGTATTTATGCCAGTCACAGAGAGGTTTCCACGTGATAGGCATTATACTAATTGCTTTACAACATATGCCCATTTAATTCTCTTTACAAGCAGAACAGGTAGGCAATCATAGGACTCATATTACAGTTGATAAAACTGCAGCTCAGAAAGACATTTTTACTGGCTTGTCATCAGAAATCCCAAAATTGGTGCATTCTAACCCTGATCTTTCTTACTTTTAATCCTTCATTTTTAACTACAATATTAGTGGAAATTTAGGGAGGTTGGAGGTTGGGATTGACAATGACTTTTCAAGGTTTATCAGTCTATGAGTCTATAACACCCACAACTCAGGGAGTATCAGTGGAGACTCTGAGAGATGACACATATTCTGGGCATCAGTCCTGTGGACTGCATGGTTGGAAAGTTAGAGATCTGAGCTCAGCGTCAGAAAGCTGTGACTTTGGTCATGACCCTACTTCTTACTGGCTATAAGACCTTAGTTTCTTCTTTTCTAAAGTGGGGGTTATTATACCAAATTTTACTACTTCTGAACATTGGGGATCAGGAGGTATAAGCTAATAGGTAAAAAAAAAAATTTGTAAACTCTATTGATCTTCTGGTCAAGTAGTAAAAAACCAATGGAAGCTGGTTTAAACAGAAAAGGGATTCACTGGTTTGCATAAATGAAAAGGCAGTTTCAGGCATAGCTGTAAGCTGTACCAAAGGACTCAGCCAATGAATCATCAGGATTTGTTTTCTTCATCTCTGAGCTCTATATTTCTTTGTTTTGGTTTTTTTTCATGTTCCATGTGCTAGCTCGTGGCAGCACCAGGCTTACATCATCCTTGTTGTGGGTAGTCTTAGGAGACAAATTCTCTCTCTAACCTTGATCTTATTTGTACCAGCCTCAGGTAGATCATGCACCCATTGCTGAGATGATTACTATATTCAGGGAATAGACCATGTGTTGGTTGAGGTTTGACTCCCATGTCCCTTCCAAAACTATGTGTACTGAGCATGAAGGAGAAATTGTTGCTGAAAAAGAAATCAGGCTGGTGTTACTGGAGGAAACGTGTACACTGGTGGGCAGGCAGAAACAACAGATATCCTCTATGCTCATGAAAATCCAGACTTATTTGTGGAAGTCATTCAAGTTGCTTCCTTGTTTGGCTTCTATTTTGAAATTTCCCCTTGGCATCTCAGAGGTAAACTCCATGGCTCCTGTTTTGGCATAAAGCCATCTGATACCGCCCCTCTAACACACAGTATGATACCTGGGAATGTTGGTGTGCAGAGTGTAAGAGGAATCCCTAGTAGACAGGTTAGTGGTAAGCTACACACGACAGACATATAGGATTAAGAGAAATGCCAAGCACTGATACACTCCTAGTTGGCATTGGTGGGTAATTGCAGTCACATACACAGGTGACTTAGAGATTGAGGGAGCGTGAAGCTCTCTTCCCACTCAGACCACTTCTGTAACTTTCAAGGTAAGAACCATTGATCACATTTTCTCTTTTAGAACTCCACATTCAAATGAAACTCTCAAGTTGGGAAGCTGGAAGAGCTCTGTAGAGAAATCTCACCCAACTCCCTTTTTGGACTTTGGACAAAGCTAGGACTGAATGACCGATGTGGCTTTCCTAACATCACAAAACTAGTGAGAAGTGCATCTCAGCCCAGAACCACAAACTCTTGACTTGACCCTCCCCCGAAGGACAGCTGGATAATGTAGGTCTTCTGAAGTGCAATATTATATGAACAAGTGAGAACCTGGCAACCAACAAGCATGGCAATGTCTGCTGAAGACTCACACGTTCTTTTTTGGCCTTGAATGTTCTCATAAACATTGCAGTGCTGGAAAAATTGTTACAGACCCAAGACCTCAATGTTTGTGCTCCTGTTCAGCCTTAGATTAAGTTAAATATTGTTTGTAGATGATACAGATAAATTGGCTCAACCATGAGCCTGTCTGGATGGTTAAAAGGATGCTGTTTATTTCTCTAAGAGGTTGCCCAGCTGAGTAAGAGGGCTGTTGGACTATTGCCTCATTTCACACACAGCCTTCCTATTTATTTCAGGACTTGACTTCAGAGAATGCACTTAACTGGTTTGCCTGGTTGTTATTTGTCAAGCTTCTATTGGACTCAGGGGCTCCCATGGCAGTGAGCTTGTCATCTCCCTCTCTCCTGACCCTACCCCACCAATGCCAAGGATGGTGACAGCATTCTGTGACTTCTCCATCAATGGAAATTGAAGTCACTGTATGAAAGAGTGATTGATTAATTAGCAGAGATTCTCAGGATTCAAGTGTGTGAGAATATAATAGATGAGTGACAGGGAACAGTTGGTCCATGTGTCCATTCAGGCAAGGAAAACAATGAAAAGAGATTTGTGTAAAGCTGTTGGAATGTGGAGCAGCCATTAAGAAGGACAAACTGGCAATGATTGTGAAACTTGCTGAAATGCTTTTGGCTGTAGGAAGGGCATTGGAAATAAGAAAGTGCTTTGCTATTTATCAGCGGTATGACATTGGAAATAATCACTGGTCATCTCAACTTCTCTACAGAGTACCCTGAAGTAACAGCTGAACTCATGAAGTTGTTGGAAGGGTAAAAACTGAGTAATGTATGAAGATCCAAGCACAAGGTTTATATGTAGTCCTTGCTTTGTATGCTACCTCTCAACTTTCTCTTTTCTTTTTCCACCTTAATATTTAATTTTTTCTTTTTATTCAAATAAGTAAAATAGGCTTCCAAAATTAGAAAATAAGAGATGATGAAGGCTTGAACTAAGGCAGTATAAATGGAGAGAGGAGAATGAGAAGGATTGAAAAATATTAAGAAAAGTTGGATTGACAGAATTTGGTGTGTGAATGGATGTAGAAGTTGAGAAAAGACAAGACACTGCTCTTCCCAGAGATGGACACAATGAAGGGAGGGAAGTTGTGTTACACTATCCAGGTAGATCAACAGAATTATAATCATATTGTCAAAAAAAAGGATCTGCCTTCTCATGTATGAGAAAAAATCAACTTAGAGTTACATTTGCTTGGGAAAAATAATATTAAACAAACTGGTTTACTTAATTTTAGTTACATCAATCTCTGCAAAGCACCTCCCCAATAAAATGTGACCCAACTATGATTTTCAAAATACTCATTTAAGTGTTGACAGCCAGTTAGGATGGACCTGGCCACTGAGATTCTCTTATCCAGGCTTCATTTTTCTCACCAGCTCCTGTGGTACATATGTGCAAATGATTTTTTCATATCTACCCAGAATGATTCAGTCCCATATCTTAGACCCTACAAACCGTGGGTATAAACTAAGTGAGCACAAAAACCTCTTGCAAAATGATAGACTATTATCAATATTGCCACTGAGATTCTCTTATCCAGGCTTCATTTTTCTCACCAGCTCCTGTGGTACATATGTGCAAATGATTTTTTCATATCTACCCAGAATGATTCAGTCCCATATCTTAGACCCTACAAACCGTGGGTATAAACTAAGTGAGCACAAAAACCTCTTGCAAAATGATAGACTATTATTATCAATATTTTGATAAAATGTGTAATATTAAACATGTATTTTGAGAGAAAATATTGAGTGTGCACTCTGGAATCATATTATTTAGGCTTGAATTCTCAATCTTACTAGTTTAGCGTTTCTCAACCTCAGCATTTTTGACATTTTGAGCCAAATTATTATTTGTGTGTTCGTGTGTGTGTGTGTGTGTGTGTGTGTGTGTGTGTGTGTGTAGCGGGTTGTCCTGTACCCTGTAGGATGTTTAGTGGCATTTATGGCCTCTACCTACTAGATGTGAACACCATCTTCCCAGTTATGATGATTAAAAATGTCTCCAGACATTGCCAAATGTCTCTTTGCTTGAGGTGGAGTGAGAAAGGGGGTGATTATCCTAGACAGAGAACCACTGCAGTAGCTGATGACCTTGGGAAATGTTTAAACCTCTGTGGGATTCAATTCCTTTTAACTGTAAAAAATGTTTATAATAAAACCCAACTTATACCGTTGTGAAGAGATATAACACATAAATTCATCAGCATACACTTGGTATAGAGTTAGAGCACAATAAATATTAGTTATAACAGTTACTTATCATTGTTTATCACACAAATGCAATATTGTTAGATTAGGAAGGTCATGCTAAAATTGGGAAAACTGAAATAAAAAGTTTGTTATTTTCCCTAAATTTGGGTAGGAGTTTGAAACACAGATAGATTTAGAGCAATCAGATCTAAATATTCTAGGGTGTTATTTCAAGTGACATTGCCCAGGTCCCACCCTATTAATCCTTGAGGTAAATTTCAGATTTTTGTCCTATTATTCAAATAATTTTTTCATACAGAAGTAATTTTATTCATACAGAACTAGTTTAAAACTATAATATGAATGTAAAACAATAAATTGATTTCTTAAAATATTAAATTTCAAATAATTAAATTCTAATTTGATTTCTCCATTAAATATAGAGCCCATTCAGGAATTACCCAAGTTGTTCCCTTGGAAAGCCATCCCACAGCCTAAGAGCATGGCCCAATTGGATCCAAAGATAAACTTCTTAAGGAATTTAAATCTCCTGAAATTACATGAGAAATATTGAGTGTATGTGCATTTTTGCCAAGTTCCATAATGGTCATCCAGTTCTCAAAGGGCTTCATACTCCCTAAAGGTAAACAATCACCATTTAACTTGTTGAGTTGAAGAGAGATGTCAGTCTGGTTGTCTTCAGAACTCTGTCACTGACCATTAGAGTGATGATCTGTGCTTCTGGACTTCAAATTTCCCATCCGTAAAATGGGCATGATTAACCTAACTGATCTCTAAAGCCCCATTTCATTCTAACCTCCTATAATTAAAAAATTTAGCCTTAAAAATCTTATTCCATTTACACGATAATATTGTTAAGCTTCCAAAATTACCGTCAACCTAAAACTTTTGCTTCTCAAAAAACTCAGATTCATGATGGTCATCATGATTTTACTCACATTAAAAAAAAAATTTTGGCTGCGTACAGAAAATATACATCCAAGAACCAGGTTTATGAAGTATTCTACCAGGTAACAGAGACCATAAGTGACAAGAAAGTCAAAACAACATAAAGAAACCTGGTTTGGATTAGGAGCCTGATGGTCTGTTCAGATCCCAGTCAACTTTCAGCAGGAAAGAAAGCAATGAAGTAGATGTGCTTTTCAGTGCAAAACATTTCTTTTGCCCCCAAAGCAACTCTCTGAAAGAACCCAGTGGGAGTGAAAGGATGATGTTGACCATAACCCTGTTGCTTTGATTTGGGGAAAACTCATAAAACACAAGGTTCCTGGTTTTGGTGGTCCCTCAGCACCCAATAATGTAGAAACTGTTCCTTTCTCCATAGGTTAAGTGCTGCACTCATATTAAAAAAAAAAAGAAAAAAGAAGAAAGAAAAGAAAGAAAAAAGGGTTCAACTCTCAGAGGCACATTAAGCTCAATGGTGAAACATTAGAAGATAATTATTTTTTTTCCCAAGAGCCTTCAGTGAGAAAATAACTATTTTCTGCTTAAGAATCAATTATTTTAAATTAATTAATTATGTTTACACACGATAAATTATAATAGGAGTACGTTTATTTTTATTGTCAATAATTCTATCACAAAACTCACCTTGGGTAACCAGGAGAACAATTTCAAAGGCTTACACTATAGGCTTATAGGGAGAATAATTGACTTAGGGGATATGAATTGTTGCTAGTGTGTAATCAGGCCCTGTCTATCAAACCCAAAGATGAAAAGTTTAGATCTATGATCTATTGATCCTGCGGTTTATGGTAGAGCAATGCTTGAAAGTGCAGTTTTATGCAAGCTTTGGCAGCTATAGAGAACCAGAGACTCTCCAGGGATCAGCAAGAAACAAATTTAGGTTGAATAATCGACATCAAAGAGGGAAAAACAAGAAAACCTGGTAGAAGTTATGGCAAGACAAGTTTCATTTCATTTAAAAGAGTGTTTTAATAATTTCCATTGTTCAATAATCTTAGGATCACTGACCCTCCCGATTTGGTCAGGACTGAGGGGGTTCCAAGTCCAGGGGACTTTCAGTTATAAAATTGAAGAAAGTTCTGTGGAAACCAGAACGAGTTGGTCGCCCACCAACAGACTGAGAAAACTTTTGAAGTAGTGAATGCTCCATCATTAGAGGTGATCAAGTAGTGGCTGATCAACCATATCTCAGATGTGTCAGAGAAGCTTTTGTTTGGGGGAAGGAGAATAAGCTCAATAACCTCTGTGGAAGTCATCCTAGTCTGAGAGACTCTACAAAGAAAAATGATCTGTGATAGAGTCAACTTCATTGCTAAATCCTCTGGAATGATAAATCCTTCCATATTTAGATCCTATATTTAGAATTCAAGTGAGTTGAAGCTTCCAAAATAATCCTTAATCCCTTAGAAGAATTTCTGCAGTAAAGCTATCCATCAGGAAAATATTTTAGACAGAGGTAGACATTTAGCATATTTACGATTGGAAAAACAAAAAAATTTAAAACCAAAAGATTGATGCTTTAGTTCTAAGTCTAGCACTCAGTAGATTTAGACAATTTGTTTAATCCCTTGATCATTGATTTCTCACCTCTGAAATGAGGATAATAATATCTACCCTGGTTATTTTATGCGGTTGTCATGAAGACCATACCAGCTAGTGTATGTCAAAGCATATAAACTGCAAAGCACATCCATTTTCATTGCAGATTTTTTTTTTAACACGATTCTCCCTATCATTCTGAGATCTTGAGAAGGCTGGTGTTGTGCTCACAAGCCAAATAGGTGTGAACAAGCTGCATTATTTAAAGTAGGCTAAACAATGGTTACAAAAAATTGCAGAATATATAAGAGGTCAATCTCAATAGCAGATTATTTCTGGTTGGTGTTGATTATTCGTCAACAGCAGTAATTCATGGACTCAGGCATCTTCCAGCTTATGGCTCTGGCACTCCCTAGGGTTTCATTGCCATCCTTACTAGCTGGTAGGACACTGAAAGGAGAATATGAGACAACACACATGCTTCTTAAAAGCTATGCCCAGACATGACACCCGTCACACTCTGTTGGCTAGAACTCAGTCACATGACCAAACCATGCAAGAGGGTCTGGTTATTTTTGGCCTAGGACTATTGGAAAGATCATCGGAGGCAGGACATGTCAAATCATTGTGAGCTGTGATGCTCATGCCCATGGGTTTTAGACTTATTTATTGTGATTCTTACTGCCATTCTGGGAAGTTGAACATGGATTTTAGTTTTAATGAATAGTCAATAGTCTCTGCCACAAAATTCTCATGGTTATGGCACATTTACAGCTAATGCTTCACTAGTTCTAGTGTTTGGATTTAGTTCCTGGTACCAGCCCAGCCTCATCTACTCAAATATGCCATAAGCAACTGGGAAATGCTTGGATGAAACTGAGAATAAATATCAATTACTAGACCTCTAATTTCCTTCTGTTATTTAATTCTGCATTTATAGAGCACCTACCATGTGCCACTCATGTTGCTGAATATTGGATATACCTAACAATAGACAAAACATGGTGCCTGCCCTCAAGGAGCGCACACAGTATTGATTTATTTTCCTCAGTTTCTCTAAAGGTTTTTCTTTCTCCTACTTGGTCTATGTTAGTCCAATATGTATAAATATTTAAACTGCTTCTTAAACTCTGATGAAAGTTTGACTTCACCTCACAAAATCAGCTCATGTTTCTCTTTTATCATATTCTTTGTCCTTCTCTATGGAATGATATTTACTGCTTTAAGCAAAGTTTCAGTTCAGTAATAGATACCAAATAATGTGTACAAGAAACACCTAAGGGGGTAAAAATTATGATAATTCAAAACAAAACCTGCTTTCTCTCCTATCAGTTGGGGTGCTTAGCTTGCCACTAACAGAATCCCCTGCCTCAACTAACCTAATCAGTAAGAAAAAAGCAGATATTTATTTGCTCTAAACAGAAACCCCAAGTTAGTGCAGTTCCAAGATTTGGTAATTTAGTGATTCAGCCATGACATCAAGAACTCAAGCTGTCTGTGTCAACATTACTACTCAGTATGTCCCTTCACAGTCATAAGATGACTTCTGTAGTTCCAGTTGTTCAGCCATCTAAGAAAAGACATATCTAGGAAAAGAAGAGGGACCATCTTACTCCAGTTACACCACTGTAGGAGCAGAAACAGAAGCTCCCTATTAAACCTCCCCTTTGCCCACAACAGCATCATATGTCCTTTCCTAAATCAATTATTGGCAAGGAAAATGGAATTACTGTGACTGGTCTAGTTAAGTACAAGGCTGGGTGGAGGAGGGTGTATTATCCAAACAAAGTCACATTTTTGTTAGCAAGGAAGAAGGATGGTGTGTGCATTTCTTTTAGGAAGACAATAATGTTGGCTACACAATCAGTACCCAGGTTTCATCCCAGGTGGTCCTATTATTGACTGTTTTTATTTTTCTAACTCCTTTCCTGTTTTCTAGTTTGGCTATTTTCTCTTCTCTTTTCTCAACTCTATGTACTATTCTATCTTCTGGCTATACTCCCCATCTTGAACCTTTTAGGCTGGGCTGGCTTGCTTTGCTGATACATAAAGGCAAGCCACAGACCATGTCCACAGGCAACACGTCACATGCTCTTCTGAGACAGATATGATTGTGGGATTTGTGAAGACTCCTGAGCTACATTTTTTGTGCAAAGTAACAGGATATTAACTTAAATAAGTTCTGAGTTCTATGGGTAGAATTCAAGAACTGTATCTCCTCCTTTTTGACAGCTCCACCACAGAATACTCAACATAATTGTTAATTCTACAGTCAAAAATTGGTATTTTAAATCAATGCCAGGGGTTCCACAGAAGTGAGGCAAGTTCCTCCACAGAAATAGGTGAGTTTGGGTATGAGGGTTCCGGAATTCCCTACTCACCTAATCCCATCTCATGTTTCACTCAGAAATGCTGGTGTTTCTATCTATTATATATGTATCATAATAATATATAACACTATTTTGGGGCAAAATTTCTCACTATTTAAAAATGATTTAAGGGCTTCCCTGGTGGCGCAGTGGTTGAGAGTCCACCTGCCGATGCAGGGGACGCGGGTTT
>NC_041220.1:104101214-104104689 GCF_002837175.3 Physeter macrocephalus
CGCGTACAAAAAAAAAAAAAAAAAAAAAAAAAAAAAAAAAAAAAAAAGATTTAAAAACAATGAAGAGCTCCTCCTCATTCTTTTGACCTCAAACTTTAAAAAAATATTATATATTTTTATTTTTTAAAAATTCTTTTCATTCTTTTTATTTTTTTATTTTTTTACAGTAGGTCCTTGCTGGTTATTTATTTTAAATACAGCAGTGTGTACATGTCAATCTCAAACTCCCAGTCTATCCTTCCCCCCAACACTGCCCCTCTGGTGACCATAAGTTCATTCTCTAAGTCTGTGAGTCTGTTTCTGTTTTGTAAATAAGTTCTTTTTTTTTTTTTTTTTAGATTCTGCATATAAGTGACATAGTATGATATTTGTGTTTCTCTGTCTGACTTACTTCACTTAATATGATAATCTCCAGGTCAAATTTTTATACTACATCTTATCTCCTTACTTCCAAACTCTTGACTCCATTGGCTATATTTTTGATCCTACCTTCAGATACTTGCAAATTTCACATGCGTTCTGACTCTATCTCTTTGCTCTTCACATAGAATTTCTCTTAATATGCAATTGTCCTCCTTTCCCCCACCATCTCTCAATAGAAAAGGTGTTCTCTGTCACTGATGAGAACCTAGAACTCTGATTTCCATCCCACCTCTTTTTCCAACACCTTAGCTTGTTCCTGATCACAACTGTTCCAATCTCATTTGTACCACAGAAGAAGGGTTTGAACACTGCTTAGAATTTCCTTGGACTGATTCTAGAAAGTCCCTTGACACAGTTCTGAGGCTCCCTTAAATCTTTGTCTGGCTCATAGCAATTCTTATTTCCATCTCAATTGTGATTCTCCAGGCACCAAGCTCTTTGTCTTCCACTGGGAGAATTTCTACTTAAAAAAATCCAATCCCTTATGTTTCTAGCCTGAATGCAATTATTTTACTGACTGAAATCTCAACCATGACTACATTTGCCTTTTTAAATATGGTAAATATCTTACCCACAGAATTTGTGGAATTCTTGTCTCTTGAGACATATGAAATTGAACTGGACCAGGTCCTCAGAAAGATGATTGTTGTGTTGGCAAGGGGATGGATGGGATGACCTGGAAGGTCTACTCCAGCGCTAATTTTGATGATGTGATTCTAACCAGATGGGCCAATGGCATATTAGACGTCTATTGATGCTACCTCTGTGCTTTTCATCCTGGGTTTATTCTTCTGGTAACTGTATATTTTCTTTGGCCAGGGCTCTCCGTTTGTGATGCACAGAATGTGCGTCACAAAAGCCTTTTGTGTCTCACACAGAGCAGGCTGCTAAGGGTTCCTGAAGGAACTGAGCAAATCAGATGTCTGCATCTACATTTTCATTTCCTTGCAGAAACCCTGCAATCCTTCACAGATTATGGCTTTTAGTGTATTTTATTTATTTGAATATGGCCAAAGACACGACTTCTTAATGTTATGGTGTCATGTCTGTGTCTGAAGAAAAATAATAAACCATAGTACAGTATCACACCATGTATGGTTTTTCCTAAATAAGAGAACCAGGATAGTTATTAAACAGTAATGTAAAGATAGTTTGATAGTCATTAGATAAATATAACTTGCCTAGAGACCAGATATTTTATGACTTTAGTAATTATATATTAGGCATTACATATACTTAGAAAAATGTACAATTGATATTTCCATAGGTTTCTTTTTCATCTACACATGCTACACTGGGAAAAGATGGAGTCTACTGGTATAAGAGCTGAGGGATTTCTTTGTAGCTCACTTTTGGGTTCATCAACACATTGTGCTGTGTCTCATCATGGACACTGCCATGAACTTAATATGGAGGCTGGCTATAAAGATAATGATATTTATACTAAGAAATGTGTCGGCTGAGCATTGGACATCTATTATGGTAGGACACAAATGATCTTTCCTATTTTTCCCCCATATTGAGAAGCAACCCATGGTGCTTACTAGTCT
The DNA here is from genome assembly GCF_002837175.3 of Physeter macrocephalus. Classification (NCBI taxonomy): domain Eukaryota; kingdom Metazoa; phylum Chordata; class Mammalia; order Artiodactyla; family Physeteridae; genus Physeter; species Physeter macrocephalus. Next base: position 104,103,188 of record NC_041220.1, read on the forward strand.
GGCCATCCTTCTTGCTCTGGGGCCTAATGACTCCCCATTGAATGTAAGATAAAATCCAAATTCCTTTGCCTAACATGTCAAGTTTTTCTTAATCAAACCTCAAGTTATCTTTTCTAGTCTCATTATGTCTTGCTACTTCTTCCTGAATGCTAGCCTAAAAAACCTGAAAGTATTTGTTATTCCCGAATGAATGGTTTCCAGCACATTTCAAAGTTTTTAGCCTACTCTTACCTTTGTCTAGGTTTCCCACTCAATTTAACTGCCTTTAGGGAACTCCTATTCATCCTTCAAAACACAAGCTAAGTGCCATTACCATCTATTCAAAACATTTGTCATGCATTTCCTAGATCTTGGATATTAAGGTTGTTCCTACCCTCATAGAGCTAGTTTAATCAAGTAGGAAAGACAGAAAACTCAATAGTTTTTTTTTCTTTCTTTTTTAACATCTTTATTGGAGTATAGTTGCTTTACAACAATGTGTTAGTTTCTGCTTTATAAAAAGTGAATCAGTTATACATATACATATATCCCCATATCTCCTGCATCTCCCTCCCACCAGCTATCTATTTTACATTTGGTAGTGTATATATGTCAATGCTACCCTCTCACTTTGTCCCAGGTTCCCCGTCCCCCTCTGTGTCCTCAAGTCCCTTCTCTGCATCTGTGTCTTTATTCCTGCTATGCTACTAGGTTCATCAATACATTTTTTTAGATTCCATATATGTGCATTAGCATATGGTATTTGTTTTTCACTTTCTGCATTACTTCACTCTGTATGACAGAATCTAGGTCCATCCACCTCACTACAAATAAGTCAATTTCATTTCTTTTTATGGCTGAGTAATATACCATTATACATATGTGCCACATCTTCTTTACCATTCATCTGTCCATGGATATTTAGATTGCTTCCATGTCCTGGCAATAGTAAATGGAGCTGCAATGAACATTGTTGTACATGACTCTTTTTGAATTATGGTTTTCTCAGGGTATAAGCTGAGTAGTGGGATTGCTGTGTCATATGGTAGTTCTATTTGTAGTTTTTTAAGGAACCTCCATACTGTTCTCCATAGTGGCTGTATCAATTTACATTCCCACCAACAGTACAAGAGGGTTCCCTTTTCTCCACACCCTCTCCAGGATTTACTGTTTGTAGATTTTGATTCATGGCCATTCTGACTGGTGTGACGTGATACACCATAGTGGTTTTGACTTGCAATTCTCTAATGATTAGTGATGTTGAGCATTCTTTCATGTGTTTGTTGGCAATCTGTGTATCTTCTTTGGAGAAATGTCTAGTTAGGTTTTCTGCCCATTTTTGGATTGGGTTGTTTGGGTTTTTTTGATACTGAGCTGCATGAGCTGCTTGTATATTTTGGAGATTAATCCTTTGTCAGTAGCTTCATTGGCAAATCTTTTCTCCCATTCTGAGGGTTGTCTTTTGGTCTTGTTTATGGTTTCCTTTGTTGTGCAAAAGATTTTAAGTTTCATTAGGTCCCATT
>NC_041220.1:104105179-104105704 GCF_002837175.3 Physeter macrocephalus
ATTTGGATTCCTTTTATTTCTTTTTCTTCTCTGATTGCTGTGGCTAGAACGTCCAAAACTATGTGGAATAAGAGTGGTGAGAGTGGTCAACCTTGTCTTATTCCTGATCTTAGTGGAAATGGTTTCAGTTTGTCACCATTGGGGACAATGTTGGCTGTGTGTTTGTCATATATGGCCTTTATTATGTTGAGGAAAGTACCCTCTATGCCTACTTTCTGCAGTGTTTTTATCATAAATGGGTGTTGAATTTTGTCAAAAGCTTTCTCTGCATCTTTTGAGATGATCATGTGGTTTATCTCCTTCGGTTTGTTGATATGGTCTATCACATTGATTGATTTGCATGCATTGAGGAATCCTTGCATTCCTGGAATAAACCCCACTTGATCATGGTGTATGATCCTTTAATGTGCTGTTGGATTCTGTTTGCTAGTAATTTGTTGAGGATTTTTGCATCTATGTTCATCATTGATATTGGCCTGTAGTTTTCTTTCTTTGTGATGTCTTTGTCTGGTTTTGGTATCAGGG
>NC_041220.1:104106499-104110225 GCF_002837175.3 Physeter macrocephalus
ATTGCTTTAGGTGCAAGGTTAGGTTGTTTATTCGAGATGTTTCCTGTTTCTTAAGGTAGGATTGTATTGCTATAAACTTCCCTCTTAGAACTGCTTTTGCTGCATCCCATAGGTTTTGGGTCATTGTGTCTACATTGTCATTTGTTTCTAAGTATTTTTTGATTTCCTCTTTGATTTTTTCAGTGATTGCTTCGTTATTAAGCAGTGTATTGTTTAGCCTCCAAGTGTTTGTATTTTTTACACATCTTTTCCTGTAATTGATATATAGTTTCATAGTGTTGTGGTCGGAAAAGACACTTGATACGATTTCAGTTTTCTTAAATTTACCAAGGCTAGATATATGACCCACGATATGATCTATCCTGGAGATTGTTCCATGAGCACTTGAGAAAAATGTGTATTGTTGTTTTTGGATGGAATGTCTTATAAATATCAATTAGGCCCATCTTTTTTAATGTATCATTTACAATTTGTGTTTCCTTATTTATTTTCATTTTGGATGATATGTCCATTGGTGAAAGTGGGGTGTTAAAGTCCCCTACTATGATTGTGTTACTGTCAACATCCCCTTTTAAGGCTGTTGGTATTTGCCTTATGTATTGAGGTGCTCCTATGTTGGGTGCATAAATATTTACAATTGTTATATCTTCTTCATGGATCGTTCCCTTGATCATTATGTAGTGTCCTTCTTTGTCTCTTGTAATAGACTTTTTTTCAAAGTCTATTTTGTCTGATATGAGAATTGCTACTCTAGGTTTGTTCTGATTTACAATTGCATGGAATATGTTTTTCCATCCCCTTACTTTCAGTCTGTATGTGTCCCTAGGTCTGAAGTGGGTCTCTTGTAGAGAGCGTATATATGGGTCTTGTTTTTGTATCCATTCAGCCAGTCTGTGTCTTTTGGTGGGAGCATTTAATCCATTTACATTTAAGGTAATTATTAATATGTATGTTCCTATTACCATTTACTTAATTGTTTCAAGTTTGTTCTTTCAGGTCTTTTCCTTCTCCTGTGTTTTTTGTCTAGAGAAGTTCCTTTAGCATTTGTTGTAAAGCTGGTTTTGTGGTGCTGAACTCTCTCAGTTTTTGCTTGTCTGTAAAGGTTTTAATTTCTCCATCAAATCTGAATGAGATCCTTGCTGGGTAGAGTAATCTTGGTTGTAGGTTTTTTTCCTTCATCACTTTAAATATGTCCTGCCACTCCCTTCTGGCTTGGAGAGTTTCTGCTGAAAGATCCGATGTTAACCTTATGGGGATTCCTTTGTGTGTTATTTGTTGTTTTTCCCTTGCTGCTTTTAATATGTTTTCTTTGTATTTAATTTTTGACAGTTTGATTATTATGTGTCTTGGCGTGTTTCTCCTTGGGTTTATCCTGTATGGGACTCTCTGTGCTTCCTGGACTTGATTGACTATTTCCTTTCCTATATTAGGGAAGTTTTCAACTATAATCTCTTCAAATATTTTCTCAGTCCCTTTCTTTTTCTCTTCTTCTTCTGGGACCCCTATAATTCAAATGTTGATGCGTTTAATGTTGTCCCAGACGTCTCTGAGGTTGTTCTCAGTTCTTTTCATTGTTTTTTCTTTATTCTGCTCTGCAATAGTTATTTCCACTCTTTTATCTTCCAGGTCACTTATCTGTTCTTCTGCCTCAGTTATTCTGCTATTGATCCCATCTAGAGTATTTTTAATTTCATTTATTGTGTTATTCATCGTTGCTTGCTTCCTCTTTAGTTCTTCTATATCCTTGTTAAACGTTTCTTGTATGTTCTCCATTCTTTTTCCAAGATTTTGGATCATCTTTACTATCATTATTATGAATTCTTTTTCAGGTAGACTGCCTATTTCCTCTTCATTTGTTAGGTCTGGTGGGTTTTTACCTTGCTCCTTCATCTGCTGTGTGTTTTTCTGTATTTTCATTTTGCTTATCTTACTGTGTTTGGGGTGGTGGTGTGTATTGGGGTGTCTGTAGCCTTATTATGATTTTAGGCAGCCTATCTGCTAATGTATGTGGCTGTGTTCATCTCTTGCTAGTTGTTTGGCATAGGGTGTCCAGCACTGTAGCTTGCTGGTCATTGAGTGAAGCTGGGTCTTGGTGTTGAGATGGAGATCTCTGGGAGATTTTCACCATTTGATCTTATGTGGAGCTGGGAGGTGTCTTTTGGACCAGCGTCCTGAAGTTGGTTTTCCCACCTCAGAGGCACAGCCCTGACTTCTGCCTGGAGCACCAAGAGCCTTTAATCCACATGGCTCAGAATAAAAGGGAGAAAGAAGAAAGAAAGGAAGAAGAAAGAAAGAAAGAAAGAAAGAAAGAAAGAAAGAAAGAAAGAAAGAAGGTAAAATAAAGTAGGATAAAATAAAATAAAGTTATTAAAATAAAAAATAATTATTAAGAAGAAAAAATTTTCATAGTAAAACAACAACAACAACAACAACAACAACAAAAGGGATTGTCAGAACCCTAGAACAAATGGTGAAAGCAAAGCTATACAGACAAAATCTCACACAGAAGCATACACATACACACTCACAAAAAGAGAAAAAGGGGAAAAAAAATAATATATCTTGCTCCCAAAGTCCACCTCCTCAATTTGGGATGATTCGCTGTCTATTCAGGTATTCCACAGATGCAGTGCATATCAAGTTGATTGTCGAGCTTTAATCCACTGCTTCTGAGGGTGCTGGGAGAGTTTTCCCTTTCTCTTCTTTTTTTCACACAGCTCCTGGGGTTCAGCATTGGATTTGGCCCTGCCTCTGTGTATAGGTCTCCTGAGGGCGTCTGCTCTTTGCTCAAACAGGACGGGGTTAAAGGAACAGCTGATTCAGGGGCTCTGGCTCACTCAGGCTGGGAGGAGGGAGGGGTACGGATGTGAGGTGAGCCTGCAGTGGCAGAGGCCAGCATGACTTTGCACCAGCCTGAGGTGCGCCGTGCATTCTCCTGGAGAAGTTGTCCCTGGATCACGGGACCCTGGCAGTGGCGGGCTGCACAGGCTCCCATGAGGGGAGGTGTGGAGAGTGACCTTTGCTTGCACACAGCTTTCTTGGTGGCTGCAGCAGCAGCCTTAGCGTCCCATGACCGTCTCTGGGGTCCGTGCTGATAGCTGCGGCTCGTTCCCGTTTCTGGTGCTCCTTTAAGCAGCACACTTAATCCCCTCTCCTCACACACCAGGAAACAAAGAGGCAAGAAAAAGTCTCTTGTCTCTTCGGCAGCTCTGAGGCTGTCTCTGGAGCTCCTTTAAGTGGTGCACTTAATCCCCTCTCCTCTCCCCAGGAAACAAAGAGGCAAGAAAAAGTCTCTTGTCTCTTCGGCAGCTCCAGACTTCTCCCGGACTCCCTCCAGGCTAGCCGTGGTGCACTAACCCCTTCAGGCTGTATTCACGCAGCCAACCCCAGTCCTCTCCCAGCATCCTACAGAAGCCCGAGCCTCAGCTCCCAGGCCCCGCCCGTCCCGGCGGGTGAGCAGACAAGCCTCTCGGGCTGGTGAGTGCCGGTTGGCACGGATCCTCTGTGGGAATCTCTCCGCTTTGTCCTCCGCACCCCTGTTACTGTGCTCTCCTCCGTGGCTCTGAAGCTTCCCCCTCTGTCACCCACAGTCTCTGCCCGTGAAGGAGCTTCTAGTGTGTGGAAACCTTTCCTCCTTCACAGCTCCCTCCCACTGGTGCAGGTCCCATCCCTATTCTTTTGTCTCTGTTTTTTCTTTTTTCTTTTGCCCTACCCAGGTACGTGGGG
>NC_041220.1:104111444-104147865 GCF_002837175.3 Physeter macrocephalus
ACAAAATCTCACACAGAAGCATACACATACACACTCACAAAAAGAGAAAAAGGGGAAAAAAAATAATATATCTTGCTCCCAAAGTCCACCTCCTCAATTTGGGATGATTCGCTGTCTATTCAGGTATTCCACAGATGCAGTGCATATCAAGTTGATTGTCGAGCTTTAATCCACTGCTTCTGAGGGTGCTGGGAGAGTTTTCCCTTTCTCTTCTTTTTTTCACACAGCTCCTGGGGTTCAGCATTGGATTTGGCCCTGCCTCTGTGTATAGGTCTCCTGAGGGCGTCTGCTCTTTGCTCAAACAGGACGGGGTTAAAGGAACAGCTGATTCAGGGGCTCTGGCTCACTCAGGCTGGGAGGAGGGAGGGGTACGGATGTGAGGTGAGCCTGCAGTGGCAGAGGCCAGCATGACTTTGCACCAGCCTGAGGTGCGCCGTGCATTCTCCTGGAGAAGTTGTCCCTGGATCACGGGACCCTGGCAGTGGCGGGCTGCACAGGCTCCCATGAGGGGAGGTGTGGAGAGTGACCTTTGCTTGCACACAGCTTTCTTGGTGGCTGCAGCAGCAGCCTTAGCGTCCCATGACCGTCTCTGGGGTCCGTGCTGATAGCTGCGGCTCGTTCCCGTTTCTGGTGCTCCTTTAAGCAGCACACTTAATCCCCTCTCCTCACACACCAGGAAACAAAGAGGCAAGAAAAAGTCTCTTGTCTCTTCGGCAGCTCTGAGGCTGTCTCTGGAGCTCCTTTAAGTGGTGCACTTAATCCCCTCTCCTCTCCCCAGGAAACAAAGAGGCAAGAAAAAGTCTCTTGTCTCTTCGGCAGCTCCAGACTTCTCCCGGACTCCCTCCAGGCTAGCCGTGGTGCACTAACCCCTTCAGGCTGTATTCACACCTTTCCTCCTTCACAGCTCCCTCCCACTGGTGCAGGTCCCATCCCTATTCTTTTGTCTCTGTTTTTTCTTTTTTCTTTTGCCCTACCCAGGTACGTGGGGTGTTTCTTGCCTTTTGGAAGGTCTGAGGTCTTCTGTCAGGATTCAGTGGGTGTTCTATAGGAGCAGTTCCACGTGTAGATATATTTCTGATGTATCTGTGGGGAGGAAGGTGATCTCTGCATTTTACTCTTCCGCCATCTTCTCTCTGGCTGCTTCTCTTGTGTTTTCTGACTAGAGAAGTTCCTTTAGCATTTGTTGTAAAGCTGGTTTTGGTGGGGCTGAATTCTGTTAAGTTTTCTTGTCTGTAAAGCTGATTTCCCCATCAAATCTGAAAGGGATCCTTGCTGGGTAGAGTAATCTTGGTTGTAGATTTTTCCCTTTCATCACTTCAAATATATATATATTGCCACTCCCTTCTGTCCTGTAGAGCTCCTGATGAAAGATCAGCTGTTAATGTTATGGGGGACCCTTGTATGTTATTTGTTGCTTTTCCCTTGTTTCTTTTAATATCTTTTTCTTTGTGTTTAATTTTTGTTAGTTTGATTAATATGTGTCTCAGCATGTTTTTCCTTGGATTTATCCTGTATGGGACTCTCTACGCTTCCTGGACTTTATTGACTATTTCCTTTCCCATGTTGGGGAAGCTTTCAACTATAATCTCTTCAAATATTTTCTCAGACCCTTTCTTTTTTTCTTCTTCTTCTGGGACGCCTATAATTCAAATGTTGGTTTGATTCATGTTGTCCCAGAGGTCTCTGAGACTGTCCTCCCTTCTTTTCATTCTTTTTTCGTTATTCTGTTCTGCGGCAGTTATTTCTACCTTTCTCCAGCTCACTTATCCATTCTTCTGACTCAGTTATTCTCCTACTGATTCCTTCTAGAGTAATTTTTATTTCAGTTATTACATTGTTCATTACTGTTTGTTTGCTCTTTAGTTCTTCTAGGTCCTTGTTAAACGTTTCTTGTATTTTCTCTATTCTATTTCCAAGATTTTGGATCATCTTTACTATCATTACTCTGAATTATTTCTCAGGTTGTTTGTTTATTTCCTCTTCATTTATTTGGTCTTGTGGGCTTTTATCTTGCTCCTTTGCCTCTAAGATATTTCTCTGTCTTCTCATTTTGTCTAATTTACAGTATTTGAGGTCTCCTTTCCTTAGGCTGCAGGGTCGTAGCTCCTCTTGCTTCTATTCTCTGCCCCAGTGGTGGGGTTGGTCCAGTGTCTTGTGTCGGTTTCCTGATGTGAGGGTCTGGTGTCGGCATTCTGGTTGGTGGAGCTGAGACTTTTCCCTCTGATGAGCAGGGCCATGTCTGGTGGTGTGTTTTGGGGTCTCTGTGAGCTTAGTATGACTTTAGGTGGTCTGTGTACTGATGGTTAGTTTTGTTTTCCTGTCTTGTTTGTTGTTGGTGTGAGGTGTCCAGCACTGGCAGCTGCTGGCAGTTGGGTGTAGCTGGGTCTTGGATTCAGATAGAGGCCTCCATGAAAGCTCTGTTGATCAGTCTTTCCTGGGACCAGGAATTCACTAGTGGTCCAGTATCCTGGATTTGGTGCTCCCACTCCAGAGTCTCAGGCCTGACTTCTGGTTGAGGGACCAAGACCCTGCAAGTCACTCATCCTGGCAATAAATGAGATTAAAAAAAAAAAAGAAAAGACTAACAAAACCCCAGACAAATGGTAAAAAGTTAAATCAAACAAAGAGAAACAGAAACAAGGAAACACACACACAAAGAAACAAAACAGAACCAAATAAATCAAAGCAAGAGAACAACCAGACAAACAAAAGAACCTAAGAATGAAATTGAACAATTAAGAAGAAAGCTGACAAAAACCCAAAAGCAAAAAGCAAAATCAAAGCAGAGTGCTAACTGAAGAATGAAGCAAAGAAACAAAAGAAACTGACAAAAATGGTATTTAAAAAAAGAGAGAAAGAGAAAGGAGAAGGAGGAGAGAACAACAGAAAAGCAATGTAGAAGCAGAAATATAAAAGAAACAAAAGAGAAAATATGAAAAAAAAAGACAAACAAAACCCCAGGGAAATGGTAAGAACACAATAAAACAAGCAAAATCAGAAACCAGGAAACACACACATGTAAAAGAAACAAAAACAGAGCCAAAGAAAACAAAAGCAATAGAACAATGAAACAAATAGTAGAACTCAAAAATGAAATCAGACAATTAGGATTAAAACTAACAAAAACACATAACCTAAAAACAAAACCAAAGCAGTGCACCAGCTGAAGAATAAAGCAAGGAAACAGAACAAACTGATAAAAATGATTAAAATAATAATAATAATAAAATAAAAAGAGAAAAACACAGGACAACAGAAAAGCAAAGTATAAATGGAAGTATAAAAAGAGAAAGAAAAATTATATTAATGAAAAAGAGGAAGGAAAAAAGGGAGAAAGAACACAGAATAACAGAAAAGCAAAGTAAAAATAGAAATGTATAAAAAATAAGAATAAAAAATAAAAATATGTTATAAATCACAGAGATTCCCAAAAGACAAAAAAATAAAAAACACTAAAACAACAACAAACAAAAAGAGAAAGAAAAAGAATCCCCTCCCCCAAACAGCTAGAACCAACAACAGAATGAATCCAAACATAATAAAATTAATAGTAATAATTATGTTTCCCTGGGGTCTCTGATGTAACTGTCCTTGCATATGCCATGAGCCACAGCCCACCTCCGCCTCCTCAAGAGGCTCTCCTCTTCCTCTGGGCTGGTGTCTGGACCTACTGAGGGCCCTGTGGGGATCACTCAGACTCTGATCTGGCCCAATTGCTGCGTGTGCTTGCCCCCAAAGTCCACAGCTGCCAGAGCTAGACTGTTTTCATTTGTGGGAACACTCATTGTATACTCAGATATTCCATAGACGCAGGGTCTACCTAACTGATCGTGAGGATTTAATCTGTAGCTTGTACAGCTGATGGAATGATTTTCGATCTTCTTCCTTAGTCACCCCATCACTGGGGTTCACCTTTAGTTTTATCCCCACCTCCGCATGTGGTCCACCCACAGGAGTATGGTCCTGAGGCTGCCTTGGAGCTCTTGGGTCTGGCCCTGTGAGCACTGCGTACAGTGGTGGTATGACTGCTTGGATCACGGGAGCCCTGGCAGTGCTAAGTGTACAGGGGAGCCAGTGGCCATGGGCGCAAGGGAATATGGCCCTAGTGGGGGCCTTTTCTGGCACCTGGCCTAGGCACGTGAGGTTCAGCCCTGGCTGGGGATTTTCTGACACCTGGCAGCAGGTGTGTGAGAGTCAGCCCTTAGAGGGCTTTTTTTTTTTTTTTATTGCCCTGCAGCCATGCATGAGAGCCATCTCTGAGTGGGCTTTTTTTATTCCTCAGCAGCCACTCACAAGAGCCAGACCCAAGCAGGCTTATTTTATTGTCATTGGCAGGTGCCCGTGTGTGAGGAGTGAGAGGCTAAAATAGGAGCTCCTCCCGCTGCTTGTGACTCAGCAATAGTGCTCTGCTTCCATGGCAGTCCAGTCTTCTCCATAGGCATTCCCTGCTGCAAATTTCCTCCCTCCAGTCCACTCAGTTTCTCTCCCCACAGCCAACAGCAGTTCTTACTCTGGGCTTGTTCTCCAATCCCCACGCACCAGCTCCCAGCCCCCTTGCACAGCTGTGAACACACGTCCCAGTCTGGGGCACATAGGGCCATGGTATGGACCATCTGTGTATTTCTTACTCTGTCCCATCTGCCACAGATTGGCTGCTTCACCCTCTTCTGACAGCCTCAAATGCTTCCCTTCTATCCCAATTGATTTCTCCATTGGAGAGGGGGTTTCCCCGTCAGAGAGGGGGTTTCCCCAATTTGAGAATCTCTCTTCTGCTTCAGCTCCCCCACCCCAGGGTGCAGGTCCCATCCCGCTTCCTCTCCTCCTTCTTCTCCCTTCTTTATTTACATCTTACTCAATTATGCAAGGATCTTTATAGTCCTTTCTGGTGTCCAAGGTCTTCTGCTAGTTTTCAGCCAGTGTTCTGTGAGAATTGTTGCATCTATAGATATATACCTGATATATCCATGTAGAGAGATGAACTCCACATCCGCCTACTTCTCTGCCACCTTGAATCTCCTCGACAGGTGTTTTAAAACTGTTTGTGCTGAATTCAAATGAGGATTGGAATAAATCCTCAAACTAATGATATAGTTGCCCATAAGTACTCAGGAATCATTGACTTGGAACCATAAGGAGATTCAAAGAACTCCTTGCCCAAATCCTATAATGTATACAGGAGAAGAGTAAAACCAAGAAGGCACAACTTTATCAAAGTTATCATCACAGGCCTGAATCCTTGATTTATTTGTCTTGTCAGCTAGATTGCAAACTCCTTTGGTTAGAGACTATATTATCATCTTTATTCTCTGGCACTTCACAGAGCTTGGCACACAGTAAGTGCTCAATAAATATCAAATAATGAAAAGGTAATTGGATAAGTGAATGAATATCTTGAGATTACTCAAATTTTTTTTTTTGGCTTTTTGATAGTTGCCTCATGTCCAATTCTGTAACATGCTGATTTTCTCATTTATATGAAATTTAATACAATGTAATAATCTTTTTTTCAAGTTTAAATACTTTCCACACAACCAGTAATTGCTTCTTAAGAATAATGTCCCCATAGTATTTCTTTTCCTCTGTATTCTGAAAGTGGAAATTATCAGTGGGTGAGTTAAGAACTTATTACATGTTTTTCTTTTAACTGAATGAGATTTCTAGCAGATGTTTGAATTATTAACTGCTCTCACCATGACCGTATCAAACCTATACTGTAAGAGGTATGTGAGAAATGTATCGATCTGGCTTTTCTCTGACTGGGGGCTACAGTATCCCCTCACAGTTACTTCACTTCACTTTGGTTTTTATCTACCAACATAACTTTATGACCAACAATGGAATGAAGTTTCTTGGGAAGTAATAATGTCCATTACTGGACATTTGAAGAAGAATTTTGTTCAGTTCTATTAAGATGTCTTTCATTAGGAGGAAATTTGAATAACACTCTTTAATGTTCTTTCTAGATATAAAGCTTAAGCAATTCTTGACACTTTGAGTATGAACACTTCTCAAAATTCTATTAGTTAAAAGCTGAATAAACCCCAATATTGGCATTCTGGAAAATATTTAAATGGTTTCCTTCTAGTTACTTTAGCAATAATGGAATTCAGCTGAGGAAGTTTATGTTAAATCCAATCTCACTGGAGTTTCAGTGAGTTTTTCACCTTAACTGATGGACGATAAAGAGTCAAGGCCTCTTTGAGCTGGATTGTGCCTCATTTTTATACCCTCATCCATTCTGGCTAAAAAGCACATTTCATGTAAATGGAGAGTTTTATTTAACACAGATCCCAATCCAATTTGGTTTCCTTGTTATCAGATTGGACTACTCAGAAGAAAAAATATGGTAGTTAATATTTACAAATATTGACTTCAGTCTAGCCCTTTGGAACTTAAAAATATAGTCTCTTGATTTTTCAGCGATAACTCAGGAGAAGCTGTTTCATTTGGGCAGTGCACAGTTCTATATTTATACTCTGAAAACTGCTTTGTGGGGAGGTACACAAATATTATTAGTCAAATTATCATTAACATTTTTTCAATAGAGCATGAGTTTTTGTAATACCAGACTCAGAAGGGTAGAAGAATTGAGCAGCATTTCTAAGCATTGCACTCACAATCTTGTTAAATTGGAATAATAAAATCAGTTCAGCCATAATTTACTAAATATGACTTATACTTCTGAAAATATCTAAGGTATTGCTGGGTACAGAAGAAATGTGGGAGGGTGGAGAGAGACTAGAAAGATCTATGTTTCTGGGAAAGTTTTGTAATCTTGCTGTTCCTCATTTTCTCTGTTCAGTGTGGGTAGCAATTTGTTTTGTTACTTCTATTATGAAGATCAAATGTGACAGTGTTTTTGGAAGCAACATGTAATCTGGAAAATAATTTAGGCTTGACTACTCAATCTGAAGTTGAGAGAGAGAGAGAGAGAGAGACTTGGGAAGCAGAGTCTGACCCTAAGTGATACCTCTACTCCAATTGACTGGTCAACAGATTGGGTAATTTTCATTTAACGTTCAGCATCAGGGTACACACAAACTCTGGAACTTTTTTGCTTAGGACTTTCCCATTTCCTATTTAAAGAATTCCTATCTTGGGTCACATTTTCTTGGAAAGTTAACTGATCTAGAAAATGTATTTAGGCTATGGTGTTAATGCATGGTGGTATATGAATGCCATGTATCTTCATCCATACACAGGGATGGCAAAACCTTCAGATAAGAAAAAAAATACATGTATGTATATAATTATATAATAAATGGGGATACAAATGTATTTAAAGATATCCAGTATATAGAATTTTTGTATTAAAGCAAATGTGGATATATTTTTAATTAGAAAGCCAAATACACATGAAATATTAAGATGAAATAGAAAACTTTAAATGAATTCTATGCTTTTTGTAGAATCTTACAGTTTTGTTTGCACAGCAACCAGAGGCACAAGGAAATTTCCTGTCATTAGGGGAACTTAAAGAGAAATGTTTCACAAACACTGGCTTAAGAGTTGACTGCTCCAGAGTAATCTATCTATAGAGAGGGTCTTAGAAGACTCATCTTAATAAATGAGAACTCATAAGCACTTCAAACCTTAGTGGCAAAAGATAGATTCATAGATTACCCACACACATCTCAGAGAAATAGAGATGTGAAAACTGATCCAGAGAAACAAAAAGCCAGAGATGAAGAGGAAGAGTTAAGAAAGAACTTTCAGGTCCCTTCAAGCCACATTAATGTGGATAGTCATTTGATTCACTCTTTTTTTGCCTAAAGTTTATAGAATGAGATTGACCAACCGAAATGCTCTCCAGAGTGTACTTCAGAATTTTTAGAGAGGGGAATCTTGCCAGGGCTAATCTGTAGAAAACGGTGCTTTAAGCTGAATTGACATGACATGAACATATTTTTATTGTTCATAAAATGAAGTGGATGAATGAAAGAATGTAAGGGAAAGGAGATGATAGAGATTGTGATGGAGATATTTAAAGTCTTTTGCCCCATATCTGTTGAGCTATTTTGACACTAGGTATATTTTGACGCGTGGGATATCTCTGGGAAGGTAGATTGGTGCAGCATGAAATTCAAACCTTGTTTGGTCATAAAAACTATCTGGTGTGATTCTTTAAATGCTTAATCCCTATCCCACACTTAGTCAAGAGTTCCAGGTGGAGGCCTGGAAATGTATATTCTAATCAAGTGCTCCATAGAAAATACATAAGCTTACTTACTAGCTGAGTGACTGTGAGTACATCAGTTTCCATATTTCCAGAATGGGAATCAGAATAGTGTTTTTCTTATAGGATTGAACCAAGCCATAGAAAACCATCTGACCATAACACCTGGCTCAAAGTAGAGGCACAATACACATTCATTTCCCACCCATTCTTCCCCATCCAGGAACCCAATCCTTTGCTGGCTGCTTAGAGCCATCCCATAACCCATGGGAAGCCTGTGTTATTTTCTTCCCGTGGACATGGAGGTTTGGGCAGCATCAGCATATATGATAAATGAAGTGGAGATTCTCTGAGTCTGTTAGAATTCTGTATCAGTCAAATATCTTTGCTTATTTTGATGTTTCCTAGCATTTTGGAGGGGTCCTTTTGATAAGTAGTAAATATTTCAGTATTTGAATCCTGAGTAATCCTCTCAAAGTAAAACAAACTAAAAAAAAAAATCAAACCTAGAAGAAAAAATTTTCTTTCCCCACCTCAAATTTCCAAACCTTGTTTCCTCATTCCTTACAAAAAGTCTAAACTCAAAGAGGAGAAATATTAGTCCCTGGAGAGAAATGCACCAAGAGGGCTGAATGTTTACATAGTAATAGAACAAAATGGATATAGTTATTCCATTGACAAGCTAATTTCTTAAAAGGAAATTTCAATTGTGTATTCAACATACATTCCATAAGCATCTATTGAGTATCATTGTGAAGTAAGCACTGGTACATATTAGGGATAGAAGATTAGTTAGAGATAGATCCTGCCTTCAAGGATTTCACAGAGTAGTAGAGGAGACAGATGTACAAAAATAAACATATGGTAGTAACGTATTATATTAGTGGTATGAGCAGTTTTAACAATTCTTTATTTCCTTGGGTTCATACTAACTCAGGTTAACTTCCAGACAACTTTAGAATAAAAAAATTTCCCCCAGATCTATTACAATTGTGGTCCATAATCTTCTCATTCAGTCTCAACAATACCACTGGAACCAAGTTGCAATCTATATTATTAGTCTTCTTCATAAAACATGTAACAGTTCTTAACTTACTTTTCCAGTATATTTTATAAGGCAGTTCTGTTATTAACTCACTACTCTCTTCCAGCACTTATTAAATCTTTGTTCATTAATAGATTCCAATGGTTTTTTTATCCCCCAAAGAAAAAAGAAAGGATTAATATTTGTTGAATATCAACAAGGTGCCAAGTTCATTACACTAGTATTCCATATTCAGAGCTACAACAAGATTTGGGAACAAGAAAAAATAAGATTACCCTCCAAAGGCTAAACTACAAAGCAGCACATGATAAAGGAAATTAGCCAGCCTTAAAAGAAGCAGCCTAAAGCAACATAGTTGAAATGACTCAAGAGGTTACTGCAATCTGGTGGTAAGGATTGAAAGGGGTGCTTTAAGCTGAGTGCTTTAGCAAAGTCTGGGTTACACCAGCATGATAAGGTTGAGTCATAGACAGTGGTACTAATAAAAGTAAGAGAGGGAAAAGTGCAAACTGAAGTTAATCAGAATTGTACATCCAAGAGAACGAAACAGATAAAGATGTGGTCAATATATTCCAGCACTGCCTGGAGGACAGGACATCTTGGTCAATACATGTTGGCTAGGTCATTCTTTATTTGCCAAAGTCATCCCTATTTTATGAACATCCAGAAGTTATCTTAGAGAACTTTCCTCAAGATCATTACATTCCTATAGTTTGACTTTTTACTCATCTAAGTAAACTTCTGATTAAGACAGGTTTCTTAGGAGAGTGAGGACAGAGAAAGCATCCACTCATCATGATGATTTCAAGTAACCTCATTCCTGGAGTACATTTTTTAAATCATTAAAAATGTTACATCTTTATCTCCCCCTAAAGTTCTAGATAAGATTGTCTCAATCCCCTATTCTATGCCTTATGGAAAATTTAATACTCTTCCTAATATATCTGAGAAATCTTCATGGTGGGGAAAAGTCAGTGCACTTACATTCTTGAGCCCAAATTTTGCAGTCTTTCCTCATTTTGTGTCTTGTGGCTGTTCCTTTATCTTCCATTTACCTTTGTCTTCCACTGATTCAGGAAACTCAATCTCTTTCCTTCATAACCACAATAAATGTACAAGATGCATAAAACCAGAGTAGGCATGGAGACTTTCCCTGCAGTTTTGAGATTATGGCACTTTAGCTCAGTGCAAGTAACTTTAAGTTGAACCTTAGATATCCTTATCTTCTTACACTATTATAGTCATTTCTCTCTCTACCATCCCTCTCCTGTATTCTCTACTCTTTCCCTTTCAGAACTACCTGTCTATCTACCTGGACACACACACACACACACACACACACATGCACACTCACGCACACTTTTCCATTTTCTTTTGAAGAGCTCTCAGCATTCTCTACTACCTACCCACAATTCAGTTGAAGTTCTGAAGTAACTACCAATAAGGACCTCTTCACATTTTTAGATAAATTGCTATGCAATTTACCAACCGAGTTTCAAGATGGGGTTCAAGTTCAACTTTCCAATTACAGTAGATTTCTCTTATCTACCTTCACATTCATTTTGGTTAGTTTCTCTGAAATTGATCACCTCTGGGATTGTCATGACTAGGCCACTGGGCTTTCAGAGCAGGGACCTAGATCCAGAAGTTGAGGTCCTACCCAACTTTAGCTGGACTGTCTGCCAGTCATAGGACAGACTTTCTTCTCTCTGTTATAATTCCCTATATTCACTTCTTCTGTCATCACTAAGGCTCTAGTTTCCAAGGCAAGTAGCATAGATAATGTCTTTTAATGATTACAGCTCCTCCAGGCATTCAAAATTATTACTATTCTCATCTTACAGCTGAAATAACTGAGGTTTCATGAAGTTTAAGATATTTGCTCAAAGTTACACAGCATGTATCAGAACTGGAATTTATCTTAGGTCCATCTTTATCCGTGTGTTCTTTCTGCAACACCAACAAAGCTTATATTTTACAAAGAGCCAGTTAATATGTCTAGCTGTGCAAATATTCCTTAAACTAAAATACAAATCCTCTTTTGCAAAATCATTTCTACAGCTCTGATAAGAATATTACTCTAATGTGGCCTCTTTAAAATTTTTCTTTAAGAGTTCAAAGAGTCATCCTTTGTCAAAGGACTTACAAAACTGCCTTCTCTTGTCTATTTCATTTCCAGGACACGTAATGCAAGTATGCTGAGGTTGATTGTCCCAGTTTCCCAAAGCAGGCATGAGGTCAGGTATGTGTGGTTATTTGGAGTGAATGGGTCATAAACTAGAACATAATAATTATGTGCACACATATACAGCTCAGCCCCAAGAGACTCAACGCAGTTGAACTTATGCTTTCAAGAGCAGTTGGAGAAAACCGAGCTCAAACTAGGAGTTAAGATGTACAAAAGGTCTTTGGCTGCATTTATTCAGTATGCTTCAAATTGCTATATTCAAGCACATCTATGGCTCTGGTTCCAAATTCAAATTATCTTGTTAAATACCCAAGCTGCATTTGGGGAGCAGGAATAATTGTACATATTTAAGGATGTGGTCAGCTATCTTCAGAGGGTGAGCTCTCTCTAAGTAAGTTTGGCAGAGAATCTGAAGTCAGTGAATATTGGGAGAATGAGACTTCAGTTGGAAATTTGGGAGAAGGCTTATACCTTGTAAGAAAGGAAGTAAATACATACCTTATCCCCATTCTATAAAAGTAGAGAAATGCTATAAATAAAGGTCAAGTTGGAATGGGTTTCAATGAAGCTTTCACTTACTGTACCTTCCCTCTATAAGTGATGATATTACTTTTCTGAGGTGAGTCTTAAAGGAAAAGCCTGAGCTCTCACATAGCATGAGCAGAGGAGAGGGGAGCACGGAAAGCAGAATAGGTGGCAAGGTCAGAGATATGTAGTTGTAGGAGGGGATGACTCCTTTGAAGAACAGTGAAGAATTAAATAAGGGAAAGGGAGTATAGCAAAGACAGAGCAGTGGAGGAGAGTGAGAAGAGATAAGATTGGAGAGGTAGGCAAGGATCAGACCCTGGGGGCCTTGAAAGTTACTCTAAAGATCCTGGGCTCTACCTTGCAGGTACCATCTACTAGTGGTGAACTAGGCAGCCTTCCTTTCCATAGAGTTTTCCTTCTAACCAGAAAGGTGAGATAAACAACTAATCAGCAAAGATCAAATATGGATATAAAAATAAAATAGGTTGAGATTGAAAAAACATGCTGTTGGAGCCAGAGAGGCCTCATTCAGATCTCTGGACTACTACTTGTCAACAGTGTGACCTTGGACTAAGCATCAGTTTCTTCTGAGAAATACAACAATAGCAATTCCAGGGTTGTTTGTGAAATATAGGCAGTGGATTCCCAAGTCCTTGTCTATTGCTTGTCATGAAGTAGTTGTCCAAAATAGCACCCATTGAAGGATCTGGATGGCGAAGCCAATGGTAAGAACTACATGTGGGCAGATTAGGAAATTGTTTTGCTGGGACAACCACAACAACGTAAAGAATAATAGTAGCTAATATATACTGAACACCTGGTATGTGCAGAAACTATTCCAGAAGCCCTTTACATGCATAAACAATCCTATCATCTTCTTTTTGCAGATGAAAGAACGGCAGCACAGAGGGTAAGTGACTTGGCCAGAATCATGTATTCAGCAAGTAGCAAAGCCAGGATTCTAGGCAGTCTGTATCCATACTTACACTCCTAATCACAGCCTTACCACTTTATATTTGGGTCATAACATTATAGCTGATCAGCTTCTAGCTAGCAAACCATGTGACAAGTAGAAATTTTTCTATTAATTTTTATTTACGTGGATCCAGGATCTAAACTGAACTTCATCTCTTGGATAAGCATCTATCACTTCATTTTACAGTCAGGCATACGGAGGCCATTTTGGTTAACTGACTTCCAAAGGTCACAAAGTTTGTAAATAGTGGAGGCAGCTCAGGAGACCAGGTCTTCTTAACTCCAATCCAGAGCTGGAAGGGCAGCTGAGAACTGTATTCTCCATGAAGGGGGCAAGAGTCTTTGGTCACTGGACAGTAGTGGCTTCTAATTCTCATCATCAGAAATATTTATTTTAAACACTTGAGATTTTTAAGCACTGTCTCCACTTAGAAATGCAAAAAGTAATAAGATAGCATTAGTTACTCATATAGCTACTATTATTACAACTGAGTGGCCCTATATAGTTCACAAAAATATTTTGCAAACATTCTATGATCCTAATTGCCTACAATGATCTTAGAGGTTTCTTTTTTATATATATATATAACATATTTAATGGAGCATAATTGTTTTACAATGGTGTGTTAGTTTTTGCTGTATAACAAACTGAATCAGTTATATATATATACATATATCACCATATCTCTTCCCTTTTGTGTCTCCCTCCCATCCTCCCTATGCCACCCATCTAGGTGGACACAAAGCACCGAGCTGATCTCCCTGTGCTATGCACCTGCTTCCCACTAGCTATCTCTTTTACATATGGTAGTGTATATATGTCCATGCCACTCTCGCACTTCATCCCAGCTTACCCTTCCCCCTCCTCATGTCCTCAAGTCCATTCTCTATGTCTGTGTCTTTATTCCTGCCCTGTCCCTAGGTTCTTCAGAACCTTTTATTTTTTTTAAGATTCCATATATATGTGTTAGCATACAGTATTGGTTTTTCTCTTTCTGACTTACTTCACTCTGTATGACAGACTCTAGGTCCATCCACCTCACTACAAATAACTCAATTTCATTTCTTTTTATGGCTGAATAATATTCCATTGTATATTTGTGCGACATCTTCTTTATCCATTCATCTCTCGATGGACACTTAGGTTGCTTCCATGTCCTGGCTATTGTACATAGAGCTGCAATGAACATTGTGGTACATGACTCTTTTTGAATTATGATTTTCTCAGGGTATATGCCCAGCAGTGGGATTGCTGGGTCATATGGTAGTTCTATTTTTAGTTTTTTAAGGAACTTACATACAGTTCTCCACAGTGGCTGTACCAATTTACGTTCCCACCAACTCTGCACGAGGATTCCCTTTGCTCCACTCCCTCTCCAGCATCTATTGTCTGTAGATTTTTTTGTTGATGGCCATTCTGATTGGTGTGAGGTGATACTTCATTGTAGTTTTGATTTGAATTTCTCTAATGATTAGTGATGTTGAGCATCCTTTCATGTGTTTGTTGTCAATCTGTATATCTTCTTTGGAAAAATCTCTATTTAGATCTTCTGCCTATTTTTGGATTGGGCTATTTGCTTTTTTGATATTGAGCCTCATGAGCTGCTTGTATATTTTGGAGATTAATCATTTGTCAGTTGCTTCATTTGCAAATATTTTCTCCCATTCTGAGGGTTGTCTTTTCATCTTGGTTATGGTTTCCTTTGCTGTGCAAAAGCTTTTAAGTTTTGTTAGGTTCCATTTGTTTATTTTTGTTTTAATTTCCAGTTCTCTAGGAGATGGGTCAAAAAGGATCTTGCTGTGATTTATGTCGTAGAGTGTTCTGCCTATGTTTTCCTCTAAGAATTTTACAGTGTCTGGCCTTACATTTAGGTCTTTAATCCATTTTTAGTTTATTTTTATGTATGGTGTTAGGGAGTGTCCTAATTTCATTCTTTCACATGTAGCTGTCCAGTTTCCCCAGCACCACTTATTGAAGGGGTGTCCATTGTATATTCTTGCCTCCTTTATCAAAGATAAGGTGACCATATGTGTGTGGGTTTATCTCTGGGCTTTCTATCCTGTTCCATTGATCTATATATTTGTTTTTGTCCCAGAACCAAACTGTTTTGATTAATGTAGCTTTGTCATATAGTCTGAAATCAGGGAGCCTGATTCCTCCTGCTGTTTTACTTTCTCAAGACTGCTGTTGCTATTTGGGGTCTTTTCTGTTTCCATACAAATTGTGAAATTTTTTGGTCTACTTCTGTGAAAAATGTCATTGGTTGTTTGAAAGGGATTGCACTGAATCTGTAAATTGTTTTGGGCAGTATAGTCATTTTCACAATGTTGATTCTTCCAATCCAAGAACATGGTATATCTTTCCATCTGTTGGTATCATCTTTAATTTCTTTCATCAGTGTCTTATAGTTTTCTGCATACAGGTCTTTTGTCTCCTTAGGTAGGTTTATTCCTAAATATTTTATTCTTTTTGTTGCAATGGTAAATGGGAGTTTTCCTTAATTTCCCTTTCAGGTTTTTCATCATTAGAGTATAGGAATACAAGTGATTTCTGTGCATTAATTTTGTATCCTGCTACTTTACCAAATTCATTGATTAGCTCTAGTAGTTTTCTGGTAGCATCTTTAGGATTTTCTGTGTATAGTATCATGTCATCTGCCAACAGTGACAGTTTTACTTCTTTTCTGATTTGGATTCCTTTTATTTCTTTTTCTTATCTGATAGCTGTGGCTAAAACTTCCAAAACTATGTTGAAAAATAGTTGTGAGTGTGGGCAACCTTGTCTTGTTCCTGAAATTAGTGGAAATGGTTTCAGTTTTTCACCATTGAGAATGATGTTGTCTGTGAGTTTGTCATATATGGCCTATATTATGTTGAGGTAAGTTTCCTCTATGCCTACTTTCTAGAGGGTTTTTATCATAAATCGGTGTTGAATTTTGTGAAAAGCTTTTTTTCTGCATCTATTGAGATGATCATATGGTTGTTCTCCTTCAATTTGTTAGCATGGTTTATCATACTGATTGAATTATGTAAATTGAAGAATCCTTGCATTCCTGAAATAAACCCCAATTGATCATGGTGTATGATTCTTTTAATGTGCTGTTGGATTCTGTTTGGTAGCATTTTTTTTCAGTATTTTTACATATATGTTAATCAGAGTTATTGGCCTATAGTTTTCCTTTTTGTGACATCTTTCTCTGGTTTTGATATTAGGGTGATGGTGACCTCATAGAATGAGTTTTGGAGTGTTCCTCCCTCTGCCATATTTTGGAAGACTTTGAGAAGGATAGGTGTTAACTCTTCTCTAAATGTTTGATAGAATTCACCTGTAAAGCCATCTGGTCCTGGGCTTTTGTTTGTTGGAAGATTTTTAATCAAAGTTTCAATTTCAGTTCTTGTGATTGGTGTATTTATATTTTCTATTTCTTCCTGATTCAGTCTGGGAAGGTTGTGCTTTTCTAAGAATTTGTGCATTTCTCCCAGGTTGTCCTTCTTATTGGCATATAGTTGCTTGTAGTAATCTCTCATGATCCTTGTATTTCTGCAATGTCAGTTGTTACTTCTTTTTCATTTCTAATTCTATTGATTTTGATTGGTCTGCTTATATTTTCTATTTCTTCCTGGTTCAGTCTCAGAAGGTTGTGCTTTTCTAAGAATGTGTCCATTTTTTCCAGGTTGTCCATTTTATTGGCATATAGTTGCTTGTAGTAATCTCTCATGATCCTTTGTGTTTGTGCACTGTCAGTTGTTACTTCTCCTTTTTCATTTCTACTATTGATTTGATTCTTCTCCCTTTTTTTCTTGATGAATCTGGTCAATGGTTTATCAATTTTGTTTATCTTCTCAAAGAACCAGCTACAGTTTTATTGATCTTTGCTATTATTTTCTTCATTTCTTTTACATTTATTTCTGATCTGATCTTTATGATTTCTTTCCTTTTGCTAACTTTGAGGGTGTTTTGCCCTTCTTTCTCTAATTGCTTTTGGTGTAAGGTTAGGTTGTTTATTTGAGATTTTTTTTTGTTTGTTGAGGTAGGATTGTATTGCTATAAACTTCCTCTTAGAACTGCTTTTGCTGCACCCCATAGGTTTTGGGGTTCCCGTGTTTTCATTGTCATTTGTTTCTAGTATTTTTTTGGATATTTTCTTTGATTTCTTCAGTGATCTCTTGGTTATTTAGTAGTGTGTTGTTTAGCCTCCATGTGTTTGTGTTTTTTACAGGTTTTTTCCTGTAATTGATATATGGTCTCATAGTGCTGTGGTCAGAAAAAATACTTGATACAATTTCAATTTTCTTAAATTTACTGAGGCTTGATTTGTGACTCAAGATATGATGTATCCTGGATAATGTTCCATGAGCACTTGAGAAGAAATTGTAATCTACTGTTTTGGAAGGAATGTCCTATAAATATCAATTAAGTCCATCTGGCCTAATGTCACATTTAAAGCTTGTGTTTCCTTATTTATTTTCATTTTGGATGATCTTTCCATTGGTGAGAGTGGGTGTTAACGTCCCTGACTATTACTGTGTTGTTGTCGTTTTCCTTCTTTATGGATGTTAACATTTGCCTTATATATTGAGATGCTCCTATATTGGGTGCATAAATATTTACAATTGTTATATCTTCTTCTTGTATTGATCCCTTGATCATTATGTAGTGTCCTCCTTTGTCTCTTGTAATAGTTTTATTTTAAAGTCCATTTTGTCTGATATGAGAATTGCTACTCCAGCTTTCTTTTGATTTCCATTTGCATGGGATATCTATTTCCATCCCCTCACTTTCTGTCTGTATGTGTCCCTAGGTCTGAAGTGTGAGCTTAGACTTTTAAACCAGGTTGATTCTTCCAGAAACATATCCCTATAAACAAACATCCAAGATAAACAAATATCCAATTCTTAAAGAGCTATAGTTCTAGGCCGTCACATAGGTCCTCCCTTCTCCTTCCCAGTTCCTCACATTATCTTTGGTTTTATTTCACCTCCTTAGTGCTCTATTCAATTTCCATCTTGATTCCATCCAAAAATGCCTCTTCTCCTGACTTGGTACTTGGCATTGAGACCTCCACTCTCCTGCCTGGATTCTTGTTTAATCCATCCTTTATGTCTTGGAAGCTCACATATTATAATAATAGTCCCTGGTCCAGGCATCATCTGCCTCAATTCTGGTGATCCATTACCAGTAAGATGCTTCAGCTCTGCTCAAGGACCAGTCGGTGAATAAGGGTTTATGTATTTCTTAGGTGAAAAAACAGACACAGAGAGTCCATGTATCTTGCTTGATGTTGTAGCAGAGCTTACCTGTTGTCTCTCAAAATCCATTTTTCTATTATTATTTAGCAATAGAACTTGTGACTTGTAGCTGGTCATGTGGCCTAAAATAAGACTACATTTCCCAGCTTACCTTGCAGTTATTTTTGGCCACATGATCAAGTTCTAGCCAATGGGCTGTAAGTGGAATGTTGACATCGCACCACGGAGGACAGCTGTTCTAAACCCCCTGCTCCCTTTCTTCTTCATCATCTCTCTCTTTTTGATGGTTGGAATGTGGACAGGATGGATGAAGTCCAAACAGCTATCTGAAGGCATGAGGTGGAAGCCACAGGTTGAGAATGGTGGATCAATAAATCATAAGGCATAGCCTTACCAGCCTCGGGCTGCTTTCTTCTGGATTGTCTTATATGAGAGATAAATAGACTCCTGCCTTGTCTGAGTCTATTATTTTAGACTTTTTGTCTCTCAGAGTTGAAATAAATCTTAACTGATATAAAATCACACAGCTATTTACTACCACTCAGTTCTTTTAACTTAAAATACACTTGTTTTTATTTTACCCCACAACTGATATCTCCATCTACCTCACTTTCAGGGCTTCTCTGAAGATGAATGAGGAAACAGGTAAGAGAGTACTTTGTAAACTGTAAGACCTTATTTACATGTGAGCAGAAGCAGCATTTTGCATTTGTGGAGAGCCATGGAAAAATACTTAATGTCTTAGCCTGCTTGTTAGTTGAACAGGTAGGGGAAAAAACCAAAAAGCAAAAAGCCATGTTGTACTAGAGACCTGGATTCCAAATGAACCGGAAACTCCTTTGGCTGAGTCTTGGGCCAAAAGTTGCCTTTCAAGTGGGGAAGGATGTGTTAGTTCTGAGCTTCCAGGACCTCTCTGACTAGCTGTGGTTTAATGCTGCCCAAACTTTTGTGTAAATACACCTACAGCTTAAGTAAAATAGGAAGGATTGGGGATCTAAAATGCCCTAGTTGGGATATTCTCTACGTCCAACATCTCCTCATGAAGGAAATTGTATTAGTAATAAGCAAATTCCCAGTGTTAGAATTTGAGTTGCTTTGGGAGTGAGTGGCCAGGTTTTCAGAGGCTTGTTTGCTTTATGAAGAGTACTGGGGTCAGTCTTTGCTGGCCAGAGGTCTCTAACCAGAGACAGGTTTTCACACAGAGCTTTTCATATTTTCTGCCTTGAGCCTGGCTCAAATACCAAGAAGTCTCTTGGGGGTATTTTTGCAAGTTTGCCCTTTTTCCTTTTGCAACTGGCAAAGGACACCCAAAGCCAATGCTTGGAAGGTATGCTTGTGCCCTGAACACTTTGCTCAGGCTCCTTTGAAAGGTGTTATGTTGCATACCAAAGCAAACATTTTTTGTAATATTCTGGGGTTGTTTTCTGCCCTCATTGCATAATTCAAGATTGACGATACTCTATTTTGAAAAGATAAGACAAAATATAGTAGTTGCTCAAGAGGCAAGCCAAGCAATACAGTGACTGTGAGGAGTAGTGTGAGGAAATCATAATTATAATAATATCTGACATTCATTGAGCATATTTATGTACCAGGCACTGTAGTAGCCCTTTACATATGCTGTATTACTTAATCCTTCACAAAATCGTATGTGCCAGAACGATTAAAAATACTTAACAGCAAGTAGAGCACAGCATCAGTAGGTGAGAACAGATATTGCTTCAGTGCTGGGTCTGGGTCCTGGAAGCGCCTTGCCTCCCTAAGTATTAACTTTTTTGTTTCTGAATTGTGGGGAAGGGCTAAGGGGAAGGACAGGGTGCTTACTTCTTCAATCATATCCCTTCCCATTTCTCCCCTCTCCTCTTCTCCCTTCACTCCCCTTTCCTTATCTCCCCTTTCCTTCTAATTAAGCATTGTGGAAAGTGAGAGAGTGATTCTTCCACACATGGACTATACTAGCATTGGTTTAGAGTTATGGTTTAGAAATAAAAGATAAGAAACAATTAAAGCAAGTTGGATTCTAATAGCAAAGAAAATTATCAATGATTGCTTAGATCAACAGTTCTCAAACTTTTTGATCTCAGGATCTCTTTAAGTACCACAAATATTGAGGACCTCGAAGAGATATTATTTATTTATGTTATTTCCATTTATTTACTATATATATATAAACTAAAAAAGTAAAAATTTATTAATTAATTTAAAAATAACAATAATAAACTGTGAAATGCTAACATGCATACTTAACAATAATAAGTTATGAAATGCTAACATGCATACTTTTATGAAAAAATCACTGTATTTGAAAACAAAATCTATTCAGTAAGTAGACTGTCATTGTTTTACATTTTTGCAGACCATGTTAATGTTTGGTTTAACAGAAGGCAGCTTCCTTCTCTCTGCTTCTTCTCTCATTCATTGCAATACATTATTTTGGTTGAAATATATGAAGAAAATTCAGTCTCACACAGGTATATAGTTGAAAAATGAAAGAGCATTGTATTCAGCTTTTCAAATAATTGTGGATATTCTTCTTTGTCACACAATAAATCTGCCAAGTGGTAGTTTTTAAAAGGTCAGTTGAAATGTGTAATCTGAAATCATATTGATAAAATTTGGTTTTCTATTACACTAAAATCCATTGACTTTGAATATATATTATACCTATGTATGATTTTGAAACATTGCATAATGGTCCTTTGAAAAAACATTAGGTCATTGAATTATTCAGACCTAAATTAATACTAAGATTTAAATTTGTTAATTTCACCACCAATCTTATCAGAAAAGTCTAAGGATTGAGAAACTGCCAATCTCATGGTGGAGGTTACAAGATTTCCAAAATTCTAATTTTCACTTTTAAGCTTGAATTTTATCTTTGGCAACAAATGCTGCAATATGTTTTACTTGACTAGACAGCCTCATTTCATTAACTTTCAAGAAAATGTTTGTCAAATAACCAAGTTTAAATAAACATAGTATTTTAAGAAAAAAAAAGCAATAGTTCAGTTTTTGCAATTCAAAAAATTGCACTAGTTTTTCCTAGACACCCATCAGAAGTAAGTTATGGATACTTTTCATTTCACTGCACTAAATATTAAAACATGGTTTGTAATCAAGTGTTGAGATTTAGTAAAATTAATAACTTTTAGTACTTTAAGGTCATTCTTAAATAAAACTGGTTTTTCCCCCCTCCACTTTAAAAAGTTTCCTTTTTAAATGTACAATGGTGAAAAATAGCTTAAGTTCAATGCTGCAGTTGAGATATTAATTCCGTCTTCATATTTGCAGCTACATCTTTGACTTGTCAAGTTACTGTGTTATTGGAGAGTGGCAGTGCTGTGATTTCTTTTGCTAACTGTTCATTCAGCTGTCATTCAGCAATGTCAACTCCACAAGGTTTTATTAAGCTCTGAGCTACTGAGTGCCCCTCTTTAGCCAATGCAATGCATAACTTACCTGATAAGATGCCTCAGTGACTTTTACATTTTAGTTTGTAAAGCAATGCATAACTTACCCGATAAGATGCCTCAGTGACTTTTTCATTTTAGTTTGAAAAGCTGTAGTAAAAAATTGTTGGCCTGAAGGGCTCATTGTGCCTTTATTTAAAATATTCAATTTCTTTTTCTCAAACTCTGGGTGTTTAATTTCAGAATTGCATCTCAATTTAAAAAACACTATAATAATATTAAAGAATGAATGCTGTGTTGCATAAGACATAATCAAGTAAAATACTTTCTGTCACAGTCTTATTTAGAGTTTTCTACATATTCTCATGTTACATTTTTTTCCCAGATTCTTTGTTGTAGATTCTTCTCTTGCATGAGTCAGAAAACTCTCTGAGATGTCAGTTTCATTTTTTTTCAGCATATGGAAATGTGGATGGTGCAGATGTGGGTTGAGAGAACAAGTCTTCTAATCTCTCTTTATAAGTCAAGGGTCTATACTAAAGAACAGGTGTAAGTAAGTACAATAAAGTGTATTTACATCTTGCTGTGTTTTTATGTAAATACAAGGGAAATTTATGAATTTCAAGCAAATGACTTTTGGTCGAAAATGAATTATGGCAATTGTAGCAGGTGTGTCCAAAGAAAACAGGTAAGAGTACAGTGGAAGTATTAAGAATAAACCTCTGTTAATCTCTGAAAATGAACACTTTCATTCTCTAAAACTACACATTAGAAAATTCTGGAAAAAACATGATAATACACAAACACACATTCTACCAGCCATCAGAATAATGTATGATATCATCACGTGTCAGAAAGAACCTGGAAATATCCATTGTACAGTCATGAAAAAATAAGAGTAAAATAGGCAAATAACTTGATATTATTATGAAAATAGCTTTTATTTATGGGTCCCTTGAAAGGGTCTTATAGAAAGTAGGGCCACACTATGAGAATTGCTGGTTATAGCATTGAAGGCTGAAGTATTTTTTATAGACTGAAGGAAGCATGATACATGAATAGGTTAGTGCTATAAGTTGAACTGTGTCCTTCTCCCTCAAAAAAAAAAAAAAAATACATCGAATTGCTCACCCCTAGTTCCACAGAATGTAATCTTACTAGGAAGTAGTCATTGCAGATAGAATTAGTTAAGAGGAGATAATTTTGGAGTGGGGTACGACATGAATTCAGTATGATTGGCATTCTTATAAAAAGAGGAGAGAGCCACGCAGGGAGAAGTTGGCCATGTGACAATGGAGGAAGAGACTGTAGTGCTTCAGCTGTAAGCCAGCTAACGCCAAGGATTGCTTGTCATCACCAGAAGCTAAAAGGGAGTCTTGCAACAGACTTTGTTGTTTTAAGCCACCCAGTTTGTGGTACTTTGTTACAGCAGCCCTCGAAAATTAATGAAACTAGCTTGTTCTAAAGAGCCATTGTGATATAAACACTAATTTCTATTGTAAACCCAGGAAAAATAGTTTTCCTATAACTTAAAAATTTCTGCTAAAACAAAACAAAACAAAAAAACAAAAAAAACTCAAACCCTCTCTGGCATGGATGGCATTTAGAAATCTGAAAGCTTATTCCCATCAATTAGGAGCTCTTCATAATCTACCACTATCAGATGTTACAATTGCTAGGGCTCCAGTAAATATTTTCATGCTTTGGTGTGCTAGGACTGTTTAAAAAAGACAAAACTTTCTCTTGCTCACAGAAACTTAAACTAGTGCATTGATGTCCTGATGCCTGCCTGGATAATATGTGATTAAGACAGTGAAACTAGGGCATGTTCAGTCTCCAGCTTAGCTTCAAAGTGGACATTCTGAATAACGCTTAAAATAGAAAGGGGAAAAATTAATATTAATCTTCATCCTTACTTTGTGTCCTTCATCCTTCCCTCAGATGTGTTTGGCTTAAAAAATCTCCCTTCTTATTCTCTTTAGGAATCTTTCATATCCTGTGATATCTAGTGACATTTGGGGTTTTTCCCCTTTGTCCAACATCCATTGATTACATCAAAATTTCATAGCTACTCCCTATCACTAAAGGGAAGAGTGAAGGCAAATTCCTCTTAGGAAAAGTGGACTGCAGATTATCACAAATAGGCTCTGTTTAACAGATAAGAAAATTCAGATGACAGAGAAGGACAATTATATTGATTAATACTGGAGCACAAGGAAAAAGAAATATTAACCAGAAAGCTTTGACTTCCCATTCCTACTGCTTTCACAGACCACCCCCGCTCCCCCCAAAGCCTCATTTCTGTTGAAGCTGTCTTCAACACCAGACCTCCCAATGACTTTAGCTTCAGATGTTTGGGGCTTTTTTCCCCTTGTTTAACTAATTCATGGTCACTACATGTGGGTTAGTCTGGTTTTACTCTTCGGGACAGACACAAACTATTTTGCCACAATTAATGTTTTGGTCAACAATGTGCAGACTTAAAGCCCCGAGTTATATGACTAGGCAAATAAAACCAGACCACAAAATTTGGTCTACGCTGGTTGGCTATGATTCACCCATATGGGCAAGCCAGCAGTCTTGCTGCTTTCCCCAAAACCCTAGGAAAATCAGACTGTCATATTATACTTTTTGGTCCCTTTATACAGATGCAGAGCCAGTCTGTAGAAATTGTGGGGCTCAAATATTTAATTTGTGTAATGCAGTGGAACAATTTCAACAGGTAGAGATTAGTCAAGTATCCAAACTGAAAAACATTCACACACTACTCAGAGAAAGTGTGAAATTCTGGCTATTATCGCAGGAAAGGTGCTGCCTAGGGTTTACAAATTCCAAAAATTAGATACAATCGGACTTTTTTTTTTTTTCTTTATGGAGGGGCTCAAACTAAAAAATAAAAATTATTGATTTTATGAATAAATATATTTTCTTAAATGATTTAGAAAGTTCTGTTTATTCATTTACCGACAGTGTTTAGAATATATAGTAGCCAGTGTGTCTGCAGATATATTTATGTTGGACTGTTTGGCTTGGCTTCACCTCTGTAATAATTTATAACAGTTTTAATGTAAACCTACCACTGAACAGGTCATAAAGGTCCTGGATTTTAACCATCGTCGTTGCAGATAAACCCACAGCATTTGTTCCCACCACTGAGTTCCAGCTCATCCTTATCAGGCCTGTGGAAATTTTTCACGTAGAAAAGTTTAAATGCTAAGGAATTCTAATTCATTTTCTTGTTTCTCAGCTTTGTGTTCCTTGTCAAAAGAAGATTTTATTTATTTTTAAGAAATAAGTCTTTAGAGGCAATTATTGAATTAAAAATTACATTTTCTCATATTTTTAAAAAATTGGTGATCAACTTTTATACCTTTATTTTTGCTGTATTCATGTAGTTGACAGATACTGGCATAAAAATGGGAAAATAATTCTGATTCTTAGTTATTTTCTTAATATGTGTCAATTTCAATCAGCTGATGAGAAGCATCGGTATTTGGGCTGTAGTTTTGCTTTCATTTTCTTTTCTAGATTTTCCAGGTATGTTAGATTAGGTTTAGGTCTCTTTCTAGGTATTATACTTACAGACTCTTAATGTCAAAGCATGCTTATGGATAATATTTTATATTTCAGTTATTAAATCATTAGAATACCTTTAATACAATTTTAAAAGTTAGTTTTAACTACCTATATAATATATTCATTATTTTGGCAAGTAGAGAAAGTAGTATTATTTTTTCCAAGAAAAAAAATAAACAACTTTTTAAAGAGTTTGCCATATACATTTGAGAAGGAATGAACATTGTCAAGAGAGATCAAACTGACAGAGAAAAGGACCACTTAGTGATGAGTAAAGTGCATACAGTATATATCTTATGATGAATAATTCCTGTAAAGGATGTTTCAAAATGAGGAAACTCTCACTCCAGTAGCATATTGGTAAAACGTCTCATAATACTCTGTTTAGCTAACATTTATTATTTGTATATACATGCATCTATTCATCCAAGAAATATGTATAAATCACATATTCTGGGTCATGCTCTTGGGCACTATTGTCTTTTCCTCACATGGTGTTGCAAACTGGGTGTAGTTCTCTCAGTTTTACAGATGATAAAAATGAAGTTCTGAGAGTTTACTTATGTTGCTCTATAGCCACAAAAGATGTGGCAGAGTCAAGATTTGAGCAATTTCTATCTGTTTCCAGAACAATATTGGGTCATTTTAAAGCTAGTTGAGGAAGCAAACAGATCGGGATATGAATACTGATGAGATTTCTTACTAATAGTATGACCTTGATTAAGTCGTTTAATCAATTTAAGACTTCAGTTTCCTTCTGTTTACATTGCAAGCATTTTTTCCCCCACCAGCTGGTTAAGATCCAAAGAACTACACTCAGAAAGTGGAGCTGGGTATTGGGAGCCTCTCTCCCTGGGCATTGAACTTCGGGCTAAAAGAGGCTCATAAATACTGACTCATTTACCAAGGTGAGGTACTCCTTAGGAGTCTTAAAGTTAAAAAAAAAAAAACCCGAAACTATATGTCTTTAACATATCAAATAGATTCATTTTACTTTAAAATAATCAATTAAAAAGAAATTATAAAGACAATAAGAATAATCTTTTATCCCTCCATTCTCCACTAACTACTGCTAATTTTTAATTTAACATCTATATATGTATATA
The DNA here is from genome assembly GCF_002837175.3 of Physeter macrocephalus. Classification (NCBI taxonomy): domain Eukaryota; kingdom Metazoa; phylum Chordata; class Mammalia; order Artiodactyla; family Physeteridae; genus Physeter; species Physeter macrocephalus. The sequence continues at coordinate 104,137,699 of NC_041220.1, forward strand.
GATGTGTGTGTGTGTGTGTGTGTGTGTGTGTATGTGTTTACACACATAGGCTCATACTACATTTACCCAAGGAGGGCTATATTAAAATTTTTATATGAAAACTGTGAGATGGACATAATGTTTCAAGAGCATAATTTTACTGACTGCATAATACTGGATGTGTGGGTACAGCACTATTTATTTAACTAATCCCATACTGTATTGATAAGCATTTAACTACAAGAAGCATCCTTGTACATTTTCTCACTTATATGATAAGCATCATAGGAATAAATTCTAGAAATGAGATTGCTGAATCAAAGTGCCTTCCTCTATTAACTGTTATATAACACAAAATGCTCTCTAGAAAAGTTGTGTGAATTTATACTTCCAGTATGTAAATACCCATTTTCTAATCAATACGGAATTTCTCTACTTTTAAAAAACCTTTGCCAGTATAATATATAAAAAATGATACCTTTTAAAAGTTATTCATTTCTTACCATGAGAATAAACATTTTTTTAAAAAATAAAACATACTTTTAAAATTTTAGAACAGTTTTAAATTTACAGAAAGTTTGCAAGGATAGTGGAGGGTTCCCATACACCCCTTTTCCCTATTATTAACATATGGCATTAGTATGGTACATTTGTTAAGATTAGTGAATACTATCGATACATTAATATTACTGAAGTCCATGCTTTATTCAGGCTTTCTTAGTTTTTACCTAATGTCTTTTTTCTTTCCAAGATCCTATCCAGCATACCACATTACATTTAGCATTGATGTCTCCACAACCTCCTCTTGGCTATGACAGTTTCTCATATTTTCTGTTTTTGATGACCTTGACAGTTTTGAAGGGTTCTATTCAGGTTTTTGTAGAATATGCCTTTATTGAGATTTGCCCGATGTTTCTTTCATCATTATACTAGGGTTATGTGGAAGATAACAGAGGTAAAGTGCCATTTTTATCACTTATATCCAAGGTACATGTTATCAACATGACTTATAAATGCTGATGTTGATCTCGATTACCTGATTGAAGTAGTGCTTATCAGATTCCTCTATTATAAAGTTACTCTTTTGTTCTCCCTTCCCATACTGTACTCAATCAAAGGAAGTCACTATGCATAGCCTACACTTAAGGAGTAAGAAGTTATCCTTCACCTGTTTAAGGACAGTTATCTACGTAAATTATTTGGAATTCTTCTGCCTAGAAGATTTGTCTAGTCCTTACTTGGTTATGTTCAGTTCTCTTACTGCTTTAATCACCTGTGAACAGAGTGGCAGAGTCATTTTCCTCAACAAGTGACATAAGCCGTAATACTTGCAGTAGTGTTAGTTAAGCTTCCTCTTAAAAAAAATGGGAGCCTTGGGCATGGTAGTCTCTCAAGGCCCTCTAGGATCCTCCTGTGGCTGGTCAAGTACACGTATGTTCTCAGGCTGAGGTTGGAGAGTCAATAGAGGGAGAGAATACTTTCAAAAGAGGGATAATGACTGAGAGAAGAACAGCCCAGGGGAAAAATGAAATGATAGAGCCAAGATCTCAATGAGCAAGGTGGCTGGAGCACACATCTGAGAGTGCAGGTGGTGTGGATGCCACACCCAATGATCCCCACCTCCTGATATGTCACCCTAGTGTTGTCTCTGTCCATGTTACACCAAGGTTGAGCTGTGTGGCATTAGGCAGAACTAATAGGATGTCACTTCCATGATTAGTTTATAAAAGACAGTGGCTTCTGTCTTTTCTCTCTTAAGTGTGTTCTCTCTCTGATTACTTGTTTTGGGGAAAGCCGGATGCCATGTCCTAAGAGCACTTGAGAAACCTATGGAGAGACCTCTGCAGTAAAAAACAGAGGCTTTTGGCCAAGAACTGAGACTTGTCAACCACTCTGTGATAGAGCCTGGAAGTGGATCCCCCTACATCCCCACAAAATGAACCTGACTACAGTCTCAGTTGACAACTTGGCTGCAACATTATGGTAGACACTGAACTAGTACCACCCAGTTCAGACATTTGTGAATTCTTGACCCTCTGAAATTCTGTGATATAATACATGTTGTTTTAAGTTACTAAGTTTGGGGGTAATTTGTCACACAGCAATGGTTAACCAATACAGGTAAGTATAGACAAAAATACGCACAGGGATGAGAATAATGCTTGTTAGATAATGCCTGTTGGCCCCCAATTTACTGCAAATAAGAGGATGGTGGTTTTAGTAGAAGGGTATGAATTCATTGATGAGTTTGGAGTTAGCATAATGGAAAATAACAGGGAAACAGAAGAGTTGAAAAGATCCCTTAGGGTCCAACTGAGGTTGGAATCTATCCATCTGAGGTGTCCAGCCACCTGGATGGTGGTTTTTACTCTCCAGGTGTGGTAGACAGCAGGAGATTTAAGGGCACTGATGGTACTGGTGAGCAAAGGTAGTTCAGATAGTGCACCATGGAATCCTTGCTTAAGTATTGCTGAAGATTTCTTTGCAACTGGCCATGTGTTCATCTTGTGCATGCCTGTTTACTCGGACACATGGATCTGGGCTCATCTGGACACTTGTCCCATCCTGAGGGCACTGTATCACTTTTTGGTCTGGTCCCTATCATCCTGGATTTAACACTGTTTCCTGAACTCCCATTTTAACAGCTCCCAACAACTCTGTGAGGTCTGTAAATCATGGACCGTTTTCCTGAGCCAAGGTTCAGGAAGAACTAGTGATTAATCTAGAGTCCCACAGCTAGCTAGTGACAGAGCCAGGCCTAGACTTGGAACTTCTGGCACTCTCTCCTATGCTAATATGCTTTTATTCTTTTTTAGGTTTTCCTCCATATTACTATGGCAAATCAGACTCAACAGGTACATTGGGAGCAGGTTATTGAAGGATGAGCCAATTGAGCTGCATTTAGAATTTGTGCATCTTAATATCTTAAAATATTTTTCTAACATTTTGGGTTTGGCATAGCAAAGTGTGCCAAGATCCTTTTCCTTTCATTTTTAAACCCACATGTATTTTCAAGGAAATTAAGCTCATATGTTTCTGATTCATTTACTGTATAACTCATCAAAATATTGTTTTATAAAAGTTCTTGGGAGTCCATGAAACCTTTAAAAATTTAGGCTTTTCCCTTTTTACTACCAAGGAAGCCATGTTTTACTAAGAGCACAGCACAAATGAACTCCAAAGGGTTTTCTTAATAAGCTTCACATGACCACTAAAGACTTAATGAGGTTCTCTGTGATCAACAAGAATGAAAGTCAACAAATGCACTATGTATTGGATATGCTGGGACCTAGAGTTATAAAGACAAATGAGAAGTGGCCCCCAGGTTTCAAGTAGCTGCCATGATGGACATAAAAAATGGTGACAGCCAAAACATTTGTTGAGCACTTGAATGTCTGCTATTGGGCAAAGACTTTTATAAACATCATGTCATGTAATCTTCTCAACCACTCTATGTGTTGCTAAAAGAAAACTGAGACTTAGAGAGTTTACTAAGTCATACAGTTGGTTGGCAGTGGATCCCAGACACAATCTCTGGCAGTATGCTTGCAGAGCACAGTCTTTTAAGCTGTTATATAGACTGGGAAGTGAAGATACAGTGAGGCAAAGCTAATGCCCATGTTTTTGGAGGTAGAGATGGAACCTCATTAATGGCATATAATTTGTTTGTTTAAACTTTAATTATGACCACAAAATTATTTCCTTCTGGCTTCTCTGCTTGCATTTTGGATGTTCTTTGTCAAAGTTCATGGTCGTGCAATAAATAGTCTTGCTAATGCCTTTTGGGTAGCTTACCAGAGATGTTGACCCCATGACCATGTAAGCCAGTGTTCCTTCTCATATAAGGAAACCTCTCAGAAAAAAACTCTGCCATGTCCACACTGTACATAACAATCTCCATGCTGTGCTTTCTCTGAATTAATTTTTGTATAAGAATATCATTATATTTGATAAGATAATAAAGAAGAATTACTATATTTTGAATGTTTCTCTATGCCAGACATGGCTAAATGCTTTCCTTAAATTACCTGATTTAATCTTCACAAAACCCCTCCCTGCCCTGAGGTATATGATGTCAGCTCCTCAGTTTTAGATGAGGAAACTGAAGCATAGAGCAGGTAAATACTAACTACTGAGAGACAACAGTCTCTCACATTCAGTGGCATGAGATTTGAAATGAACCAAGGATAAAAGATGATAAAAAATAATGCATCGTTAGAATATTCAAGTGTTATAGCAGCAGTCCCCAACCTTTTTGGCACCAGGGGCTGGTTTTGCAGAGGACAGTTTTTCCACAGACCCGGGGGGCTATGGTTTTGGGATTATTCAAGTGCATTACATTTATTGTACTCTTTATTTCTATTATTATTACGTTGTAATATACAAAGAAATAATTATACAACTCACCATATGGCAGAATCAGTGGGAGCCCTGAGCTTCTTTTCACTTGCCACTTACAGATAGGGTTTTGATATGAGTCTGCAAGCAATTGATTTATTACAGTCTCTGCACAGTCAAACCTCTCTGCTAATGATAATCTGTATTTGCTACCACTCCCTTGTGCTAGCATCACTGCCTCAGCTCCACCTCAGATCATCAGGCATTAGATTCTCATAAGGACTGCACAACCTAGATCCCTCGCACGTGTATGGTTTGCACTCTTATGAGAATCTAATGCTGCCTCTGATCTGATAGGAAGCAGAGCTCAGGCTGTAATGCGAGTGATGGGGAGCAGCTGTAAATACAGATGAAGCTTCTCTGGCTTGCCCACCACTCACCTCATTCTGTGCTGCCCAGTTCCTAACAGGCCATGGACCGGTACCGGTCTATGGCCTGGGGGTTGGGGACCCCTGTTTTATAGAATGATGAGCTATCTGGGATAGAAAAGACCTACTTTTAGAGAGTCAATGTTTCCTGAATTCCAGTCTGAGAACTGGCAGTATAAAAATAAGGCAAATGATCTTATATATATGAGAATTATATGAAATATGTATGTATGTATATGTGTGTATAATTATGAAGCATAATAATTAAATGAATATCCATTAATCCACCATCCAGCTCAAGATCTAGGGCATTAGGAATACCATTGCTTTCACCTATGGGTGTCTGTCCTAACCCAGTACTATGTTATTTACTATATTTATCCTCTTTTTTTATAAATAATATTATGACACATATGTTTACCATAAACAATATGTTGTTTAATTTTGCTTATTTTTTAATCTTTATATAAATGATATATATTCTATATATTCTTCCATGACTTTTTAACTCAAGATTATATTTCCAAGGTTAATCCATGTTTTCCATGGGAAGTTGTATCTCAGTTATTTTATCTGCTATAATAATCCACTTAGAGACAAAATAATATATATAATAATTTATCATCTATACTATTGTTAATGGTCATATGAGATTATCTCCTTTATTTTCTTTCCTTTTCTTCTCCCTTTCTTTCTGTTACTTTTTTTTTTTTAATATGCCAATTCTTGGACAATCATTTGTTGCTCAAAGGAGGCAAGAGTTTCTTTAATTAGGAGGTAGAGTGTTGGTTATGCAAACATCCACAAATATAAGATAATGCTAAATTTTTTAAAGTTTCAACTTGTTATTTCAATTTAAATTCTCAGCAGAATTATATGAGGGTTTAATTCTATCATCATGTCAACTACTTTTTATTTATCGTTAATTTGGTTGGCATGTTGTTTTAATTTTCATTTCTTCCTGACACTATTGAAGTTGAACATCTTTTCAGTCTTATTGGCCTTTTATGTTTTAGTAAGTGTCTAGAGAAGAATACAAAAACAACTTCAAGGATTTAAACAGAGAAAGAATATCGCAAGGCTTTGATTACACAGGTGATGGAGTTGCCAAGCGCTAAACAGGGGTTACCCAGAGACTATCAATATCTCAAAGCACTATTACCCCTGCACTGGTGGACAAAGGGAAGAAGTCATGTTATCAGTCCCAGTGACCTGAGACAACCTTAGTCCCCTTGATAATCTCTGGTTTAATGTGGAGTCTCATATTCAGCTATCCCACTTGTACTGAAGAGAGGAAAAAGTTAAGGGATAGTGAGAAACAGTAAGATCAATAGATTGGAGGTCTAGTGAACCTGAACAATGATGTATAGGAGGGTCACTAGAGTAAATGACCCCAAAAATGGAAGATGGGGATCAGAGAATTCTATATTTAAATTTGGGATTTTGAAGGCAGTGCAGGTTCTGGTGATGAAAATGTAGGAGGTAAAGTCAAGTGGAAAAAAAGTCACTGGAGGTTAGAAAAGTGAGGGATGAAGATGTTTATAGGGCTGCTGTATTACACAATTTTAGGGGCCCCATTCACATAGTCGTCTGTGACAATGGTTAGGCTAAAGTTTGAATAATTAATCCACATAGACTCCCTCATCCATACTCACACTAGAATATAAGAATAGGAGCTTTTTCCTGTCTTACTCAGCACTGTATTCCTAGCAGCTGGAACATGGTTGTCAGTAGGTGCTCAATAAATGTTTGCTGGATGAGTGAATAAAATACTGTCACTTAAAACAAGGACGAGAGTAAAGCTGTGGAAGAAGATTGAATTAGCAGCTAAAGGCTTAAATGAATGAGAAGAAGTAACTTGGAGGTCAGTAGATGACAGCAACAAATTGGTAAAGATGGAGTTAAAACAGGATGACGTTACTCTTTTAAGCTATAAAGGTTCCTTTGTTTTTTTGGGTATGCAGATGGATAATGGATTGAAGGATATAATGACAGTTAGTCCTGTTTCTAAGCCACATGAGGCATGAGATAAAACATCCTCCACTTGAAAAGGTTTTGGAAAAGTGAATTTGGAAAGAGTCAACCAGGTTTCTAGGAAAGATGGTGTGAATATTTTGTGAAAATGCCAGGGATCAAGAGGAGCTTGCTGACTTTAGATGGGCATGATCGATAGTAAAAGAGGGAGGACATATTGGTTAGAGTCCTTAGAGAAAAAATGAATTCTTCTCAGATGGTTCAACTTTGGAGACTTTAACAAAGGGGAACAATTTATCCAGGTGTAAGCAGGGTTAAGGGAACCAGCAAGTGAAGTTAAGGCACCCAGAGACTAGGAATAGTGGGTGACAATTATTACCCTTCGGTCTGAAGGAGCCAGGGAAAGAAGCAATATTAAAGATCCAGTCAGAGCCAGATCGTAGAGGAAGAAATGCCTATATTAACTGTGCTCCAGGAGGGATGTAGTTACTGCCAGACCTACATCAGCAAGTCAGGGAGACAGCAGGAGAGAATAAATGATCCCACCACTCTCTCCACATATCCTCTGATTTTCTGCTTGGCCCTCCTAATGGCTATACTGAACAGAAAGTCAGAGGGCAGGGGAGCCTGGGAGCTGCCATACATAGCAGCTTCATTCCAGGGCAAAAGTAGGGCAGAAAAGAGCAAAGCACTCATTTTGGGTGGTGGTGGTGGTGGGCGAATATAGGCCAGCCAGTAAAGAGGAAATAAAAAACAAGGACCTTGTCAGAGAAAGGACAGATGGAGGAGTCTGGGATCAGAGTCTGGTTGATAATTTAGGACTGAGTTAAAAGTTGGATGACAGGTAATACGGTTTGTAGTTTATACTAATGTTCTAGAGAAAGCATGAATAGTCCCTTCCTTGCCTTAGTGAAATCTGGCTCACAGTTTGGACTTTGAATTTTGAGTTACTGTCTTTGTAATATGTTTACTGGGAGCTCATTCTTTCTTGGGTGCTCACTAGAAACATGTGCTATAGTGGAGGTTTTGGAGCTGCGACATGGCCATTTTTTGCCACTCATGTACAAGAGCAAAATGGATAAAGGTGGAGCCAAGCCACTGGCCACAGATGTCCGCAATTTTTTAGTGTAACCCAAGAGCTCTGCAGAAATCTTAAGGTACTCTTTTAAGGTACTTCGAAATAACACTTTAGTCCAGCTAAGTGCGATCACTTCAAGAGCTTTCCAACGTCAAAGACTTTTCTTTGTTCTCCATCACAATCCCCTTTCCAAACTATCAACCCCCCCTCAAATAAAATATTAAATTTAATCTTAATTTAATATTGAATATAAAATTAATATTCACCAGGTCACCAACTACTTCATGAAGTCTTTCCTATTCAGACTCCCAAAGAGAAATTGACCAAGGGTTGTTTTGCTTTAATTAGAATCTTGTCTTTAGTCAAGTAAATAGAAAATTAACTTAGGCAGATTATTTGAGTACCTATCATGAGAAGAATGCTCTGCACAATGTAGAAGACTCACATCCTACTCTAGAAAGCAAATGATTTACATGTGTGTTCACAAAATAACTCTTTAGGTAAAAAAAATGGTCGTCTTGGCAAGCAGAGAAACATCAAACTGATTTGAACAATGGTGTCATTGGGTTAAGAGAAAAACATTTAGTGTCATTCATTCATAGGTTCCATTCCAAAAGTATGAACTTGAACTTAGAGTTTTCTCATCTTTAAAATGAGGATAATTATATCTGTAATTATTAGGATTATATTTCCCCTTCCTCTAAGCTGTGTTCTCAACTGTGGGCAGTGCTTCCCCCTTAGGGCACCCTTGGAAATGTATATGGTGTCTTTCTTTGCATCAGTGATAGAGGATGAAACGGACATTAAGTATATGAGGAGAGTGCTTGGCAACATCCTGCAATATGGGGGCACTCCTGCCCGATGAAGAACTATCCCATCCAAAATGCCAGTAGTACTCCCACTGTGGTGTATATGAAATAGAGGTTTTTCTCACTTCTGTTCTGCATTTTCCATCTGGTAGCTGCTTCTTGCTTCTCCCCTACTCAGGCTCTGCCCCTCTACCCTCAGTTCTATTATTGGCCACTGGTCACTTTGCTGATGATTACAGTCCTTATTGATGGTGTGGTGGAAATAGCATGACCTTTGGAGTTGGGTCTATTGGAGTAAAATCCCCAGTTCTGCTACTCCTTAGTTGTATGCCCTTGAGAGGGTTATCTATATACTCTGAGTTTTAAATTACTCCTTCAGAGAATAAATTTAAGGACATCATTATCTTGAATCTTTTTTGGACTACAGCAGAGTATAACGCTTATTTAAAAAAATTCCTGCCTCACAGAATTCTCATGAAAATTAAAAGAGATAAGGTCTGCAAAGAACTTTGTATGAAATGTGATGCCGTAAAAGCACTTAATAAATGATGGCTACTATTTCCTTGCTGCAGACTGAATGTATTTGATATTTCATGCAAAAGTGAGACAGTGGACAATTCGCTCTCGGAATATCTAGCAGATCCTAGCAATGGTTTGCAAACTTTTGGCAGCAAAAGGTGGCAAATAAGTTACATTTCATAAATCTGAATAATGAAATCATTTGCGAGGCAGCTGAAGGTTAAGAGGCTGGAGTGGGGAGGAAATGTTATTCTATCTGAATGCATTCATCTAATCATGTGCATTTCAGGATAATACCAGGTTGTATTCTCCTGAATAGAGGATTTCATGTCCAATTTTCACCACTTGCTTCCAGAAAATGGCATCCTATGTAATGGACCCACTGTGCTGTCTGACATTGCCGAGAGGTCTAAGGTTGGAGTATTTGGCATTTATTTTGGACTTCCTAGATTGGGCAAGCTTGCTAAGCCCAAAATGTTGTTGTAGCGTATTTGAGTGTGGATTTCAACAAAGTACAACTCTTCTGAAATAATTGACCAGCACTAAAATGTTCACTCTCTGAGTTAGACTTTTGTCATTCTCAAAGCAGGATATGGAAATGTAAGGCCAGACACTATCAAACTCTTAGGGGAAAACATAGGCAGAACACTCTATGACATAAATCACAGCAAGATCCTTTTTGACCCACCTCCTAGAGAAATGGAAATAAAAACAAAAATAAACAAATGGGACCTAATGAAACTTAAAAGCTTTCGCACAGCAAAGGATACCATAAACAAGATCAAAAGACAACCCTCAGCATGGGAGAAAATATTTGCAAATGAAGCAACTGACAAAGGATTAACCTCCAAAATTTACAAGCAACTCATGGAGCTCAATATCAAAAAAACAAACAATCCAATCCAATAATGGGCAGAAGACCTAAATAGACATTTCTCCAAAGAAGATATACAGATTGGCAACAAACACATGAAAGAATGCTCAACATCATTAATCATTAGAGAAATGCAAATCAAAACGACAATGAGATATCATCTCACAC
>NC_041220.1:104148177-104151631 GCF_002837175.3 Physeter macrocephalus
TAGTGAGATGGATGGACCTGGAGTCTGTCATACAGAGTGAAGTAAGTCAGAAGGAGAAAAACAAATACCGTATGCTAACACATATATATGGAATCTAAGGAAAAAAAAAAGTCATGAAGAGCCTAGGAGTAGGACGGAATAAAACACAGACCTACTAGAGCATGGACTTGAGGATATGGGGAGGGGGAAGGGTAAGCTGTGACGAAGTGAGAGAGTGGCATGGACATATATACACTACCAAATGTAGGGTGGACAGCTAGTGGGAAGCAGCCGCATGGCACAGGTAGATCAGCTAGGTGGTTTGTGACCACCTAGAGGGGTGGGATAGGGAGGGTGGGAGGGAGGGAAACACCAGAGGGAAGAGATATGGGAACATATGTATATGTATAACTGATTCACCTTGTTGTAGAGCAGAAACCAACACACCATTTTAAAGCAATTATACTCCAATAAAGATGTTAAAAAAAAAAAAGCAGGGTATGGTTCTCTGCAAATATTTAGAAATGTTGTGGAAACCCTGAAGTTCAAATCTATGGCAACCCCTCAGGATTGCAGGCTGTAAAGGCATCATGCCTTCCTTAACAGTGTTACTTAATTCCTAAATAGCTGTCATAAGTGAAAATATGGAGACTGACATCGAAGAGGCAAGCTCTTCCAGTCCATTTTAAGAAGACCCTGGTTGACATCTGAACCCTACAGTCCTATAAAAAGCAACAGAAATTCACTTTCTACTTAAACTGCATCTGCTGGGCAAGGTTTCAATAAAGCAGCGATTCATGAAAAGGTTTCCCTTTATTGCAAGTGTCAAAGTTCTCCTTGTTTAAGCTAACTGTTGGCAAAGTGTGGCTGGCCTCAGCTGTGAACTTTGCCTTGTTGCCTCACCTTTCCTTGACAGAAATAGACTTCACTACCAATTGTGGTATGGATCAAAGCTCTATATTTATATGAAGATGATATGAAATGGAATGGGATGAAAATATACATTGTATCTGTCACTGAAATTAATCTCAACATATGATAGTAAGCAGTCTCTGAAAGTCCTTGAAAAGTTATATTTGCATATATTTACCTGAGTAAATATACAAAGAAAAGCCATTTGGTTTGGAAACAGGAGTCTTGGATCTAAACTCTCCTTTTCCTTCCTTATTTGCTGGCTGAATGACTTAGGTCAGGATAACATCTAGGTTTTTTTTCACTGTGTAAATGAGGAGATAGATGGTAGAGCCATTTATTAAGTTGGGAAACACAGGAGGAGGAGAGCAAGAACACAGAAGAGGAAGAAGTCATTTTTGTGAGGAAGGCAATTATTTCAGCTTTGCACTTATTGAGTTTGAGACTCCTGTGAGGTGTTTTTATGTGATGCTGAAATGTTTTTATGTGATGCTGAACATCATGTGATGTTCAAAGAGGAAACAAAGTTTGGGTACCATCCATGTTTAGATGAAAGCTGAAAAAAAAATGATACAAATGAACTTATTTGTAAAAGAGAAATAAGAAACAGACTTACAGACTGAGAGAATGAACTTATGGTTACCAGGAGGGAAGGGTTGGGGGTGGAGGATCGTTGGGAAGTTTGGGATTGACATGTACACACTGCTATATTTAAAATGGATAGCCAACAAGGACCTATTATATAGCAGAGGGAACTCTGTTCTATATTACATAACAACCTAAATGGGAAAAGAATTTGAAAAAGAATAGATACATGTATATGTATAAATGTATAACTGAATCACTTTGCTGTACACCTGAAACTAACACAACATTGTTAATGAACTATACTCCAATATAAAGTAAAACTTTATAAAAATGTTGAGGTATAGTCATAGACACATTTATTGAGGGCAGGTTCAGAAGGTGAGAAGAAAGGAGAGTTAAGATTAGAACCCAGAGGAATGTCAACAGTTACTGGGGGTTTAAAGCAGGGAAGACCAGTGCAGGAGGGTGATCTGCCATGGTGGGTGGAAAAGTGGGAAAAAAATTGTGTCAAGAGATATATTCCAAGGAGGGAGTAATTATGCCTTTCAGATGCATCCAAGGGGGTCAGTATGACAAGAACTAAAATCTGGCCATTATTTGGAAGTTCATTAGTGGCCACACGGAGCAGTTGCAGGGAGGGTGAAAACCACGCTGGATCAGGGTGAGGAATAAAGTTATTTAGCCCAGAGAGAAGAAGGATTACAGCTGTGGGACTCCTGTCTTCAAATATTTGAAGAGATATTACAAAAACTACAGATAAATTCCCAACTGTTTTGCCTCCACAGGGCAAAAGAATGGACAATGTGAGGTCACTTTGGGTTATTTTTTTTTTAAGTTGTTTTTTTTTTTAACGTCTTTATTGGAATATAATTGCTTTACATTGCTGTGTCAGTTGCTGCTGTATAACAAAGTGAAACAGCTATATGTATACATATACCCCATATCTCCTCCCTGTTGTGTCACCCTCCCACCCTACCTATACCACACCTCTAGGTGATCACAAAGCACCGAGCTGATCTCCCTGTACTACGCAGCTTCTTCCCACTAGCTATCTATTTTACATTTGGTAGTGTATATATGTCCATGCCACTCTCTTACTTCATCCCAGCTTACCCTTCCCCCTCCCCATGTCCTCAAGTCCATTCTCTACATCTGTGTCTTTATTCCTGCCCCGCCCCTAGGTTCTTCAGAACCTTTTTTTTTCTTTTTAGATTCCATATATATGTGTTAGTATACGGTATTGGTTTTTCTCTTTCTGACTTACTTCACTCTGTATGACAGAATCTAGGTCCATCCACCTCACTACAAATAACTCAATTTCATTTATTTTTATGGCTGAGTAATATTCCACTGTATATATGTGCCACATCTTCTTTATCCATTCATCTCTCCATGGACACTTAGGTTGCTTCCATGTCATGGCTATTGTAAATAGAGCTACAATGAACATTGTGTACATGACTCTTTTTGAATTATGGTTTTCTCAGGGTATATGCCCAGTAGTGGAATTGCTGGGTCGTATGGTAGTTCTACTTTTAGTTTTTTAAAGAACCTCCATATTGTTCTCCATAGTGGCTGTATCAATTTACATTCCCACCAACAGTGCAAGAGCGTTCCCTTTTCTCCACACCCTCTGCAGTGTTTATTGTTTGTAGATATTTTGATGATGGCCATTCTGACCCGTGTGAGATAATATCTCATTGTAGTTTTGATTTGTATTTCTCTAACGATTAATGATGTTGAGCATCCTTTCATGTGTTTGTTGCCAATCTGTATATCTTCTTTGGAGAAATGTCTATTTAGGTCTTCTGCCCATTTTTGGATTGGGTTGTTTGTTTTTTTGATATTGAGCCTCATGAGCTGCTTGTATATTTTAGAGATTAATCCTTTGTCAGTTTGTTTCCAAATATTTTCTCCCAGTCTGAGGGTTGCCTTTCTGCTTTGTTTATGGTTTCCTTTACTGTGCAAGAGATTT
>NC_041220.1:104151664-104283561 GCF_002837175.3 Physeter macrocephalus
TTTGTTAGTGTCTGGCCTTACATTTAGGTCTTTAATCCATTTTGAGTTTATTTTTGTGTATGGTGTTAGGGAGTGTTCTAATTTCATACTTTTACATGTACCTGTCCAGTTTTCCCAGCACCACTTATTGAAGAGGCTGTCTTTTCTCCACTGTATATTCTTGCTTCCTTTATCAAAGATAAGGTGACCATATGTATGTGGGTTTATCTCTGGGCTTTCTATCCTGTTCCATTGATCTATATATCTGTTTTTGTGCCAGTGCCATACTGTCTTAATTTCTGTAGCTTTGTAGTATAGTCTGAAGTCAGTGAGCCTGAGTCCTCCAGCTCCGTTTTTCTTTCTCAAGATTGTTTTGGCTATTCGGGTTCTTTTGTGTGTCCGTACAATTGTGAAAATTTTTGTTCTAGTTCTGTTAACAATGCCATTGGTAGTTTGATAAGGATTTCATTGAAACTGTAGATTGATTTGGGCAGTATAGTCATTTTCACCATGTTGATTCTTCCAATCCAAGAACATGGTATATCTCTCCATCTATTTGTATCATCTTTAATTTCTTTCATTAGTGTCTTATAATTTTCTGCATACAAGTCTTTTGTCTCCTTAGGTGGGTTCATTTCTAGGTATTTTATTCTTTTTGTTGCAATGGTAAATGGGAGTGTTGTATTAATTTATCTTTCAGATTTTTCATCATTAGTGCAAGAGATTTCTGTGCATTAATTTTGTATCATGCCACCTTACCGAATTCATAGATTAGTCTTAGTATTTTTCTGGTAGCATCTTTAGGAAGTATATAGCAATACAATTCTACCTCAAGAAACAGAAGAATAGAAAACAAACAACCTAATCTTACACTTAAGCAATTAGAGAAAGAAGAACAAAACAAACCCAAAGTTAACAGAAGGAAAGAAATCATAAAGATCCGATCAGAAATAAATGAAAAAGAAATTTGGGTTATATTTAGTAGATATGTCAAGCAATTAAAATTATTGAAGAAGTGGAGTGGCATCCTTATAAAGGGGTAAGATCCCATTACAGGAGTCATTCAACAGTGGATAGAAAACCATCAGTGAAAGGGAAAATAGAGATGGCTCATTCCATTCTACCTTTGATTCTGTGAGTCTAATTCTGAGTCCATTTATTGCAAGGCCCTCTATATCCTTGCAATATTGGCTAGACAGCAGCTCATATGCTTATCCATGTTTTACAGTCCACAGGGTCCGGGAAGACTGATTATTATCATTTCCTGTAATGTCCAATATCAACGGGACAGAGTTCACTGGGAAGGCCTTTGGGTGAGCTGTTGAGTGTTGAGCTCAGATCTGAGAAAGCCCAGGGCTTTGCCAGGACTCACCAGGGGATCCTCCTGGCTTCTCTAAACTCACTCTGCTGGTGCTTTGGGAGAGGGCCCTCGGCATTTCTGTATGTCTGTGTTGCTTCACTAATTGATTAAAGAAAAATAAACACCTCTGGGGTAGAAGTCTGCCTCTTACTTGGGACCAGACTACATCTAGCTTCTGGGTTTCTCAATTGGTATCTTAGAGGTAGCTAGTGGTGGTGCTTGCACAGAAATTTTCCAGGACATGAAAGTTGCTCTTAGTAGGCATCATAAGAGTCTAGATTAGGTGCCTTGACAGCAAAAAAGCCCAAACACTCCAATTCAAAGGAAAAGGAAGCACGAGCTAGTGAAGAAAGAACATGGAGAGAGAGCCAGAATAAGAACTTCTGGGGCCACAATTACCAAAACATATGCGTCCCCTTTCCCTTTTTCCCATATGTATCTTATAAACAACTTAAAGCCATAGTATAATTTTAAGAACATCAAAGAAAAGTCTCATTTTCCTAATGATAATGATTCTGATCCTTTAAAAATTTTTCAAAATTTTAAATGATTATATTTATGCAGTGTTAGCTTGTGCCTAAAACAACACATTATTGCATGTACCTATGTACTTATATGCCTATGTGCACTTAGCACAAGCCTGTAAGTTTGGAGACCAAAAATGTAGGAACAGTGCTAACAGTAAGGGATGGTATATTTTCTACAATTAATTAACTGGTTGATTGAAATATAATAATTCATTAAGCAATGATTAAGCAGTTATTATATACTAAGTTCTAGATGGAGGGATGAGAGGTGAACAAGACTGTCAACATCCCTGTTTCAAAAGACCCCAAGTCATTCTGTGTCTAAGTGATTTTCTTTCTTAGTGTATAAAACAGATAAGAAAAGATCTCCATTTCTTCCCTCCTTGACTTACTGTGAGTCTCAGATATTCTTTTGGAAGAATTAAAAAAATATTAAATGTGGGGTACAACAATGACATTTCTAGTGTCTGTTTAAAATACAGTCCACTCATGGGTGTACAAACAAATCTGGAGAGTGAAGAGTTTCAGAAAATAGCTTATTTAATACAATAAATCTTGATGCTGATGTGGGATACTCAATTTTCCATAAATCTCCAAGTTTGTCAAAACCACCATAACTTATAGTGTCAATGATGACATTTAATTAAAATCAATCAATAAATAAAAAGAAAAATATATATGTACATATGTGTATATATATATATAAACATATATATATAGGTGTGAGTGTGTGTGTGTGAAGAAAACTCTGTGGAGAACAAAAAATCTTACCTAAACTGTGGACATCAGGCAACCCTTTTAAATTCTTCTGTTAGGGACTGAATATGTTCCCCCCAAATTTATATATTCAAGACCTAATCCCCAATGTGATGGTGTTAGGAGTTAATTAGGTCATAAGTGTGGAGCCCTCATGAATGCATCAGTGCCCTTATAAGAAGAGACACAAGAGAGATGATCTCTGTCTCAGCCATGTGAGAATATAGAAAGTGACCATCTGCAAATCAGGAAGAGAGCTCTCATCAGACATTGAATCTGCTGGCACCCTGATCTTGGACTTTCTAGTCTTCAGAACTATGAGAAATAAATGTCTATTGTTTAAGTTACCTAGTCTATGGTATCTTTTATAGTAGCCTGAGCTAAGACAATAATTGGATATGGAGAATGGGCTGCTGTTGTAACAAATATCTGAAAGTGTGGAAATGGCTTTGGAACTGAGTAATAGGTAAAGTCTGCAAGAGTTTTGAGATGCATGCTGGAGAATGCCAAGATTGTCATGAAGGTGATTTTGATGAAGATTCAGAAAAAAAAAGAGGAGAGCTGTAGAGAAAGTGTACATCTTCTTAGGGAATGAATAAATTATCATGAACAGAATGTTGGTAGACATATGGCTGGTAAAGGCCATTCTGGGGAAGTCTCAGATGCAAATGATAATCATGTTATTGGGCAATGGAGAAAAGGTAATCCTTGTTATAAATTGGCAAATATCTTGGCTGAATTGTGTTGTGTTCTAGTGTTTAGCACAAGATAAAACCTTCAAGTGATGAAATTGGATATTTAACTGAGGAGCTTTCTAAACAAAACATTGAAGGAGTGTCTTGGTTTCTAATGATTTCTAATAGCAAAATTTGAGAAGAGAGAAATTAATTAAAAATGAAATCGTCCAGCAAAAAGGAACCAGAACTTCAAGAGTTAGAAAATTATCAGCCTGTTCATATTACAAAAAAATAAGAAAGCATGTTTGAAAGAGAACACTAAGGATATGGTGGACTGACCATTTGATAAAGAGACTAGTTGGGTATCAACTAGAGATCTAATCAGCTACCACAGCAGGAACAGTTTAAACGGAAGGGGGTGGAGGCAGGACGGAATGAAGGAAAGCTGCTGAACTTCCTGGATTTTACAGGAAAGACCACAGAGCTATTCTTCAGGACAAGGGAAGAATGACCCTGAAGGCAATTCAGATACCAGCAGGGCTACCTCCTCATTTTCAAAAGTGGGGGTATCATCTTGGTTTCAACAGGCTAGACCACCTCTATCCAAAGCTTTGGAACAGGACCACCTGGAGCCATGAGGGTGAGACCTACACCTGGCAGAGCTGCAGGTGTAGGACCTCCAGCCCAGTGGGTCTGGCAGGAAGAGTGTTGAGCCAAAGAAGATTATTCTTAACACTTAATATCTCATAGAGTTTTCCTTGCTAGGTTTTGGACTTACTTGGGACCCATGACACTTTCCTTTTATCCAATTTCTCCCTTTTTGGAATGGGAATGTCTAACCTATGCCTGTCTCATCATTGTACTTTGAAAGTACCTGTATAGTTTCACAGGTTCACAGCTGGAGAGGAATTTTGCCTCAGGATAAATCACACCTTGTGTCTCACCCATATTTGATTTACATATTTAGAATTTAGATGAGACTTTGGACTTTAGACCTTAGAGTTGATGTTAGAATGAGTTAAGACTTTTGGGATTTAGGGATGAAACAAGTGTATTTTGCATATGAGAAGGACACAGATTTTGAGGGGCCAAGAACAGAATGCTATCAACTGAATGTTTGTGTCCCTCCAAAATTCATATGTTATAGTCCTAACTCTCAATGTGAAGGTATTTGGAGGTGGGGCCTTGGGAGTTAATTAGGTCATGAGTATGGACCTAATTGAAAATGGCCAACTGCAAGGCAGGAAGTGAGATCTCATCAGATGGCGAATTTGCCGGTACCTTGATCTTAAACTTCCCAACCTCCAGGACTGTGAGAAATAAATGTTTGTTGCTTAAGACACTCAGTCTTTGATAATTTGTTATAGTAGCTAGAACTGACTAAGAGAAGGGTGTGAAAACACTATGAACAAAGACTTGATATGATAAAAAGCAAGAAATAAAAGAGGACAGAGTTTAATTCAATTTGGTTGTTACCTAAAAACAAAGTAGAAGTTCCCTTGACCCTTCCCACGTCTTCCCAACTACCACCCCACAGAATTTTAAATTCAGTTTCTTGGGGTTCATCAGAGTATGGATACAAAAGAACAGAAAATTTAAGGACGGTTTTGAAACTGCAGCTGAATGAATTTTTAAAAATTTTAATCATTGAAAACATGCATGTTGACCATCATTTTGAAATTCATGCCTGACTTTTAGAAGATAGGGCAAGAAAATAACACAAGGCAATTGAAGATGACAGAACAAAAAGGGATCCGACCTGACTGCAAGAACATTGGTCAAATTCAGCCTAATAGCCCACAGATTAGGAAATACTTAAGCCCTCTCTTTTCACTTCCCTTTTCTCCATGTCATGAAGACTCAACAGCCCAGCTGATAGCGTCATGGAGGTGCTGACAGGCACCCCACTGTGGTGTGATTAACTCCGTGTGCTGCTGCAATTAGCCCATCAAAGTTGTCTGGGGACTAGCGTTTCTTCTAGGGTCACAAGGCAAAAATGACCTGAACTGTCATTCCTTGCCTGGCTGGGGCCCAGTACTGGCATGGGGGATGTCACAACGCAAACAGTCATTGCATTTTTAAGCAACAAGGATAAACAGGTCTCTACTTGTGAAACTCTACTTGTGCATATTAAGCTAAGCTGTCCAGTACTTGACTTGGAGCAAGGCTCTCTTTCCTGTGTACATTCATTTTATTTTATGGACGTGTAAAAGCAACTCTGTGGCGCTGGCTGGAGTGGGAAAATCAACAACAACACTATAGAACAACCCACAACCAAAAGCAACCCAAAAAGAAAACATCAAGAGAAAAATATGGAGGCAGATCCCCCAATAACCTTGGCAAGCATTGGCTGCATCAAAAGTGAGAATAATTGATTTTGACATAGAGGAAAGTAGTAATTGGAATGAAACTTGTTTGAATAACAGCTTAAATGTTTCTTTTCTTGCTTTCCAGATTACATGCACTGTAAAGCCGGATTTCTTTCTCCTGGCTGGTTCACAGAGGATATTCTGTGTCCAGGGGCTTGTGAAAGGAGAAAAAAACAAAACAAAACTGTGAATTTGCCTCTTTCTGCATGATTGTTGAGCCTGGATTCCAGGCTCACATATACAATTTATTGATACTTAATCCCAAATCTGGCCTGTTGTGAACATCCCTTATAGACCATTTTTAAGATATTGAAAGGCTAGATAGTATCTGGGTGAGAGTACTGGTTAACAAAACTGAAGTTAGAATTTTTCCCAGTCTTGTTCCTTTTCACTAGTTTCCAGTTAAAGTGAGTACAATGGACTGAATGTTTATGTCTCCCTTAAATTCATATGTTGAAGTTCCAAAACCCAAGGTGATGGTGTTAGGAGGTGGGGGCCTATGTCACGAGAACAGAGCCTTCGTATATGAGATTAGTATATTTACAAAAGAGACCCCAGAAAGATCCCTCACCTCTTCCTCTGTGTGAAGTCACAGTGAGAAGACGGCTGTCAGTGAGGAAGCAGGTCCTCGCCAAACACTGACTCCTCTGACACCTTGATATTAGACTTCTCAGCCTCCAGAACTGTGAAAACACACATCTGTTGCTTATAAACCACCCAGTCTATTGTATTCTGTTATAACAGCCCACTAGGACAATAACTGAAAGTCCTAATTCCACAGTGGGACAATTTTGGCCCTTGATGTTCTGCCCTGCTGACTACTGCTCCAGCTTCTCCCACCTTCTCTAGGCTCCCACCATGTCAAACATCTGTAGGTCTTACATCGTCTGGCCACTCCTGTTTCTTTCATCATCTCTCTTTCCATGCTTCCTTCTACTCACAAGCTTCAGCCCTGTGGGGCTTCCATCTATTTCTTGAATCTCCCAAGTTGATTTCATCTCTGGTCATTTGCTCTTTTTACTCCCTTCATCTGGAGTGTTCTTTCCCTCACCTCCACATGCCTGAATCTTTCTTAACTGTCATGACCAAAATACGCTTTCCTATTGTAAATAGCACTGCAATGAACATGAGGTGCATGTATCCTTTCGAACCATGATTTTCTCTGGATATATGCCCAGGGATATATGGGATTGCTATACAAGTGAACTAATTTACAAAACAGAAACAGACTCACAGACTTAGAGAATGAATCTATGGTTAGCAGGAGGGAAGGGTAGTGGGGAGGGATAGATTGAGAATTTGGGATTAACATGTACACACTGCTATATTTAAAACAGATTACCAACAAGGACCTACTGTAAGAAAAAATAAGTTAAAAAGAAGAAAAGACACTTTCCTGACCCTTTCCTCAAATGCAATAGTTCTCCTGAAACTATCTCACTAGCCCATTTTATTGTCTAAGGAAATAAAAATATCTTGGTCATTTACTTATGTGTTTGTTGTCTGTGCTCTCCCTCCTCCATAACCACAATGAAATTTTCCTAACAGTGGTGACTTTTCTCTATTATGCACTCTTGTGTCCCCAACTATGGTAGGAGGTCAGTAGATATACATAAATGGTTCTCAGGACATGGTATGTTCTGCCATGCTTCCTTTCCTTTGGCCAAGTCAGTTGTCTCTTGCTTTGCTTAATCAGCTTGCTCAGTCAGCCCTTTCACCTGCTTCAAAGACTCAGCTCACACATTGTCTCTTTGTGAAGCTTTCCTTCACATCCTGGGGTACAGCAAGATGTTCCTTCTGCATTTGCCTGGTTCCTGGCATGCGCATCCCTTATGGCAATTACAATGTTGTATTTCAGTTGTGTCTTTACGGATGTAGCCTGGCCTGAAAGTGTACATTTTTTGCACTTAGGGATTGTGTCTGTATCTATAAATCAATGTCTTGGTGTAGTGAATTTGCATAGTAGATGCTTAAAAACGTTGAATATATTAATAGTCATTGCTTCAGTTGATTAGGCTGTAAAACTGTGACATCTTTTTGAGGCTTTGCTGCTGTTGTTCAGAAGCACCATATTTATGTTTTGTTCTCATGCTATCTCTCCCAGATATACCCTCATCATTAACAGTATTAGCATTTCTTGGAGGCCCTCATGCCTGACCAATAACAATAGCTTTCTAATTCATTTTTCTGTCTCCTATTCTCTTTCCTCTAACACCTAAGGAAAGGAATGGACTCAATTTTCCTTCCTATCACTGTTTCTCTCCTTCAGTTCTCAGATAAAGGAGGAGAAGTCCTAAATCTGATTGGTCAAATTAGCAAATACTCTTTTAGGCTTCCTCAATCACCTCTCAAGTTTCTCTGCCATTCTCTTTTACTATGTTTCTCTGTCTGTCTCAATTTCACTCTCTCTGCTTTTCTGAAACTGAGTAAATGGACTCTGGCACTTCCACAAATGCTTCTCCCCTTGCTGTAGGCCAAAGGTGGTAACTTCCCAAGGTTTAGATCTCATGGGGGCTGAGAGTTGCACTTCAGCTGTGGGCTCCAAATGGGCTCTGTCATGAGTTATCAGTTGCTGACTTTGCTATTAATAAAGTAGTAACTTGACATTTATTTTCCTATTGACCCTTATGTTTGTAATAAGTGACTTCTCCATTCCTGGAAGAAAGAACCCTTATTATATTCATCTTTATTTCTAGCAGATTACACACTGGGTCATCAACATGTTTGTTGAATTTGACGAAGGGCAGAAGAGCTAAGTAACTCCCCCTCGTCCTTAGGAGCACAGTGATGGGCATCTAACAGATGCTTTAAAGTATCTGTTGAGTAAATAGGTGAATTATTTCATAACTTTTTCCTTTTTCTGAGTTGCCAAATCTACCTTCATCTCTGCTCCAGGAACCAGTCTATTCTGGAGAACTCTGGTCTCTGCATGTACACTCTTTAGCGTCTATCCAACAGTCCAAATGGCTTGGCTGTGAGTATTAAGAATCCATTTGGATCTAACCATTTCTTGGAGAATCTGTAATGCCTTCAATCTGGCTCATCTGAAGTTAAAGGCATCTGCCTTTTCCTCTAGTAGCAGAAAATTTGGGGAGAGTTTTTGAGTTTATATTATAATCAACCAAAGAAGCATTTTAAACTCCTTCTTAAGATTGAATTGTTATTGGCCAAGAATTAGGAGAGGCTTGTTACTAGTAAAATCACTTCTGACATATCCAATACATCCCAGCCACCAAAGGGATATTAGAGGAGGTGACAAACAATTTTAGCACCAACTGACATCCTGTTCTGGCAGGTCATGGTGATGTCCGGAAGATATCATTCTTGCCTTTTAAAATATCTTGGTAAGACATAAACATGAGGGTGACTGAAGAGATTTGTCTATGTATGTGAAATCTTGCTTGTCCTTAGAAGTTAGTTCAAAGTATATTTTGAGATACTATCTGATCTAATCAAAATGGTTACAGGACTATCATTTCTGAGCTAAAATGAAAATAACACCAACTTTTATTTGGGTTCTTAAATGTGCCTGGTATTTTCACACATATTATCTTACCATGTCCTCATAACCATGCTGTGATTTCAGTAGTAAATAAAAGCTCAGGGAAGCTAAGGCACTGGCCTGATATCACATAGCTAGACAGTGACAGAGTCAGGACTTGGATTCAAAAATTTCTCCTCCAAGCTCAGTGTTCTCATAACCATAACACATTGTCTTAGAGAGCATCCTCCACTTTATAGATAAAATATGAAGATCCAGGGAAGAAAATGCCTTTCTAATGGCCTCACAGGTGGCAGGCACACTGCCTCCAGAGACATTTGGCTGGCTAGCCTCAATAAAAGGTTCAGTCTCTGTTAACAAAATATTTGTTTATGAGTTTCAGCACTCCTCTGAAAAGGCAGAATTTGAACAGAAGAAAAAAGAAGGGGCTCAAAATTGCAACTCACTTGCCTTGGAATGTGAACAGAGTATTTCCTGAAAATATGGGAAAGAAGATAATATGATGTGTTTCTGTTACCTGACACATAAAAACTAACTTAAGTGATTCCATACACTGCTATTACAAATATCATACACTCACTTATAATAGTTTGATAGGACTGCCATAACAAGGTATCACAGACTAGGGGGTTTAGCAACAAAAATTTATATTCTCATAGTTCTGGAGGCTAAAAGTCCAAGATCAAGGTGTTGGCAGTGTTGGTTCCTTCTGCGGGCTCTGAGGGAGGAATCTATTCTAGGCCCTTCTCCTTGGCTTTAGATCATTGTCTTCTCTTTGTGTTTTTACATAATTTTCCCTCTTTTGATGTGTGTCCCAATTTCCTCTTCTTGTAAGGATACTCAGTCATATTGGATTAAGGCCTACCCTAATGACCTCATTTTAATTTAATTATCTCATTGAAGACCCTCTCTTCAAATATGGTTACATTTTGGGGCCCTGGGTATTAAGATATGACCATATAAATTTTTAGAGGACACAATTTACCCCATCACACACATACACATACACACACACATAAACACACACAGTTAAAACTCAATAGGGAGATATTTCTGTGCTTATTACTTAGGAAATATAAATTTGATTTTCCTGAGCACAATATGTAGTTTTGGTGATCTATGAACTTATTTTTTGAGGGTTCTTTTCATGAACCAAGACTTCGCAAGGAAAGTAGAAGTGGAATTAAATAGAAAATATACCAGCAACTGTAGGCCATTTTTATACTTGTCAGGCTGCCAGGAAGAGACCAGTACAGGGAATCTAAGGTCTGGGCTGATTTCAGGATCCATCACTTACCAGCTGAGATCCTGATCACCATGCTAGCTTTTTCTCTCATCTATAAAATAGTAATCCCAACATCAAATGGTTGTTGTGAGTGTTAAGTGAGATAATGGATTCAAAACCACTTTGTACACTCTGGAGAAAAGTTGGATTTTTTTTTTAAATGGATACTTTCCTTAATAGCAATCTTAATGCACAAACCAATACTTTAAAAAGGTGAAAGCAAATCTGCTTGGCTTGAAGTGGGAGTGAGGAATTAAGGCTTGACTGTGGTGCTGAAATCACTTGCCAAGCCCTATCTTCTGCCAATTCACGGAGCTACTAGTGAGCATATTTTAAAATCACTACTCGTAGGATATATACAAATGTTAGTTATTATTTTTTAATTGTTTCAGCAGCACTGTGAGGTGGAATATCATATTGTTTTCAGTTTTTTTAAATGAAGTATAGTTGCTTTACAATATTGTGTTAGTTTCAGGTGGACAGCAAAGAGATTCAGTTATACATACATACATATTTATTTTTTTTCAGATTCTTTTCCCTTATAGGTTATTACAAAATGTTGAGTGTAGTTCCCTGTGCTATACGGTAGGTCCTTGTTGGTTATTTATTTTGTATATAGTAGTGTGTTATGTTAACACCAAACTCATAATTTATCCTTCCCACCCCCTCCCTTTCCCCTTTGGTAACCATAAGTTTGTTTTCTATGTCTGTGAGTCTATTTCTGTTTTGTATATAAGTTCATTTGTATCATTTTTTTTTAGATTCCACATAGAAGCAATATCATATAATATTTGTCTTTCTCTGTCTGGCTTACTTCACTTAGGGTGATAATCTCTAAGTCCATCTATCTTGCTGCAAATGGCATTATTTCCTTCTTTTTTATGGCTGAGTGATATTCCATTGTATATATGTACCACATCTTCTTTATCCATCTGTTGATGGATATTTAGGTTGTTTCCATGCCTTGGCTGTTGGAGATAGAGTGCAGAGTAATGATCGTAAAGATGATCCAAGAACTCAAGAAAAGAATGGATGCACAGAGTGAGATGTTTTCAGTTTTTAAGTGCTTAATTAACTGCCTAATCATCTGGAGACCAGTATTTCTCAAATTAGCTGTAGTAAAGGATTTATATTTAAAATTTTTAATTTGTCATGGACCAATGTTTGTAAACTAAAAAAAAAACATGAATTACTAGAAAAACAAAATTAAAAAGTAAGAAAGGCTTATAAAATGCAAGCTTGATTTTTTAAATTAGCTTCAATAGACAAAAAATAATTCCACTGAATTATTATAAAAGTTTCCTTAAGTCTACTTCCATTGCATGTGAGTTAAAGCATTTGTGGTTCACACTTTGGGTAGCACTGCTATAAAAAAAGTGACAGTGGACCAGTGCTCAAAGATGTGTTTTGTGACACTAGGATTAGTGGTCCTTCTACTTTATATCATTGCTTTTTTGATCTAATATCTCTGAGCTCCAATTTCTATATCTACTAAATGCACATATTGACCCTTGCCCCTGTCTACCTCATAGGATTCTTACAAATTTCAGAAGACCCAAAGTAGAAATTTGAAAGCTGTAAGGAAAAAAACACTAACAATTTTAGCATGAAAAAGTTTAAAGTAAGCATAACTAATCTTACTAAAGAACACTTAGACTTTGCACATTACACTGTCCTGGTGAAGGAGCCCGAAAAAACTAGTTGCAAAATATACTCCTAAGGGAAAGAAATACAATGACTGCTTGTATTTTGAGTTTTTAGTTATATCTCGGGTGACCTATGTCTGTGGTTCGTCTGGTGATGTCCTGGACTATGGCTGTCAGCCCAGCTAACTATAAATCGTGCATCTTGGACTTCTCTGGTGGCACAGTGGTTAAGCATCTACCTGTCAATGCAGGGAACATGGGTTCGATCCCTGGTCCGGGAAGATCCCACATGCCACGGAGCAACTAAGCCCATGCTCCACACCTACTGAAGCCTGTGCACCTAGAGCCCATGCTCCACAACAAGAGATGCCACTGCAATGAGAAGCCCGTACACCACAACGAAGAGTAGATCCTGCTTGCCACAACTAGAGAAATCCTGCACACAGCAACAAAGACACAATGCAACCAAAAATAAATAAAATTTAAAAATATAAAAATAAATAGTGCATCTTTCTCCTCTTAAAAAATGCCTTAATTTGTAGTTAAAATTATATGGTCATCTAGCCAGTTGATAGATGTTGCAGAAAATTATGTTACTAGTAACAGAAGGGTGTTTTTTTTTTAACCCATTGTTTCTCATAGTAATTATATATCAGTGATCATTTTTCTACTGAAGTAACATCAATATCAAGACAAAAAGACACTTGTTTATATCAATTTTGTATAGAAAAATGTCTGATTAAACAAACAATTTAGGCAAAGCAGATTAATAAAGAAAGAGGATGGGGAGTGGCCTAAGAATACAAAAGGGTAAGGAGGTGGGATCTCAGAGAGCTTGTGGAAGTGAAGTGGCTTGAAAAGCTTGAATGAGTGAAGTGGCTTCAGCCAGATCAGAAATCAGCACTCAGGTGGTTTTGTCTATTCCTTTCCATTTCATGTCTCTTCGATTTTCATGTAAATCCAACCTGTCTCAGCTATGAGAAAAGGAATACATTTTGAGTCCTTCCATGCTTGGGAAGAAACTTAAAAAAGAAACACTGGTATCTACCCTGGAGACCAGATAGATCCAGTCATGCAGAAGGAATTCAGAAAGAGGCTGCAGAGAAAACCATGCCTGAGTGGAGCTGAGTCAGGGCCTCTACCAAATAGTGGGCTCTGTCTCTTACTATTTCTTGCCTGATGACACAATGATTTTTATGTTGTCCTCCAGTTTCCATTCTTCTCCCTTTGAATCCACTTGCTACAGATCATCAGAGGGATTTATCTGATCATGTCAATCTCCTACTTAAAACCCATCAGTGACTACTAATTTTTCATCAGACCTATCCAAATACCTTAACATGCTAAGTAAGTCCATCCCAAACTTGGTCAATTCCTTTGTTTTCAACCTTAAGTGCTCTTGCCTTCCTGATTTCCTTTCCACATTCTATCAGATGCACTGTACAAAATCTCCATGAAAATCCAACAAAAGCAGTCCAGTCTCATATAGTTCAATCCATTAAGGAAATAGAATAACTTGCAGTTTTCCAAGTGGACTATTGCTGAGTCATGTATCCTGCATCTGCACAGGCGGTTCCTTCAGCATTCATTCACCCCACAGATAGATATGAATTAAGTGTCTAGAATGTGTCAGAATCTAAGACTTGGGGAGGCAGTGGTGAACAAGTCAAATGGACTCCTTGCCTTTTTGCATTCTAGTGGGTGAGGTGGTCAAGAAACACATGAGTATATACTGTAATATTGGGTAAGTGATAAGAGCTACTAAGAGAAAAAAGCAGGGTGGGGGGATGAAGAACAGAAAAGAGAGATTATGGGTTATAGTTCCTGGAACTGTGCCTGGAAATCCCTTCCTCCCTACCCACACTCCCCGGCTTTGCTAATTCTTCAACATTCTGTGAGAGCTTTTACCTTTTTCAGGTAGTTAATACACTACCCTACACAAGACACCACCCAAACACAAAGGACTTTTATTAATACCATGTAGGAGATCATAGACTCCTTCTGGAAGCTAATGTCATGATGTCCTCTAGCCCCTAAATATGGTGCAATCAAAAGAACATGGATTTGAATTCTGACACGTGCTGAGTCCTCATTCTGTTGGAGTCTTGGTTTGCATCACCTTACAATTAAGACATGAATACTCTTTGCTACATGAGGTTGCTGAATATCAAATGAATGAAAGCACTTTGAGAATTGAAAATTACACTGCTAATTTTAAAGTGCTATAAAAATTTTTTTATTATCTCATTACAATGATCAACTGATGCTACTTTCAAGAGAAAGAAGATCACCCCAAATGTAAAGATAGCTTTTAACTAAATAAGCCAGTCATTTATTCAAAAATGAATGTATTGCACATGTGTTATGTGGCAGGCATTGTTCTAGGTATGGGGTACAAGAGCACTTTTCTTTCAAGGAGTTCACTTAGTTTACTTTAAGGAAAAATAATCTGAAAAAATTCAGACTATTATAGTAGGTATTGTTAAACACCATGGCATGATAATTTCTAAACTATTTTAGCCTTCTTCTTACATTAGCAATAATATATAAGGTTTTACACCAATTAAATCTATCTGAAATCACTGAGTATTAAATTATATGGCCTCAGGAGATATAAACATAAGTAGTTAAATAC
This sequence comes from Physeter macrocephalus, assembly GCF_002837175.3. Taxonomy (NCBI): domain Eukaryota; kingdom Metazoa; phylum Chordata; class Mammalia; order Artiodactyla; family Physeteridae; genus Physeter; species Physeter macrocephalus. The sequence goes on from NC_041220.1 coordinate 104,166,401, forward strand.
AAAAGAAAGCATTGTAAAAAATAACAAAAAAATTATTCCCAGTGGTGTCAACTTTTCTACAAGGTTAATTAATCACTGCAAATGAGTGTAACTGGAACAGGCTACAGACTGATGTTGACTGTAAAGTTACAACTTTGAAAATCCCAAGCAAATAACATAATTTAGTGGTCATAATCATAATCTATTCATAATTAGTAAATCTTTAAGAGAACATATGATTTGAAAGAAGTAAAGCAAAATAAACAATTTATATGTTGAAAATCTTTGTTATCTGAACACATGACTCCATGTTGTATAAAGTTTGCTGAATTAAATAATACAAGATTTTCTTTTTCTTTTTTTCTTTTTTAATTTTTTAAATTTTTATTTATTTATTTACTTCTTGGCTGAGTCAGGTCTTAGTTGTGGTAGATGGGATCTTCGTTGAGGCGTGCGGGATCATTCGTTGCAGGGCGGGCTCTTCATTGTGAAGCGTGGGCTCCTCTCTTGTTGTGGTGTGTGGGTTTTCTCTCTCTAGTTGTGGTGCATGGGCTCCAGGGTGCGTGGGCTCTGACGTTGTGATGTGTGGGGTACAGAGTGCATGGGCTCTGTAGTTTGTGGCACACGGGCCCTCTTGTTGAGGTGCATGAGCTCAGTAGTTGTGGCGTGTGGGCTTAGTTGCCCAGCAGCATGTGGGACCTTAGTTCCCTGATCAGGGATCGAAGCCCCGCCCCGTGCATTGGAAAGTGGATCTTTACCACTGGATCACCAGGGAAGCCCCTCTCATAAGATTTTCAACAGAGATTTTTATATTCTATTTCAAAAATTTATGGGGAAATGTATATCAAATGTTGTGGCCCAAAGTCCAGTTTTATTTTTAAATGATGCACAAAGATTTAGTCCAAGAGATTGGCCCTTTTATTCTAAAACATTAAGAAAATAAAAATGGTAATTGAAATGGAAATACATATGGACTATCATTGGTAATATTCTCCAGTACTGACATATTTTTCTTCAATAGTCCAATCTAACTAAATACAATATTAATAAAACTTACCTAATAATATCTGTAACCAGCTGGCTTTGGCAATAAAGGATGAGCATTTCATTGCTATATCTGAAAATCTATTAAATAATTGACATATTTCTTTTTAGACACCATGGAAACAAGTCAGTTTAGTCAATTTTGTATTTATTATGGACTTGATTCTGCAAGATATAGTGGCAAAATAATATATTTAAAATTAGAAGATGGGCTGTGAGTCCCTAACATTTCACATTCAAATCTGTAAAATATAGATGATGAGGATGATGATTATAGTCATCTATGCTTTTCCTACTTAGCAGGGATGCTCATTTATTTTTAAACAGAATACTTTTACCACCAAAAATTATATGTGACACCCTTCTCCTAAGCTGGATCTTGTGATGGGAATGCAAAGATAAATAAAATGTAGTCTCTGAACTCAACAAGTTTATAGACAGGTGAGAAAGGCAGATAAAGAGAAACATGGCAGAGTTGGATAAGAGCTCTGTTTAAAGTTCTAAAAGACCACAAAGAGGATCACTTAAAAATCAGATTTTAGGGTGAAGGCATCATGGAAATTTTCATAAAGGAAACCCATGCTTCTCCATCGGCTTTAGACTTTCCTCTGAATACCAGACTGTCTACTTGGTATCTATACTTCATTGACTAGTGGGCAACTCAAACTTAACATGAACAAAAGAGACTCCTCTTCCCAACTAATCTATCCTTCAGTCTTCTCCATCTTCATAAATAAAGCCTACATGTTTTCAATCAATTCAGCTGAAAAAAGTAGCTGTAATTTTTTTTCTATTTTTCTTATATTTTACATTCAATTAGGTAGCATGTAGTAGCTCTAAAACATATTTTGAATTTGGTCACTTCTTAGTATCTCTGAAACTCCAGCTCCAGAGTAAACCACCCTTCTCTCTCTCCCAACCAACTGCAGGATCCTGGTAATCAATCTCCCTACTACCACTCTCTAACAGTCCTTGTACCATATAACCAACAGAATGCTCTTTTTAAAAATTGAGGTAAAATTGGTTTATAACTTTATATTAGTTTTGGTGTACAATATAACATTCTGATCTTTGTAGACACTACAAAGGGATCACCACAATAAGTCTAGTTACCATTCATCACTACGTAAATGACCCTCTTAATCTATTTCGTCACCCCACCCCCCTTCCCCTCTGATAACCACCAATCTGTTCTCTCTGTCTATGAGTTTTCTTTTGTTTATTCATTTGTTTTGTTTTTAATAATTGGCATATAAGTGAAATCACATGGTATTTGTCATTCTCTGTCTGACTTATTTCACTTAGAATAATGTGCCTGAAGTCCATCCATGTTGTCACAAATGACAAGATAATCTTCTTTTTATGGCTGAGTAGTATTCCATTGAATATATATATACCATATCTTCTTTATCCATTCATCCATCAATGGACATTTAGGTTGTTTACATATTTTGGCTATTGTAAATAATGCTGTAATAAACATGGGGTTGCATATATCTTTTAAAATTAGTGTTTTCATATTCTTCACATAAATAGCCAGAAGTAGAATAGCTAGATCATATGGTAGTTCTACTTTTAATTTCTTGAGGAGAATCCATACTATTTTCCATAGTGGCTGCACAAATTTACATTCCCACCAACAGTGTACAAGAGTTCCCTTTTCTCCACATCCTTTCCAGCACTTACTAGTTCTTGTCTTTTCAATGATAGCCATTCTAACAGTTGTGTGGTGATATCTCATTGTGGTTTTGATTTGCATTTCCTTAGTAATTAGTGATGTTGGACATCTTTTCATGTGCCTGCTGCCCATCTGTATGTCTTTGAAAAAGTGTCTATTTAGATCCTCTGCCCATTTTTCAATCGTTTTTTTTTTTTTTTTTTTTTTGCTGTTGGGTTCTATATATATATTGATATTAATCTCTTATCAAATATATGATTTGCAATATTTTGTCCCATTTAGTAGGTTCCATTTTTATTTTGCTGATGAATTCCCTTTCTGTGAAGAAGGTTTTTAGTTTTATTTAATCTCACTGGTTTGTTTTTTCTTTTGTTGCCTTTGCTCTTGGGGTCAGATCCAAAAATTTCATGTTAAGACTGATGTCAAGGATATCTTCTAACTTTTCTTCTAGGAGTTTTATGATTTAAGGACTTGTCTTTAACACATTTTGAGTTAATTTTTGTGTATGGTATAAGATAATGGCCTAACTTCAATCCTTTGCTTGCATCGGTCCAGTTTTCCCAGTACCATTTATTGAAGAGATCATCCTTTCCCCATTGTACAGTTTTAGTTCCTTCATAGTAAATTAATTTACTATATATGTGTGGGTTAATTTCTTGGATCTCTATTCTGTTCCATTGATCTATGTGTCTGTTTTTATACCAGTGCCATACTGTCTTTATCACTATAGATTTGCAGAATAGTTTAAAATCAGAGCGATACTTCCAGCTTTGTTCTTTTTCAAGATTGGTTTGAATAAGTGTGTTTTTTTTCTTTTTTGTGGTTTCATACATGTTTTAAAATTATTTGTTCTAGTTTTGTGAAAAATGCAATTAGAACTTTGATGAGGATTGCATTAAATCTATAGATTGCTTTGGGTAGTATGGACATTTTAATGATATTAATTCTTCCAATCCGTAAGCATGGAATGTCTTTCCATTTCTCTGTGTCTTCTTCAGTTTCTTTCATCAACATCTTATAGTTTTCACCTCCTCAGTTAAATTTATTTCTGGGTATTTTATTATCTTCGATGCAATTGTAAATGACATTGTTTTCTTAATTTCTCTTTCTGATATTTTGTTACCTTTGTGTAGAAATGCAACAGATTTCTGTATATTAATTTTGTATCCTGTAACTTTACCGAATTTATGTATTATATATAGCAATTTTATGGTAGAATTTTTAGGGTTTTCTCTATATAGTATTATGTCATCTGAAAATGAAATTTTACTTCTTTCTTTCCAATTTGGATACATTTTATTTATTTTTCTTGCCTAATTGCTCTGGGTAGGACTTCCAGTACTATGCTGAATGAAAGTGGTGAGAATGGACATCCTTGTCTTATTCCTGATCTTAGAGAGAAAGTTTTCAGCTCTTCACTGTTGAGTATGATGTTGGCTATGGATTTGTCACATATGGCCTTTATTATGTTGAAGTACTTTTTTCCTATAACCACCTTGTTGAGAGATTTTATAATAAATCGATGTTGAATTTTGTCAAATTTTTACTCTGCATCTGTTGAGATGACCACATGATTTTTATCCTTTATGTTGCAAATGTGGTGTATAATGTTGATTGATTTACCGATAGTGAACCAAGCTTGCATCCCTGGAATAAATAAATAAATCCCACTTGATTATGTTGTATGATCCTTTCAATGTATTGTTGAATTTTGTTTGCTAATATTTTGTTGAGGATATTTGCATCTATGTTCATCAAGAATATTGACCTGTAATTTTGTGTGTGTGTGTGTGTGTGGTGTCCTTATCTGCTTTGGGTATCAGGGTAATACTGGCCTCACGAAATGAGTTCAGAAGTGCTCCATCTTCTTCAATTTTTTGGAAGAGTTTGAAAAGTGTAGTTATTAAATCTTCTTTGAATGTTTGGTATAATTCACCAGTGAAGCCATCTAACCCTGGACTTTTGTTTGTTGGGAGGTTTTTTTTTTTTTGATTACTGGTTTCATCTCCTTATTAGTAATTAGTCTATTCAGATTTTGTATTTCTTTACAATTCAGTCTTGGAAGATTGTATATTTCTAGTGTTTTATACATTTCTTCTAAGTTGTCCGATTTGTTGGCTTATAATTGTTTATAGTAGTTTCTTATAATCCTTTGTATTTCTGTGGTAACAGTTGTAACTACTTTTTCATTTCTAACGTTTTTTATTTGAGCCTTCTCTTTTTTTCTTGATGAATGTAGCTAAAGGTTTGCCCATTTTGTTTATCTTTTTAAAGAACCAGCTCTTAGTTTCATTTATCTTTTCCACTGTTTTTAAAAATTATCTATTTCTCTTATTTCCACACTAATCTTTATTATTTCTGTTCTTTATTATTTCCTTTGTTCTAACTTTAGGCTTTGTTTTTTATTCTTTTTACAGTTCCCTTAAGTGTAAAGTTAGATTGTTCATTTGAGATTTTTCTTGTTTCTTGAGGTAGTCTGGTATCACTATGAACTTCCCTCATAGAACTGCTTTCACTGCATCCCATTTTGGAATATTGTATTTCCATTTTTATTTGCCTTGAGATATATATATTTTTAATTTTCCCTTTGATTCTTTTGTTGACCTATTTGTTGTTCATAGCATGCTGTTTACTCTCCATGCATTTGTGATTTTTTCAGTTTTTCTCTTGTAATTGATGTCTAGTTTTATGCCATTGTGGTAAAAAGAAAAGATGCTTGATATGACTTCAATCTTCTTAAATTTATTGTGGCTTGTTTTGTGGTCTAATATATGGTCTATTCTGGAGAATGTTCCATGTGAACTTGAAAAAGTGTGCCTTCTTCTGCTTTTGGATGAAATATTCTTTATCTACCCAGTAAGTCCATCTGGTGTAATATGTTGTTTATGGCTGATGTTTCCTTATTGATCTGAATGATATGTTCACTTCTGTAAGTAGGGTATTAAAGTCCCCTAATATTATTTTATTGCTGTCAATTTCTCCCTTCTGGTCTGTTAATATTTGCTTTATATATTTAGGTGCTCCTATGTAGAGTGCATGTATATTTGCAAGTGTTGTATCTTCTTGTTGGATTGATCCAACAATTATCCAATAATAATGATTGATCATTAATATTTCTTTGTATTTTATTACAGTCTTTGTTTTAAAGTGTATTTTGTCTGATATAATATAGTTGTTCCTGCTTTCATTTGGTTTCCATTTGCATGAAAACCCTTTTTCCATCCCTTCATTTTCAGTCTGTGTGTGTCTTTAGAACTGAAGTTAGTCTTTTGCAGGCAATATATAGATGAGTCTTTATTTTTTATCCATTAGCCACGCTATGTCTTTTGAATGGAGAATTTAGTCCATTTACATTACAGTAATTATTGATAGTTATGTACTTATTACTATCTTGTTACTTGTTTTTTGGCTCTTCGTGTAGATCCTCTCTGTTTTTTGCTGGCTTTCTTTCCTTGTGGTTTGATGACTTTCTTTAGTATTATGATTCCTTCCTCATTTTGTTTGTGTATATACTATATGTTTTTGCTTTGTGATTATAATGAGATTCACATATAACAGCATATAGATACACCAGTCTTTTTAAAGATACTAGCAAGTTAGGTTTGAGTACATTCTAAAAACTACATTTTTACTCCCCCCACACACATTTTATGTTTTTTTGATGTCATATTTTGCATCTTTTAATTTGTATATCTCATAACTAATTATTGTGGTTATAGTTAATTTTACTACTTTTGTCTTTTAACTTTTATACTAGCTTTGTAAATAGTTTTACTACCATTACTATATATTTGTCTTTACAAGTGAGGTTTTTACTTTTTTTTATTATTACTAGTTATTGCCTTTTCTTTTTAGCTAAAAGAAGTTCCTTTAATATTTCATATAAGGCTAGTTTAGTGGTGATGAACCCCTTTAGCTTTTGCTTATCTGGAAAACTATTTATCTTTCCTTCAATTCTGAATAATAACCTTGCTGGGTAGAGTATTCTTGGTTGGAAGGGTTTTTTGTTTGTTTGTTTGTTTGTTTTTTGTTTTGTTTTGTTTTACTTTCAGCACTTTGAATATGTTCCTCTGGCCTGAAAAGTTTCTGCTGAAAAATTTGCTGATAGTCTTATGGGGGCCACCTGTATGGAATTAGTTGATTATTTTCTTGCTGCTTTTAAGATCATCTCTTTAACTTTAACTTTTGACATTTTACTTATAATGTGTTTTGGTGTGGATCTCTTTGGGTTTATCTTGTTTGGAACTCTCTGTGATTCCTGAACCTAGATGTCAGTTTCCTTCCCCAAGTTAGGGAAGTTTTAAGCCATCACATCTTCAAATAAGTTTTCTTCACTTGCTCTTTCTCTTCTTTTTCTAGGACTCCTATAATGCAAATGTTAGTATGCTTAATGTTGTTGCATAGGTCCCTTAAGCTATCTCTATTTTTAAAAATTAATTTTCTTAATTTTTTTTTAATTTTTAAAACTCATTTATTTATTTGCGGCTCTCTTTGAGTGAATTCCATTTTCCTGTCTTCTAGGACACTGATCTGTTTTTCTGATTCACCTAGTCTAATGTTGAACCCCTCTAGATTGTTTTCGGTTCAGTTATTGTATTCTTCAGCTCTGTGACTTCTGCTTGATACTTTCTTGTTTTTTTTTTTTTTGCGGTACGTGGGCCTCTCACTGTTGTGGCCTCTCCCGTTGCGGAGCACAGGCTCTGGACGCACAGGCTCAGCAGCCATGGCTCACGGGCCCAGCCGCTCCGCGACATGTGGGATCTTCCCGGACCGGGGCACGAACTCGTGTCCCCTGCATCGGCAGGCGGACTCTCAACCACTGCGCCATCAGGGAAGCCCTTGTATTTTTAAATTTCTTTGTCGAAGTTCTCACTGTGTTCATCCATTCTTCTTCCGAGTTCAATAAGCATCTTTATGACCATTATTTTGAACTCTTTGTCAGGTAAATTACTTATCTCCATTTCATTAAGGCTCACTCCTGAGGTTATATCTTGTTCTTTCCTTTGGAACAGGTTCTTCTGTTTCCTCATTTAGCTTGTCTCTGTTTCTATATATTAGGTGAAACAGCTACGCTTCCCAGTCTTGAAAGAGTGGCTGTATATAGGTGATAAAACTTATTGTTCAATCTTTCCCTAGCTCTTTTTTGTGTCTCAAACCTTTGTGATTATCTAAGCAGCCTGATTTATTCTTGATAAGTCCCAGCTGTCAATGTTGTGCCAAGCCCTGTCAGTGTTCCAAAGGGAGACATCTCAGTCAGCACTTAATTTCAGGCTGATTGGAAGCCAGGCCCTCAGGCAGCAGCTTTTAAAGTATGCAGATATATACATCTTGTGGGACTAATGTTGTAACCCTTTCTGGTCTCCAGACCAGGCAGTTTGGAGGTGTCCTCTTGGCAACAGTTGCAAAAATTGGGGCTCCAGACAAGTGTATAAGCTTCTTTCTTGTAAGGTACTGGTGGGCTGTAGTGATGCCAAAGTAGAGTGCAAAGTTGGCCTTAATTCCCTGAAAGCATCTTTGTGGTCTCTAGATTTCTGGTAAACCTGAAATCTGCCCCTCAGACTGAAGCTCCATGGCAAGTAAATAGGTCCTTTTCATAAGAAGAATGGGGTATGTGTCAGTCTGTTATGTTGTGTCCTGGGCGTGGTAGCCTAAGAACTGTTTCTCTGATTGTTTCAGTCCTTTGAGACCCAGAAATACAGTCTCCCAAGGCCACCAGAGCCAGTAGCTCAAGGCGAATACCCTGTGTGGATTGCACATAACTGCTGGCTTTAGTGGGGTTGCATGGGATCCTAGGGCCAGCGCCAGCCCACTGCCTTCAGCAGGACCATGGGGAAACATATGATGGGTCAAGCCCACTGGCCGCAAGGGGAGCCCCGTGTGAGAATGTGTGGTCAGGGCAAACCCATTGACTGCATTGACTACAGTGAGGCCATGGGAGGGCATGTGGATGGGGCAAACACTCCAACTTCAGTAGGACCTCAGTGGAACCTGGGACTGGGAAAAGTATGCTGGCTATAGTGGGACCATGGAAGAGCATCAGGGCAGGGCAAGCCCAACGATGCTAGCAAGGTAAAGGGAAAGCAGAAATGGTGCCTGCCACCATTGGCACTAGCCAGTGGAATGAGAGTGTGAAAATGACATCCACTAGTGCCTCTGTCCTTGGAGAAAATCCCAACAGACCTCTGTGCCCTTGGGAGATGCTTTAAGATTAGCTAATAAATCTCCTTCAGAAATGGTTTAAACACTTTCCAAATGGCTGCTTTTGTGCTGGATCCTTGGTTGAGTGGATCTGTGTACAAGCCCTTCAAGAGCTCACTTTCCATTCCCCACAGCCTTTTGGGTCTCCTAGATGTAAGCCCTGGTGGTTTTCAAAGCCAGACATTTTCGGACCTCATCTCTCTGGTGTAGGTCCCAAAGGTTGGGGCACCTGATGTGGGCCATGAACCCCTCACTCCTTAGGGAGAAATTCCATATTAGTGAGATCACTCCCATTTGTGGGTCATGGCACTAGGTTTGTGGCTTTTTGTGAGACTGTGTCTCTGCCTCTCCTACCCATTTCAATGTGGTCCTTTTATCCTTTGTTATAGAGGAGCTGTTCAGCTGGTTTTCAGATTTTTTTCAGAACTAATTGATTCATATATGGCTGTAGATTTGGTGTGTTCATGGGAGGTGAGTTCAGGATCCCCCTATGCTACCATCTTGAACTGTGCCCTGTAGACTGCCCTTTTTAAAGGGTAAGTCAGATCACCTTGCTTTCCTGATTATAACTCCAAAGGTTGCTTTTCATGCAAAGTAAAAGAAACAAAAAATCTGTAACCCAGACTTACCTGTTAAGCCCCTGTGCAGCTTTCCCAAGAAAGCTTCTCTGAATGCCATCAAGAGAACTGTGTTAGGTCCCACTCCCCAATTCCCTGCTCCTGCAATGTTGTATGCACACCACACATGTTGTACTTTCCACACTGTACTGCAAAGATCTGTGTGTTCCTAATAGAAGGCAAGCTCCCTGTGTTTCTAATACACTGGTAGATACATGAGGGCAGATACCACACTACCCCTAGTACCAGCATAATTTAAGAAAAAAAATGATGATGATTATTTCTACCCCCATATATTTTTGGGAGTTTTAAATTATCTCTAACAGGTGACAATTTCCTTGAGTAAAATCCAGTAGTTCCCTGGATCTCTGCAAAATCCTGGGATTGAAATTTTCATCTGATAAGAAAAATTATAGACAATCTTTTCCACTACCTATGTGTTCATTATTTATTCCTTTTTGCTTGATTGTCTCCATTCTAGAAGAAGGAAATACTAAATTTCCTGCCTTCTTTGCAGTAAGGAGTAACCATCACACACAAGTCTAGCCATTACAATGAAAGTTATAGCCTGCTGGGTGTGTCTACGTCCTCCATTCCTATTCCTTAGTAAGGTAATACATATATACAGATACAGCAGAGAGCAATTCCATGACTAATTCTAAGTTCAAAATAATCTGTAAATCTTTGAAGGTAGATAGATGCCTCAGTAGATTGAACTTGAAAAATATTGATTAAAGGACCAAGATTGAATGTGGGCCATGAGAGACGTAGGATGAGAGAAGGGTGGAAGGCATTGGAATTTTTTAAATTTTTGCTTTCAACTGCATAAGTAGGATAGAGGCTTCTCAGAGGGGGACAATGCTTAATTAAAAAACAAATAGATGGCAACATATGTTCGAGACTAAAGGTTGAGGACACATACTTCTTCTAGAGTATTCATCATGTATTGTCTTACTATACAAAATTTCTCTGTTGAAGGCTCCCTCTAGTTTCTGATCTTTTGAATTTTTGTCCCTTGCAGACACTGCCTTCTTTTGGGTCCCCTTAAGGCAGAACCTGGTCCAAGGATTTGAGTGCAATTAGTTTATTTGGGAAGTAATCCCAGGGAGTTGGAAAGAGGATGTGGGGAGACTGAGAGCAGGAAGAAAATCTGATAAGAAGGGTGCTTCTGCTGTAAGCAGGGGGAGGGGGGCTTGGTTCTATGGGGACTTCTGAAGAGTCAATGCATCCCAGAATTCCTGCCCAAAGGACAGGAGTCTGGGGTAATTTATCCATTGGCTTTAACCTGTGTTGTTTGAGGGTTTCCACGGGGGCATCAACAAATCAAATTTTCTGGGTTGCAATTTCACAAGTTCATTGATACCACAGCTTCAGCAAAGGCCCTTTGCTAAGGCAGAAAGTGGCAATATTGGCATTAGAAGTGGGACTTTGGAGTACTGTGAACGTAGGCTCATGTAGAACTGTTCATCACTGTGGGTGAACTCAGTGGTGGGCTAAGGGCTATGTTACAGGAGACCAGCAACATCTGATACAGGCAGCACTCCCTACCCTTTGGATGCTACCAAACTCCTTTTCTAGGTTCTGGTTCCTGGTACTCCCTTACTCACAAGCTATTAGGAAAAGTATTCTGTATTTCCCACATGTGGCCCCATTAAATCTAAAAATGTCTTCCTCCCAATACTGATGCCCTCTGCAGCGGAGATACAATCAGATGTTGAACACCATCAGTTCTGGACACTCAGCCCCTGTATTCCTCATAGGCCAAGGACCAGTCACTAAAGTAAACTAGGGACTGGAGCTTTCCCTCTGCCTCACTTCCTGTCCTAGAGAGCCTCTGATTCATGATAAATATAATTTGCTTAGTACTTTCCATGTTCCAGAGGCTATGCTAAGTGATTCATAGACATGACCTTATTTAATCTTTATAACAGCGTTTACAGAATGGTCATCATGATCCCCATTTTATAGCCAAGGAAGGAAATTGTACCCAGAAGGAAACTGTGTAAGTTATTAGGTAGCAGAGTTAAGGTTTGAACCCAGTTCATGAAAACTCCAGAAACCATTGTCTCAATGATTATACCATCCTGGCTCTGTGTTTATCTCCACCTACCACCACTACTCTCAGCCCCTTCCACATTCACACCGAACCTTTGATTGTGCTATTAAAGTTGAGGTCTGGTTACTCTGAAGTCACTGAGGTTTTTTAGAGTCCAGCCCCTCACTTTCCCCCTGGAATTTCTTTCCCGCTGACAGATGTATATCTGCTCTCTGCCTTGAATGTCCCAGCTAGAGTGACTTCATGGCTTCTCTTAGTGGTCTGTTCCATTGCCTAACAGCTCCCAGGGGTCTAACATTTTCCCTCATATTTAACTTCAATATTCCACATTGCAGCTTACAGCTTGTTAATTCTCATTCTGCCTTTGTTGATTAATAAAAAGATTGATCCCTGCCCTTCTAACAATATCTTTTATGAATGTGTCGGCAGAATGATGGCTCTCTTCAGTGACCCTTCTTCAAGACTGAGCTGTTCCAGTTCTATTAACCTCCCCACAAAGGTCTCACTCTCTAAGCCTGGGACTATTTGTGTCCCTCTCCTCTCAGCTCTGTCAATTAGCCTATGTCCTTGGATAATTTATAGTGTCCAAAAGGGAACCCAGGGCTGGAGAGGGAGCCAAGTCCAGGCAGAGACAAGCACGATGCTGTTGAAATTCACTTACTCCTTTTGCAAAGTGATATCTTAATTATTTTTTTCTCTGAGGCAGACAGCCAAGATTTTTTCTTCTCAATGTCCTTTTTATAAACTTGAAATTATAGACTGTGGGAGCTGATTTAGACTCTGTGGATCATCTTCCTTATTTGGAAGGGAGCAAATGGAGGCATAGAGGAAATGAAGAGAGTACCCAAGGCTGCTCAGTGACTCAGTGATGGAATGAGAATGAGGACCAGCTCTGGAGTCTTCCAGGCCAATATTCCTTTCAGTGCACCCTGAAGACTGGACTTATCAAGAAGTGGTATACCTGGCTCTGCCAAAAGGAAGTGTGGTGTCATTGCAGGCAGTGGAGTGAAGAGGTGCATGGAAAGGAGAGCACCAAATGTCAAGTAAGGTGAAGACTTATAAGTGACTGCTGGAGTTGGCAATGGAGGATTACACGATGGCGTGAAGAGCACTTTTCATGGAGAAATAAGGGCATGAACAAATGGTGTTGATTTGAGAAGATAAGTAATACTAATGGAAAGTTATGCAGACTTATGTGAGGGTTTTTTGAGAAAACGTTTTAAGATGGTAAAGTAAAATTATACAATGGTTAGGAAAACAGACTTTGGAATAGACAGACAATGATTTGATTCCATGGACTGCCACCTACGGTTATATGTACTTGGTCAATGTATCTAAACTCTCGGAGCCTGTTTGCTCATCTATAAAATAACAATAACAAATTAAAAATAAACAAAATTATATTACATTAATTATATATTCTATAATATGTCTATATATTCACTTTTATTATGTTACACATAATATATGATGTTACTTGTGAAGTATTGTTATATTTATAATATAAAATGTAATACAAATTAAAATTAATAGTGGGATCCATTTCCTAGGGCTAATGTGATAAGTCTATGCCATAATAACTACCAAAATTCTCAGTTTTGTGTCTTGTGCATGGTAAATGCACAATAAACAATTACCTGCAGTTATTGGTATTTATTGGTCTTTTTATCTGTGTCATCTTCATTATCACCATTATTTCAATAAAGCTAATTAACTTTGACCTCATTTCTAGAGTTTTCTATACGGTCACCTATCTTTTTGCTTTTAGTAGATAATGTTCCCCATAGCCCTTTCCCCTCATTTCACAAAGAAAACACAGATCATCAGATGTGTAATAATTCACTTTGTTGTCCTTACCACTGACAAATTTACTAATTCTCATGCATCTTCTAACTTAAAAAAATTCTGTCCAGGGTTAAATCCTTCGATTTAATCCTTTAGTCTCAGTGTTTTTTTTTATGACATTCCTCTGCTTCCTTATAGCTTTTATCTTCAGTGTACTATCCTGCTGCAAGCTGTCTTTCTCTTCAGAGCATGCTTTTCTGACATCTTTTGTAATATGAATAGGCTGAGAATGTCACAAATTGTCAAATCCTCTCTCTCTCTCTTTTTTTTTTTTGGCTTATCAGTTTCCCCCTCAAATTATCTTTTTTTTTTCTCTTGCATTTCACAATAAGCAGCAGGAAGAAACCAGGCAACACCTTCAATATGTTGCTTGGAAATCTCCTCAGCTGAATATCCACATTCTTCTGTTCATTATTTACAAGTTTTGCTTTTCACACAGCAGTAGAGCGTAATGTTATGGAGTTTTTTGTTCCATGTAACGAGTGCCTTTGTCCAGTTTCCAATAACGTATTCCTCATTGTCTTATTATCAGTGGTTTACTTTTCATATTTCTACCAATAGTATGTTTATACACCCTAGGTCCTAGGTTTTTTCTGTCATACATCTCAGGCTTCTTACTGCATCTACCCATTTCCAGTTCCAAAGCCAATTCCACATTTTTTAGGTATTTTTTACAGTAATGGCCCACTTTTTTGTTGACATCTGTATTAGTCTTTTTTTTGTGTGTGTGGCTGCTGTAACAAATTACCACAAACTTGATGGCTTAAAACAATAGAAATGTATACTTTCACAGTTCTAGAGGTCAGAAGTATGAAATCCATATCACTGAGCCCAAATCATGGTTCCAGTGGAGCGGCATTTCCCCCACATGCACTAGGGGAGAATGTGTTCCTTATCTCTTTTAACTCCTCATGGCTCCATTCCTTGGCTTGTGTCTCCATCTCTTCAGTTTCTGTTTTTATGATCACATTGCCTTTTCCTCTTCTGTGTGTCACATCTCTCTGTCTCCCTCTTCTAAAGACATTTGTGATCACATTTAGAGCCTACACAGATAATTAGGATAATCTCTCCATCTCAAAAATCCTTAATTAATCACATCTGCAAAGGTGCTTTTTCCATATAAGGTAACATTTAAAGGTTCCAGATATTAAAACTTTGGGACAATTATTTAGCCTACTTTACAACAGTACCCATCTCTAATGGATACAGCTTTGTAAGTGTTCACTTCACAGTATTCTTTTTTTAAGTTGAAATAAATACATATATAGTAGTAAGACAACTATCGACATGAACACAAAAAATTGCTTAGCACTGTGGTAGATATTCAGACATGCATGATCTCATTTGATCCTCAGAATGGCATATCTTCGTTAGTATTTTTATACCCATTTCATGGTTAAAGAAAAAGATTGGTAAGTCATATAACAAGTACATACTGGGCCAGTAGTGATATCAGTACTTGTTTGATTCTAAAGCCTGAGGTCTCCTGTGCCTAATCTACTCTCCTCTATGATCATTGGCATTAGGGTATTTTGGAGCTTTGAGATATGTCATTCACTAAGTAAACAAAGAAGGCTTAGAGGTATAAGTCTAAAGAATGATGAGCATTTTGTATTTAGTTTCTTTTAACAGTGGTGCTGCTATCATTCATTCTTGGCAGTCCGTTATACATGTGAGGCCATGGGCATGCTTTCAGCTGACCACATTGGTCATTGGGCTGTGACCACACAATTCACAGATGGAATTATAAGCTCAAAGAAGTCTTCATACATACAGGGCCTTCTCAGAAATATTCTCAGTGGCCACACCCTATCTATCTTCCCAAGTTTAATGGTCTGAGTTTAGGAAATATCTTGGTCTGGCTCTTGCTTTCCATTCCTACTTAACCATCCACTTTTCCTATCCTAGTTGTCCTGAAAAACAGGACACATGGCTTGTTTATGTCTAGAAGGAAAGGTAAAATATGTTCATATTTAAATAAAACATAGGTAGAAAGTGCCAAGTATGCCAAGTTAGGTAGAGGTGAAGTGGTGGGGTATGCAGAAGTAACAGATGAGATTTTCAGTTCTCTGGGAGGCTTTCAGAAGAAAGTGGTGATCACGGTTGGTCTCTAAATATTAATAAGATTTGGTTGCATAACGATTGTAAGATATGGGAAGAGAAAAAGACATTTTGGCTAGGTTGAAGGGCAATAATGCATATTATGTTGAAGAGACAACAAACGATTTCATTTTACTTGAGTAACATGTCAGAAAGAAAAGAAGGGAGAGTTGAGATTAGATGTGTAGGTTTGGCATTGTCAGGTTGTCTTTTGGATTTTGAACTTCATTGTGTTTGAAATGTGGAGTCCTTTAAGGATATGGGACAGAATAGTCACATCATCAAGGATATTCTTAGTACAATAGTAATGTGACAACTGTTGAGGGAATGGATTAGATGGGAAGAGACTACAGGTAAGGTCACAGTTTAGAAGGTCACTGTAATAGTTCATGAGGGAAGTGATGTTGACTTGAAATAAGCAGTAGCAGAAAGGAGAGAGGTAAGGAAATGAAGACCAAGAATACAATACAAGTAAACCCCACAGGATATGACAACTGACTGATTATGTGGTTAAGGAAAGGAACAGGAGTCCAGAGTTCTAGCTTTAGTTAATTGGAAGTACAGATGTGCCACCTAAGGTTCTTTGCAAGTGACAAGGTAGGAACTGGCTCACTTTAGCAAAATGTCTTTTAAAAAGATATTTATTTAAAGCATTTGAAGAATTTGAAGATGACTCATAGACTGAAAGGACACAGTAAAATGAGACCTTAGAAAGGACAGAAATGAGAAAACTCTAAGAATTAAAGCACAGTCTACTGCGACCACACCCTTCAGGGTGAGTCAGTTTGAACTATTTAGTACACTTGGTCATCCCATTAAAGATCCAAATTCCACAGAATTTGGGGGAGCAGGGGAGAGAGAAAGAGAGAGAGAGATAGTGAAGTCCAGTTGGGTGGTTGCATGCCCATCTCCTGGCTAGGAAGAGAGCAGAATGTCTTGATTAATAGGCCCATCAAGATTGCATTTAATAGGTAAGAGATAATTTCCCAGATAATACTTGAAATGTTGCTATTAGAAGGAAGGAAGGATGCTGACTAGTTGAAAACCAAGGATATGCAGTTCTGAGCGTTGAAAATCATATAAAAGTCTCAGAGTTTAGAGTCAAAATGTGTGAAAACCACTTAAGTTCTCTTGTATAGATTATCAAAAGCTAATACACATAATAATGGCATATTGTGGCTTGTCTCCTGTTTGATTTTAAGAGAAATGCCTCTATTGGTTGGGGTAAATTATATCAACATTAAGGAAGCATCTTTTTATTCCTAGTTTACTAAAAGTTGTTCTCCGGAATGGTCATGACATATTGCCAAATAAATACCTGACAATGTTGTATTATTCTTTTGCCACACTGTGGGCTAAATTTGCTGGAATTTTATAAAGGATTTTGCATCACACTCGTAGGTGAGAGTATCTATACTTCCATTATTTTCCTCTTTAATTATAGCCTCACTTTGTTATGTTTTCATAGCATTCTTATTCTGGTTTAGCTGAATAAATTTAGCAGTGCTCCTCTTTGTAGTCTCTGAACCAGTTTAAATGTTCTACAAATAAGCTGTAACTTTAACTTAAGAGCCAGGGGACATAAAACTATGTGAAATCAGAGCCTTTTGGAAAGTAATTTGTTTTATGCTTCTGGCTCTTATTTCATGGTTATTGGGCACTTTAGGCTTTCTAAATCTTCTTGTGTAAGTTTTGATAATTTATATTTTTCTTAGGAAAGGCATGCAATGTATCAAGGTGTAGAAAAGCTATTAGCATAGAGTTACTGAGACATAAAATAAGAAGAGGATTTGAGAAGAGAATTGAAAATGTATAAAATTTGTAAGGAGATATCAAATTTGTAGAGTTTGGCTGAGAGTGGGAAAATCAAGGGTGAAAAGGCAAATAGAGGAGGGTGATTGGATTAAGTTAGAAGATTCCAGTATTTTGGGCTGATGCACTAGACCTGATAGGTTGTTTGGAATTAGAAAAGCTGTCAAAGAGTCAACATGACAGTCAAAGAGAAACACAAAGAATAGAGTCAAGAAATGGGGAGGTGAATATCAGTATTAAATGAGATAAAGGAGATCAGAAGCCAGGAAAACAGAACTGACTCTGGATGTGATGGGCAGGATGGCAGGTGATCAAGAACCAAGATACTGGATGCTGAGATGGTTCTGGAAAAATATTTCAATGTCCTGTGGTTCTGTGAGATATAGAGATGGACATAGAGAAATGGTGTGTTAGTCAGGATTCTTTTGATTAAAAAAAAATACAAGCTTACTAAAGTAGTCAAAGGAGATGGATTGGCTCATATGACTGAAATTTATTCAAGGATTAAGACTATCTGAGGAAAAATGCTTTTCCTTTTTCTTCATCTCTTGTCCCTGCTTTCCATTGTGTTGACTCTCTTCTCAGGTAGGCTATAACTTTGTGGCATTAAAGATGACTCTGTAAGTTCTAGACTTTCTTGGTTATTTCTCTGTGTAATCTTAGAGGTTACAATCATCCCTTTTCCAAATTGTGCAAAATTCTCAGGGAAGATTTTGATTGGTTCTACTTTAGTAATGTTACCATCCTTGAATCAATGCTATGGCCAGGGAGATAGGTATACTCTGATTGGCCGGGTCTGGTTCACAGATACAACACTGAAGTGGAGAATGATTAACTCCAAGAATAAAGAGTAGGAGAGAGAGCCTCCCCAAAGAGATGAGCAGACCTAATAGATGGAGAGATTGATAGATACATAGACAGATGATAGATTAGATAGATAGATAGATAGATAGATAAGAGATAAAAAGAGAGAGAGATTCATATATAAATGGGATGAGAGAATGACAGAATAGATAAAGCAATAGGGAAATTCTGTAAATTGATTAGTTGAGAATTTGACTGGAAAAAAGTAATTCATGAGTAATTTATGACTAGAAAGTTAAGCCCTATTGCAGAATTTCTTGAATGCCTGGCAAAGGTGTTTGGTTTTATTATTTAAGCAATAAAGAACCATTGGACATATTTGAGTAGACTAATATGTTGTGTTATATGTTGGCTAAAAAGATGACCACCAATAATTCCTCCCATTCCTTTATATGCATGCTTTTCCTCCTATGAAAATGTAGAGTCTACATCCCCACCACTTGAATCTATCTGCCCTTGGATTTGCTCTAATCCATATAAGGTCATGGAAATGAAGTTCTGGGACTTCTAAGCATAGGTCTTAAGAGGACATATTTTTCAGCTTTGCATGGAGGGAGAACCACAGTGGTCCAGGCTATCTTGTTGCAGAAAGAAGCCATGGGAGAAAGAAAGACTAAGAGAAGGGGAACCAAGGCATTTCTTCCAACATCTAGCATGAAAACTACAGATGTAAAGGTAGCTGTCTTGGATCTTCCAGTCCCAGTCAAGTTACTTCAAATGACACCTCAAGAGAGACCCAGATTTCCCAGGCAGGCACAAGCCATTTGAACCATCCCAGCTAAAGCCCCAGTCAACATGGAACAGAGACGAGACTTCTTGCTGAGTTCTGCTTAAATTCCTGACTCAGAATTATATATAAATAAAATGGCTGTTCTTTCAAGCCATTAAGTTTAGAGGTGGTTTTGTTATAGAGCAATAGATAAATGATATATCATGCAAATATAAACAACCTGAATAGGCTGATTAATTAGAATGGCATAGAATAAAGGTAAGGAAACAGCAGATTTTATTGTCATCACCCAATACAAGGTGATAAAATCTTGAACTGGGGTAATGTCATGGAAAAGTGAACTAAATGACCTTAGTTCTTCTTTTCTCTCTTGCTTGTGAGTCTTTAACTAGGCTGTCTTATCCATTTTGGGATTTATAACACCACATCAGTTAGACAGTAGGTAACCTGTGTAGTTGCACAAATTCATTAATAGAATTTGTTTTACTTTCTCTGTCCTTTTCATTATCCTCTAATAGAGGAGAACACAAAAGCAAAAGCTAAATACAAATGCACATACACTTACATTTGCTCTCTAAGAGTACAAATTATACTTGTAAATATTTTAGTAAGAATAAATTAAAATGTAGGCAAAAATAAGTATAGTAGCCAGATTTGTGGGCTATTTATCTCTAAATTTATATCTTGTTCCTGGGAAGCATGGTGAACTATAGGGACATTGGTAGGAAGATTTAGATCTGTGTCCATAGGTCTGCTCTCCATTAACTAGATATGTGACTTCAGATCAGTGACTTAACATCTTCGTGCCTCATAGGCATGATGATTGCTGAGAGGATCAAATGAAATGCATTGGATAATAAATGGCACCATTTATTTACCAATTGTGGCAACAATGCTGGCACCCAAAATATATTAGTAGAATGAAATGGGGATTTAAAGATGACATTTGGTGTCCCTCTTTTGTTAATTACATTGCTGATATATTCTTTCATTTGAGCTTTTTATTTTTTACTTAATGTTTTTTTTCCCTATATTAGGAAGTAGAGGAACGCATTTTTAATTAATTCTTCGGACTCCATTTCCATGGCTGCCTTAAGTAGTTGAGTAGAATCTTAGACATATGAAATAATGACCTAATTTAAGTTGCTGTATTTTTGTAAAGCCCTGGAAAAGAGGAAAGTACTTCAAAGTAATTAGCATGAACATGCTCAATTACGTTTCTGTATAGCATGCCAACACCACTGCCTGGAAATTCTGAAATTAGGAATCTCAGAATCCCCAATTGTTAGCACAATAAGGTCCTAAGGTAGCCCCCTCTCTTCTCTCAAGATGGTCTTTTAGAGAATTATTAAGTATTAAAAGGTTAAAAACTAGAAAACAGTAGCAAAGAGGGGTAAAAATGTTCTCCCATCAGGCCAATGGGTGGAAGGGTAGGGTCACTGAATGTAGCCTTATTTCTGCTGGCCATGTTTCTTTCCTACCCAAGCTCCAAAGTAAGCGGACTGTGTAAGCGGGAATGAAATACACAACCCCCTTGTGACTGTGAGCAGCAAAGCATTCTCCGTTTGTGGTTTTCTTCAAATGAGGCTGCTTGGAATATGTGTTTGAAAACAGTGAGACTCTTTATTAATCAAGCACTTCACTTGCCCTGCCAGCATAACGTTTCATTGATGTCAAAACTCCCTTAAAAATGGTTTTGGAGCCACTTCTTGTACACAGACTTCAACAGAAGAAATATTTTTGGAATTGTAAATAGAATAATTGAAGCAAATATTTGCCCATTTGGAAAGCTTCTGTAATGGCTTTAATTTTCAGTTGCATTTTAAATATGCAGATCTGGGCATTGGTGCTAGGTGCAAGCAGCAAGAATGAAGCACACCCCAAGTTCTGGACTTCCCTCTGATAGACAGTTAAGTTGTAAAATGGATAGACAAATGCGTCAGAGGAGAGATATGAAAAATTGTTTTGAGAAGATATATTAGATTCCAGCTGGGTGCAAGGAATAATTAAAGGGACCTAGCCAACAACAAAAAAAAGATGTGCCAATCAGAAAGGGGCTTGTGTACAGAAGCTAAGGAAAAGGAGAGTCATAGAGACAAGCATTGAGGATGACTTTCCAAGAGGTACACTGAATAGAAGATACTCAGGCCCAAAATACAACCTACCAGGACCTAGGGGCAGGTCCATCCTAATTATACAGATGGTCACATCAAGGTACTACTACCATATAAGCTGAGATATTTGAATTATATGAGAAATACCCCTATTTTGATTCTATATATTTGACAATCTGTTTTCCTACGGAAGACTTCTTGTTAGGAGGCAATATACATCCAGTTTACTTGCGAATTCTGGAATGAATTATGGTGGAACATCTCCTTGTAGATGAGCAGAGAGGCATATTGTGTTTCATAAATCTCTGTGAGCTCATAAGTGTGTGCCTACCCAAAGGATGGATCTATGCTCCATGTATTGGCAAATCAGAATTCTAGACCTGCAGATTCAGGGCTAGAGCTTGGGCACTGGTAACCCCATCCAGATAGCTGATTCTCTGCGAAGGGTCCTGGGAGAAAGGAGGTGGGGTTTGATTTTTGTGGTTCTTGCTCCACAAAATGTAACCTTGAGCAAGTTAACTTCTTCGAGGCTTATTTTTCTCATCCTATGAGGAAGAGGCACTCAATTTTCAAGGTCACTGTGAGTTTTTGAGACATTATTGGTGGCTGATATGTTCCTAAATCCCCTTTCTGCTCTGAAGTTATATGATGATCTGCGTGAACATCTTTAGGATGTCTACTGGCCCATGACCCTGTTCTGACAACAGTCTACCTACCATTCACATAGTTGATTACTGTAGCCATATTTGCATTTTTTTACTCCCTTTCTCTACAGATGAGGACACCTTATTCAAGGGAAATAACATTGGGTCCATCAGTTTCTTTCATCCAGAAATGTTGCATGGGTCACAATGGCTCTAGCAAAACTCAGTGGAATATCTTAACTGGTAGGATGTGTAGGCTAGGGTGCCTGCTTCATAGTTACATGTAAGCCACATACAAAACAAATGAATAGCTCAAGAAGCAGAGAGTAAAACAACAAAACAAAAATTAAACTGACAGCAACAAACTATATGGTGGCAGAATGAGGGGGATGGAGAGATTAGGGGTCTTGATCCTGAAAATTTCCTTTTTATTGACCTCAGCATCTTATGAGGCCCAGTTACATTCTCTGCCCTTATTTTCCATAAGACATTGCTGCTATTTTTCAATAACCCCAACAATCTCCAAACCCCCATGAAATGAAGCTATTTTGAGTGGGGTTTTGTTACATGACAACCAACACATCTATGTACTTTGATCACAAGAAGCAAGGCAAAGATCATACTCTCTTTGTGGCAACTCATAGAAGGAAGACAGGGTCATCAGTTTGTAGAAAAAGGCTGGTAAGTAATCTCTCCTTCCTGGAAAGGCTGGAGACTTGCTTTCAGACTCTGCCTTTTAGAAGCCATCTCTCTTCAAACACATTTCTAAGGAGCTGCTGAAAAACCCAAGTGTTGGGCTCTTGGTGCCTTTGAAAAATGGCCAGTGTTGTTCTAACAGGTACAGTTGAAGCTTCCCTCCTCATGGCAGACACATTTGTTATTTTTCTTCCGGCAAACACTTCACACCAGGGTAGGGAGATGTGTTCTCCTTCTCCTGATGCTTGTTCAGGTGTGTTTTTGCAGAGGCAGACACTCTGAGGCTGGTTGTGGCCTGATGACATGATGACACCAAGATCCCTGAATTGTCAGGGCCCTCTCAGGAGGGCCTGAGGCCACGAGCTTTGTGTGGAAAGGGATGAGCTTGTGGCAGGGAAGTCTGTGGAGTCCTATACCCAGCACTCTCCTATCTCAGGCAGCAGGAAAGAAAGTCCACTGTAAGTGTAACAAACTCTCTTTCCAAGCTTTCCCAACCAACTTGGTGGGGACCCTGTTTAAGACCTTCCCTTCAGACATCATTGTAAGGGGACCATCTGGTGAGATGGAGTGAGGACTGGGTAGAAGACCTGGGAACAGGATTGAGGTCCCTAACTTAGGGGAAATCTGATCTTGGGCAAGCTGATTAACACCTGTGAGCTCCAAAAGCCTCATCTATAAAATAGGAGTAAGGTCATGGAAAGAAGAAAAGGTGATATAAATTAAGACTGTGTAATGCTCTCCAAGTATCCTCTTAATTAATCTAATTTCCTACGTTAGTAAATAGTCCACAACTGATTTTCTGCTGGAGAATAAGATGGTCTTTTGGTGAATCATTGCTGCTTCATAAATACGGTCTCAAAGGGTTTCTGACTTTTTTGTTCTGATAAACTTCAGATCTGAACCTAGGTTCTTTTATATACCTTTTGAGGGTACATCTACTCCCTTAATTCTAAAGCAATGTAGATGCTAGGATGAGATATTAATAATTACTATTTTTTGTTGAATTTCTATTAGATACTAGATATAATACATATATTGTTACTAATCCTTCCAGCAGCCCTTTGAGGTAGGTGCCATTGTTATCTGCATTTATTTTCAATTTAATAAGAAAGGAAAACAAGCCACAGAGCAGGTCAGTAACTTGCTTGTAGTCACACAGATACTAAATAACAGAGATAAGCCTTAAATCAGCAGGGAGTAGGGGAATAGGGACTTGGAGAAAGGTGGCAAGGTACAAACTTCTAGTTATGTTACTAGGGGCGTAATGTCCAACATGATGATTATAGTTAACACTGCTGTATGATATATAGGAAAGTTGTTAAGAGAGTAGATCCTAACATTTCTCATCACAAGGAAAAATATTTTTTTCTTTTCATTGTATCTATATGAACTGATGAATGTTAACAACTTATTGTGGTAATCTTTCATTATATATGTAATCAAACATTATGCTGTACACCGTAAACACATACAGTGATGTATGTCAATTATTTTTCAATAAAATGGTAAAAATAAACTTAAGCCAGGATTTCTCAACTCCAAGTACAGAATTCACTTCACTGCTATATCAGATATGATGGAGCTTGTGTCACTATCGGATACCAGAAATAATGTCAGTTAAGCGTAATGATGAGGGGGAATGGAATCAGGAGGAGGTAGGAGAACAAACTGTTGTTGACTGGGTTCAGCAATTGGGTGCTTCTTCAGTGCAACCATGCAGTTAGCTTTAAGCACAGGGTCCAAAGGCTGTCTCAAGTTCAGAGGTGGGATTGTGAGTGTCTCAGGGTCTAACCCAGCAGAGAGATCATACAAGCAAAAAACTCCTGGTTGCCAGTGGTTAATGTTACATGACAGAGCCATGTTGGGATACTGAGGGAAGTGTCCCAGCAGGACAGCACCTGGAAGCTAGGCACGTGGAGACCATAATTTAATACCTTGGGGAGGTAATAGGGCAACAGCAAAGATTTGATGGTCATGAAAGTCTCATATAGCAGAGGGACACTGGGTCCATGGCAGAGTACTTGAACAGATTGTAGGGTACCTATACCTATTGACTCCATAAGAACTCTACTCTTGGAGGGATGTCTCACCACCATTGCTTCCCACCAATAGATAATATCCTTACCACCACTGTTTCTTCTAACTCAGAGAAAGAGGGAGTCAGTGGAAAGTTTAGTTCAATTCAGTACAACAAATATTTATGGAGCACTCCTCTGTGCCAGGCACCATGCTAGGCACAGGGATACAAAGATGAATAAGATACAGTCCTTACCAGAAATGGCAAGTACATGGCACATATGCTGCCATTTCCTCCTCCTTCACCTAGGCAGACATCATTAATCAATCGCCACACTCCTTCCTGCTGAGTCTGCACCTGGCCTCAACTCCTCCTCAACAGGCGGCCACTATCCATCAATAGGAGATGCTGTGTGGGTTGAGATGAATTAGCACTCCTGCTTCAATAAGTTTTTAGTCTTGGGAAGGGAGAGAGGCTATGTTTCCTTATGTATATTAGACTGCATGGTTCAAGTTCAAGGTAATAGAAAAGAAACTTGAGGAAGCCTGGGGTCTTGAAAAATGTTCACATTTCCTCTACATGTCTTATTGTAATTATTTTTAAAGGGGGGAGATTTCTGTTAATAAAGACATGGTATTTGGGGGGAAGCATTTTTCCCTAAGTTCAAAGTTAGTCTCATCAGAAAGGACTTCTTTTAAAATACAGCTCGAGGCAAAATCAAAATCCAAAAACAGTTAAAAAGAGTATAAACTCTTGCTAGAACTGCAATGTATCTGCCCCAGGGTTTGTAAGAATGTGCTAACCCCTCACTGCCAGTTCTTCTGCAGCCAAAAAAATCAAGCAGCTAAGAACTCCTTGGGGAAGGCAGGGTGGTGAATGGGGACCTATTATAAAATACACACCTTCAAGAGAACAAGAATTACAGGTAACTTCCCTCTTCTCTAAAGTGACTGGTAGTAATAGAACTCCTCTCTGTGGACACTTAGAAGGCTTGCTTGTTCTGTGGCTTTGGCCATTTATACTTAATTTATGTTTTTAATTTTCTGGAAAGAGCCCAGAGGAGCCCACTGCCCAATGGAGTGCATGATACAGGTTTGGTAAACACAAATTAAAATAAAAATGTTCTAGTGCCTCTGGACACATCCAAAAATAGAATTAAGAGACTCTAAATTCTAGGGTAAAAATGATCCTTCAATTCATCTTAAAAGGCAAAGTGTAAGGGAAGAAAGTTGGGTAAAAGAAGAAATGGGAGAGGGCATTAAATGACAGGATATAGCATTAGGCATGGCTGAACTAGACTTAAATTTTGGCCCTGCCAGCCTTCCTGAAAAGGGAACATTATAGCCGTGCAAAATCTGGATTTCACAGTGAGAAGAAATCAAACATAACACTTCTCACTATGAAATACTTTACCCAAAAGAGTGTTTTGAATTGAGACCTTCATTACTGCCAATAACTGAGTTTACCTAAACAATCTCCAGCACTTTGGAAATTGGGTAAG
This sequence comes from Physeter macrocephalus, assembly GCF_002837175.3. NCBI lineage: Eukaryota > Metazoa > Chordata > Mammalia > Artiodactyla > Physeteridae > Physeter > Physeter macrocephalus. The sequence continues at coordinate 104,192,296 of NC_041220.1, forward strand.
GCCACCACTGTTTGGTGCATTTAAAAAAAGGAGGAATGGTGTCCTAGAGAAACCTTTTCTTTCCTTGAACTTTAAAAAAAAATTCTCCTACTTCACCTCTTCATATCTTGAAAAATCTATCATGAAAAGTGTAAAATATGGAATCATGGAAATGTTGGTTTATTAACATGTACTTTTACTTGTATTGCCTATGCACTAAATGCAGACTTTCATTCTCAGAAAGGGTAAGTCACATTACTTAAACCTACTCTATGTCAAGTAATATCCATAGAGACATCCCAGACCCTCAAGAACCTTGCATCTGTATTCAGAGTCGAATTTAAACAGAGCACATCTAGAATTCCATTTGAATGACTCCAAATGTACTGAGCAGCTGCTGAGAGCAAAGCATTATGTGTGATGTACTGTGAGATAATAAAGTTGGAAGTATTCCTGCAAAATCCTAGTCTATATGTGCCATTCTCCTAGTTGGGATTATGTGTGGGCTCCTGAAGTGATACTTTTACTCTGGTTGTACAATACTTACTCGATCAGCAATAAATAATATCCACCCCCTCTGAGTGCATTTGTGTTTATACAATTCTAATGATTACAATGAAAGCAAACACTTTAAAAGTTTCCATTCTGCTCCAGCCTCTGTCCCATATACTTTACTTGTGTTAACTCATTTAATTCTCACAATATTCTCACATGTTATTGTATTGGTTTCCCAATACAAATGATCACAAACTGGGTGGCTTAAAATAACAAAAATGCATTCTTTCACAATTGTGGAGGCTAGAAGTTCAAAATCAAGATATTATCAGTGTTGGTTCTTTCTGCAGTCTCAAAGGGAGCAGCCATTCCATGCCTCTCTCCTAGCTTTGGGTGGCTGCCAGTAATCCTTGGCACTCCTTGGCTTGTGGCTGCACTCCAATTCCTGCCTCTGTCTTCACATGGCCTCTGTGTCTCTGTCTCTTCTCTTTTTCTGTGTCTTAAAAGATAGTCATCATTGGATTTAGGGCCACACTAATCCAGGATGACCTCCTCCAGAGATTCTTAATTACATCTGAAGGATGTTAATTCCAAATAAGGTTACATTCTCAAATTCCAGGTAGATACAGGTTTTGGGGGGTCCACTATTCAATTCACTACAATTAATGTCTTCATTCTGTAAATGAGAAAATATTAAGCAAGTCACAGAGGTTATAGAGGAGGTAAGAGAAAACTCAAGCTTTGAGGCCAACTATCAGAAGCCAGAGACAATGATCTTCAGGGTCACAATATCACATAACTCCATGATGTTATACTCTCTTTCTCCTCTACATTTCACCATGGGAAACAGACAACCAGATATGGTTGCCAACCAAATTCTGCAGGTCCATGCAGCATTATGAAATGAACTTAAAGTGAGAATTAAACGAATCCGGAGGATGCAAGCGGTGGACTGTAACATGTTGTTGGTGCCCTACTAGATACCCCAGGATCCCTTTAGCCAGTTTTGTAAGTGTGCTCATCTTTCAGATGCTGTAGGTGTTCCCGCCAATGGCTCACACCTGAAACCTTCTCTGGGACATTGTCCTTCAGTGATTGAAGCCACTTTGCCCAGAAGAGCTTAGATGTTAAGCCAAGGAGTCTGGATGTTAAGCCCTTATTGCTCACCATCCAATGGACACTGACTGTCTGGGGCAGGGGTACAAAAGCCCCACTCTCTTGTCTTAAAGCAGGACAGACTCTGTGGTGCAATTTACTTTCCAAAGTTCCCCTGAGGTTCAGGCTGAAGCTAGACTTCACATGTCCCACATTCTTGCATATCTCCATCTTCTTCCCTGTCTGCTCCTATCCAAGTTCTTTCAAGGACAACTCCGTGAGTAAATCACAGTGTATACAAGTCCAAAATCAAGTTGTGCTGCTGGACTCAGATGCCATTTTCTACATGTCACTGCATTTAGGTCTCACAGTAACTTCAAGAATAGCTCTAATTATCTCTACTTCGGGTATCAGGAAACTGAAGCTCAGAAAAGTTAGAGGATATGCCCATTGTTGCTCAGGAGATATATGATGGAGCTGGGATTCAAAGTCAGGCTCTCTGCCACCCTCTAGTTTCTACTAGACTTGCCTGCCTGCTTACTAAAACACTCAGGCTCAAGACAAATGTGCCCTTGGGAATGGGTCTGGTCTAATTAAACTTTGGGGGGCTTTAGAATCAGACACAATTGGGTAATTAATAAATGGTAGCTATTTCTTGAGAAAAAATTGGCATTTTAAACTTTTTGTTATTTTTTGGATTTTTTTCTGACCATTTTTTTTTACTGACCATTTTCTAAGGCTGTGAGATATACTTAGGATGATGTATATAAAGTGCTTAGCACCGCACTTGGCACATTAGATACACTCAGAAAGGCTAGATATTGTTAATTTCCCTCCTGTCCAGTGCAGCAGCTCAGGAAGCTGAGATCTGTGATCCACCAGGGCTGAGCCCCAGCACACCAATGGGACACCTCAAGGTGATCTTTCAGCCTCTTAAGTCTGCCTGACCCTATGATACAGCCACTTCGGGGCAGTGATCCACTGAGGTGCCAATGGAAATGCAGATATGAGGTTAAGGGAGGTTTCTGTGGCAGCCAGAAACAGCCCTGCGAAAGGGAGAGAAGTGGCTAAGGTTACAGGGTGAATTTCACTGTGTGTGACACCCTGGCTGAAATCCTATCCCACAGGGCCATCAGGTGAGCAATTAGAGAAAGTGACTGAAATTGCTTCCATGTTGTTTTTTTCCCCTTTTCCTTCTAAAAAAATCTATGCTGAGAGTGTTAGCCTGTGTCTGTGTGTGTGTGTGTGTGCGTGTGTGTGTGTCTATGTGTATGTGTCTGTGTGTATATATGTGTGTATGTGCATATATGCATGTCTCTGTATGTGTATTGCATAATGTGTGTATGTGTGTCTCTCTGTGTGTATATTCATGTTTCTGTGCATATGTGTGTGTGTGCATTCCCACCCTTGTGCATGCTCAGATGCTAAAGTTGACACCCTCATTCTGACTTCACTTCAATATGATTTTTCTGGATCTCTCCCCTTCTTACACTTTTCTTCCTGCAACTCAAACTCCATACTCCAGTGAGAATGTCATTCCTCTGGGTTTTCATTTTTCTAGACACATACTCTGTTGACAACTTACTTATCTCCCTTCCTTTATGAAATAACTCTTCCTCCTCAAAGACCCTGTTCTGACATCATCTCCATCATCTCCTCCACCCATGGAATCTTCCCAGCTCTGACAGGAAGTTTGAGTTATCCATCTCCTTTGCTAGCACCTTATCAAGATTTCTATTGTACAAACTGCTGTCCTTTGCTGTAATGATGCATCTTCAAGTTTGTCTCTCCTACATCATACACTGTGGGATGCTTTGAGACAGGGATGATGTCATGAATTTCAGGCTTGGCAGTTTTGGCAACATTACCTGATATATTATAGTTCTTTAATAAAAGAAAAAAAATAAGTAAATTAATAAGTAAATGAAAGGAGGATGAAGCACTAAGCTTAACATCTCTCTATACAGAATTATATTTCTGTAAAATGAAAATGATAAATGTAGCCAGTTGTGGTAGATTAAACAATTGACCCCAATTCTTTCCCTTTCCCTTCTGTGCAATTATGGGCTGAATCCTGGTCATGTTACTTGCTTTGGCCACTAGCGGGTGGGTAGAAGGGAGAGGGTACCTGTTCCAGGCCTAGCATTCTTCCTAGGAACCTATTCTTACTGTCCATACAGCCTGGACTGCACGATGAAGACATATGCAACAGAAGCGACCCAGCTGACCCCAGATCTTCAGTAAGAAGGGGAGTTGCCCAGAGAAGCTCAGACCAGAACAACGGAGGCATCCCAGACAACCCACTGATCTGGGATGATAAATGATTGTGGTTTTAAGCCACTTAGTTTTGAGATGATTTGTTACATAGCATTACAGAAGCAATAGCTAACTGATACTTCAAACTCATTTAGTTTTTGTGAGGATTAAATTGGATAATTCATGTCAAGTGCTTAGCAAAGCCCCTAGAACATGGTAAGCACAGATATTAGCACCCTGATTATTAAATATCCCATTTCTACTATTTTATAAACTAAGACTTTTATGGAAAAGAACAATTGGCAGAAAAGGAAAGCAAGAGTCTATCTATCAAATTCAACGAGGCTGTCACAGCTCAATTTGTCAATTTCTTTCATATTTGCTAAAAGCCTTTGGTAAATGTGAAGCAGGATGATGTTCCTTGGCTGGGAAGGTCTGAGAGGATTCACACTTAAGTAGAAAAAAGCAGACTTGGCACAATGGTGCTCCAGCATGGAGGCTTATATAACTGTCCCTGTCATCAGTGGGATCATCTGCTGGGTTTCCTAAAACATTTTCATTTTGTAAACCACTTTGTTTGACAACCCCTCATGTTAATCATTCCTTGGAGCCAGTCTGTACACAAAAACAGATAGCTAATTCCTGGAAAGTGCCAAAGAACTGGGTTTATGGGGCTCAAGCCAATAGCCTCCTACTTGTTGAGAGGGTCCCATATTCCCATCTTCAGCTTAACTCCTTTTCTGATCTCCAGACTAAGACGTCTAACTGCTGCTGGACTTCCCCATCATGAGAGCCCAGACTTGTGTCACACTTAAGATGTCAAAGTAGAGCTCATTATCTTTGTCCATACCACCCCTTCCCCCACCCCTGCTGAAAATATGGTTCCATCTATGCCTTGTTTCAGCGAAGCCACCCAATTTCCTAAACCAGTACCTGTGGCATCCATTATTCCTCTTTCACTCTCCCTTTGTTTGTTCCTTTTCCCCAGATTTCTAAGTTCTCATTATTTCTCTAATCACTCGACCCCACTTCATCTTCATTACCATCACCTCATCTCCGGGTTTATAGCAAAAACCTCTTTATATGTCTCCCTGCTTCAGCCTCTTCCCTATCATTTCTCTGTTCTCCAAGGTGAGTTTTTTCATCTGCGTGTGTGTGTGTATGTGTGTGTGTGTGTGTGTGTGTGTGTGTGTGTGTATTTTCCTGTATATGTCTCACGCCTCCTACTGGACTGTCAGTTCCTTGCCTTTAGGAGTCATGCCTGGAATTTTGTTCTTTCTCAAGAAATGTTTGGGGAGTCTAATCAGATTAATTCATTAATTCTTATTTGATTTAATTTTAACCAAGCTCTCTAGATAAAGGTCTCTACGTCTCCTTTCCATCTATTAAGCAGAACCATTTCAACTGAGTCCACAACAAATATCAGCTTACCAGGGGTCAGTTGAACTGCAGTTCAGAGTAAAGCCTTTTATAAAAGATTTTGCAGGGAAGCCTCTTTCAGACAGTAGTAGGACTGAAAAGGACAGCAGACGATATGGCAAAGGAGGAGGAGAAGCAAATATTGCAAAGCAAATGCTAATTACCAGGTGCAGCTCTACTTATTTTCCCCCCTCTGTATGATTCATCTTCAGAGGCTGTGAGGTAAGGAGAGGGGCCAGCAGGAATTTTAGTGCTGGAGTTTATCTTCAATGGTTCACATCTTATCCCACCACATGCTAGCTACATTTTTCAACATCTCTATAATTCAATTATATACTGGGTAATACATGGATGATTATAAGAGTATTTGCCTTTAGGGCTGTTGTGAGAAATAAATGAAATAAAACCTCATACATATCAATACTCATTTGACAGAGAAAAGAATCTCTCCAGAACAGTTTGGGAATTTGTCCAAGTTAGTGGTAAAAGTAGGTTAAGAATCTAATCCTTTCTGAGTCTAAAGTCCAAGTATATTCTACTTTCCTGAAATTCTTTCTTTCTAAGGGTGAAGTAGGGTGAACTGGGAGGGTCTGTAAGAATTTCCCTATTGTTGCTCATGACCTTCGTTCTCCCTGAATACATTTTCCACGCCTTTTCCTATTTTATCCTGCTAAACATTTTCCTTCTTAAAAGACAAGCAGAAATATTGCTTCCATGATTGTGTTGGCTAAGTTAGTAGTGCTGCCATATGAGCTCCAACTCAGACCCTGAGTTCATGGTATTTCTAGTCCATGAGATGCCAGAAAACCTTACAATGGTGACTCTTTTTGAAACAGGAGGGAAGGGGCAGGGCATAACCTTTAAAAGAATGACATAGCCACATGACAGGACCTAGTTTGAACCAACTTGAACGAACTAGGTCCAAGATGGTGGAAGATTCAACTTCCTGTGGACCTTGAGCCTCATTATACGCTCATTGTAATTCATTAACATATGCTAAATGACACACCCACCAGTACAATGATAGTCTTGAGGCTAACCATAAAAGGCCAAAAAGTGGCAGTGGCCCAATTCCTGGAAATCTCCGCCCCTTCCCTGAAATAGTTGTAATAATCCTCCCACTCATTAGCCTGTGAAATTACCTAGCCTATAAAAACTAACCATGCCATATTTCAGAGCCTCTCGCCTTCTGAGATGTCCCACACTCTGTCTGTGGAGCGTGTTTCTCCCCTGGTCGCTCTGACTTTCCAAGACAACCCCATGCCTTGGGGCTGCTCTCACCTTTTCAGACGGACTGCATTCTCTCTATGGAATGTGTATCTCTCTAAACAAATCCACTTCTTACCTATCACTTTGCCTCTCACTGAATTTTTCTGTGAGACGTCAAGAACCTGAGCTTCATTAAGTCCTGAGATGAGGTATGTGATCTCAACTAAAAGACCATGGTTCAAGTCCCAATCTGGGTTCTCGCTGGGTAGGAGTCCTGTCCTGGGGGTTCAAATCCCAATCTGAGGTGCATGGTTTCATTTTTGATATGTCAGAAGTTAAAACACCATTTATCCCAAAGGGTTACCATAAAGGGTTGATATTCTTAGGATGAAATAATCTTGGCACACTTTCTACCACATAATGTTTTTCAGAGGGGATGTTAGGGCTTATAGTGATATTGCACATGAATGAAGAGACCTCAGTGCTTCCGGCAAAGAACTGGATCTGCTCTGAGTTTGAAGGGAGAAGACGAGGGCACTTCCCAACATGTGAGCAGGCTGACTAAGGGAGAGAGTGGGATAGTCATAATATCTTTCGGGTATCTGATGCATTTCTTCTTCCAGGAAAGAGGATGTTTTGTTTATGCATGGCTTTGGGAGGATTATTTTGGGCAGGCAGACTGCAAAAAGCTTTGTTAAGCCTTGTCCCCTCCAAAGGCCCCTGTCTTTCACTTTCTGACAGCACTCTCTGTGACCTCACTCTTGTCACCTATCTGATCTTTCACTGTGAGACAGAAACAAATGTGATGAAATTGAGGGCTCAGCAAAGGAGTCTGGCTTTTCACCTCCCAGGTGTGAGGAAGAAAGGGCTAGTTTGGGGGAGGGCACCACAGAGAATGCCCTTATACTCTGCAGGTCACTCTAGGGAAGACAACCAGCAAAAGTCCATGAGGAGTCACAGACGTTGCCCCACATGGCAGGTTTGTGGGTCAGCGAGGGGAAGGGACACTTTAATGAATGCAGCTGGTCGTCATTTTAGTTCTTAGTGGAAGAAGAAAAGGTGCAGACAAAATAAGCTGTCCAGACTAACCAGTAGGTGGATTAGTAATGCCTGAACTTGACAGGGAAGCCAGTGCTCAGGGTCAAAGGATAAACTGATTGGTGGGAACTTTTTGATGCCTGAATTTTAGTGAAGCTATTAGTGCCAATTAGAATGACACCAGAGAAGAGGCTGGAAGGCAGGGGGCCCCAGGAATATGTCAGGAGAAGGGTTTGACGGCTGAGATGCAAAGAAAGATGGGTGATTAGGAAGCATAATTTGCTCAATTACTTGTGATTTGGTAGAAGTTGGTTTTTAGGACTGTTTTTGTAACCTGAAAATGGGGGCCTTAGAAGCCTTTGAAATGAGGACAAGGCACATAGAGTGAACTAATTTCAACTCAGGGCAGACTTTAGGAACATAAGAACTGCCATGCCAGATTGGGATCACCATGGGCCCAGGCCGCCATTTTGCCCCTGGTAGGGGCACCGACATAGGTGTGTGTGGACAGGATTGAACTGTCAAACACAAGAGTTAAGGAAGTACCTAAAGATTCCTTTAGCAGTCTGTCATGGATTGTCATCTAATTGAGCTGCTGGAACTATTCTGACACTATCAGTATGTTTGCCTTCCCAGTCTTTTGGAGTAAAATGGTGTTGTGTTGACCTAATCGCTTATTAGTCATGTGAACTATGATAAGCTGCTTAATCTCTTAGAGTTTCAATGACCACATTTAAAAAATATATATAACTATTACCTATCTATCTACCTACCTATATATTGGCTGCACCGCGTCGCATGTGGGATCTTAGTTCCACTACCAGGGATCGAACTTGTGCCCCCTTCAGTGGAAGCGCAAAGTCTTACCAACTGGACCGCCAGGGAATTCCCTCAATGCCCACATTTTAAATATAGTTCTAATAATAGGTACCCTCACAGAATCATTCTGAACATTAAGTAGAGAAATAATAAAAGACAGTTAATACAAATATAGCACTTACAACTTACTATACACTGAACCAAACTATATCTAAATATATCTGTATCTTTATATCCATATCTATATCTCTATAACTCATTACTCCTCACACAAATTTATGAGCATAGATTTTTATGATCTTCATTGTACAAAGGAGGAAATTGTTCATATTGTACTTGGGCTTAACTTGGGCACAGAGCTTGGTGGAGTTGGTGGCTGTAGGTCTTCCCTCAGACATTTGTGTCTCAAGATCTATTAAACCACAAGGTAGTGGGTGTTGGTGAATAAACTGTTGCTCACTTCAGTTTTAGTTATTTCAGAAATGTGTATTCATTCAGTCTCTTAGAAGATTGGTCAACTCATTGAGACTGAGACTGAGACAGTTACATACATATTATCCAAAATATGGAAGAGTCCTTAAGAATCATAAGTAGAGATAGCTGGACTCCAATAGAACAGACAATCACTTTCTTCCAGAATTAACACACGTAGTCTTAGAACCATATTAACAAAATTTTCCAACTTAAATTATGATCATTGAGTCTAACAGACTGAATATTGCCTTTTTAAAGGTAACTTGAAATGATACACCAGTGGTTACTTCAGTCTCTCTTTGTTCTTTCAAAATACATATTTCAGCTTCCTTCAGAACGAGATGGGGGCCCAGAACATGTTCAGAGGGCTCTTTAAGTTTTAAATAGTTCTTTCCTCTACCTTTTCAAAATGTATGGAAGAAACCAATATGTATATTGTAGTAGTAACATTTTCTTTCTGGTGATTGCCTATTCCTAAAATAGTTTATTTCCTCAGATGAGAAAGAAGAACAGTTTAAATAGTGGCAATATACATGAGTAAAATATCATTTAAAAAAGCACAAGAGGGCAAAAGAAAGGTTCATTTGTCATCAACAAAGATGAAAAGTTCATCTCATGAAGGGATCTCAAAAGGGCGGGGTTGATGAAATCTCATAATCTGATGGAAATATTAAAGTGGTTTACCTATCCACCTACAACAGGGTAGCTCAGACTCAGTGCTATTAACATTCTGGGCTGGACAATTCTTTGTTGTGGGGAGTTGTCCTGTGCATTGTAGGATGTTTAGCTGCATCACTGATCTCCATCCATTAGAAGGCAGTAGCACCAACAACATTCCCAGTTATGACAACCAAAATTATTTCCAGACATTGACAAATGGCTCCTAGAGGCTTGAAATCCCTCCTGTTGAGAATCACTGATTTACATTTATATCAGGAATCAGACTAGCAAACTTTTTTCTAAGGGCCATACAGTACATGTTTTAGGCTTTTAGAGTCATACGGCCTCTGCGACCATTACTCAACTCTCATTGTTGTCCAAAAGCAGATATAGACAATATGTAAATAAATGAGCATGGCTATGTTCCAATAAAACTTTATTTACAAAAACAGACCCCCACTTGTATTAGGACCATGGGCTGTGGTGTGTCTACGCCAGATTTATATCACTGTGAAATAACACGGCATAATACGATACAATACGTTGCTTAGTATTGAGTGAAAAAGGACATTTCCATTCAAGAGTACAAGGCATATCACTGATAGCACCAGCCACAGATATCTGCTGTCATCTTCTTAATACACGAATAGACACACATGTGCATACATATCATTTGTCAAGGACAAAAGTTTGAAATCTTACTATGTATATGTATAATTTTGTATCCTTATTTTTTCACATGACGTTATTTATAACATAAGTAATTTTGTGGTGTTGTATACCCTTGAAAAACATAATTTTAATGGTTGTGTAATTATCCATTTTATTGAGGTATCAAAATTTATTCATTACTCCCTGTACTTGGATATTTTCATTTTTCCCATTTTTCCTATAATGTGAATAATGGTGCAATGAATATCTTTATACATGTATCTCTAATAACTTCTATAAGACAGATTTCTAACAGATTAGCTAATTTAAAGAATAAGAATATTTTTCAAGGCTCTTGGTCATGTGTACGAATTGGCCTTCAAAAATTTTCTGCTGGCTTCTATTCCTCTGAGAGAACTAGATATTTTTCATTGAATTGCTTGCTAGATAATAAGCTAACAGCAGGCAGGGTGCACAGCTTCTCCACTTTATTCATCCCCAAAGTACCTTGCACGATGTCTGCTAGATAGACTCCCAGTTAACTGTCCTTACATAAAGTTGGACACAAAATTCTGAGACTGGGACACATGATATTGTAACATTTGAAATGTATATCCAAATCTTCGAAACATCTTTGGCATGCAGTAATACATGGAATGACCCCACAAGTTTAGGACAAGCAGTAAAGGCAACACTTTCAGCACCCAAATTGCATAAGTTGACATGTCACAAGGTGTGTGTAAAAAAATGACATAGATCTCACATAGTTGAGTTATTGACATGAAAGGAAGACCAGAAGGGGTCCCGTTACTCTGCACAATTTTAGGGTTTGTGTCCTTTAAATGTGTGGAATATTACCATTAGGAAAATATCATTTATGTGGATCATTGGATTTCCTGTTTTTAATCTCTGCAAGCATTCTGGCAATCTTCAGAGCTAGCAGAAACCACAATCGTGCTGTACAGAAACCCCAGCTTGCACAGGCCACCCAACCAAGGGGAAATTTTTTATAATCGTTTTTTTTCTCACAACTCCTCCAAGTCCAGGTGAGACATCTAACCAGACTGCAGAGCTGGGTTCTGCCGAAGGAATGAAGAAAGTGAAATCTATCATGTCTTGTGTTTTATCCTCCAGGGTTGAGTCTAATATGAGATGGGATGTTTAAGCCACACAAATTTTTCCAGAGAAAAACTGGAGAGAACTACTGCTTATTTTCTGTGGCTCTTTGGCAGTGTACTCTGGGCGCATTTCACCAGAACAGATTGGCTATGTTAGAAAGGTCGTCAAAAACCCTCTAGGTTCCCAATCTCAGCAAGTTTTACGCAGATGGGTTTGAAAACCCTAAGATTATGATGTTGTAAGGGATTAGCCTGCTGTTTTCAACATTATCACTCTAATTGTGTGCTTTTAAATACTTCAGGTACAGATTCTGCAGCCATGAAATGAGCACAGTCTTCAAAGACTTTTATCACTAGTAGCTCTCAGTGATACTGGCCACTGGACGAACACAGAGCACAGGTTCTGAAAGGACCCTCACTGTTTTCTGGGTGCAAATGAATAGGTGTAACCCGGGCACTGTGAAAGGAACACCCCTCCTCCCCACGTCAGGATTGCTATGGCTCTAAACGCTTGGCAGCATCCTAAGGCACTTGCTGCTTGTCATAGCCTGTCACCAAGAAGGTGACATGTGACCAAAGACCTCACTTCCTTCATACATTTACATAAATGCCATTTTGCTGGTGAGGCACCTCCGGCTGTTTCAGTTAAAATTGCCACCTGTAACGCACACCCAGCACTCTGTTCACTTTCTTGTCTTTATCACCTTAGCTCTGATCACTATTAATATGTTATATATCACTTATTTACCCTGTGTATATCTGGCTTTCCCACTGAACTGTAAGCTTTGCAAGGGTAGATTGTGTGTATGTATGTGTGTGTGTTTCTATTTTTATTTGCTGCTTGGACCCCATAGCTGGGGAAAATGAGGGATAGGAGTTACTCTGCATTTGTGATCAAGTCCCAAAGGCATAAAAGTGCCTTCTAAAGGCACTTTTAAAAAATTGAATCAGGACATACTAACAACATGAAATTTTTATGGGACTTTCATTTCAGAAATCTGTAGCACTTAAAACACATGAATTAATTCTTAAAACTCACAAAGTAGATAGTAAATTATTTTGATGAGAAATTAACTATAGTGAGAAAATAGCAACTCATACAGTGTCAGAGATTTGTCTTAAAAAAGGCATAAGGACTCCCATACATTCCGTAAGTGAGAAGGAAGGATACTTATTAAAGCACAGTGGAGCAGGAACGAAATCTGAGAAGTTTTAGGATCACTTGCCATAGATGGATGATTTTAGGGTAGCAATGATTTTTATGCTGATTAGTGAGGTTGATTATTAATTCTCAACAAACATATTGTCGTGTCTCCAAAAATAACTTTTTCCTGAAAATATAGCGCAAGAATTACGTACATTTTTCAGTTCAACATTTATTTTACATCAGCTTTGTAAAATATATAGAATGCAATTTAGCTATTCCTTAAAACATTATTTATTGTCTACTCTCATACAAGACAACTGAGCAGAAAACACCAAGACAAATCATCCCTTCACTATGATTCTAGGACATCTCTTCTCTTCTGTAATAACAGTGATATTCATTGAAAGCCGAATTTGTCTTTTCACCTAACTCTGAATTGAAGTCTTGAGAATAACTCCAAATAGAGTTTCAAAGTTCTACACATCTGTGGAAAACTTACAGTTTACATAAATCAGTAACAATGAAACCAGTCACTATAGCTGGATGTTCAAGGTTTATTAACTTGGTTCTGGTTGTTAAGGATGGCCTGGTGTGGAAGATAGGTGAATTCACTGAGTAAAGTCGAAGCACATAAAATTAAATGACTATCAAAGTTCTCACAGCTAAATCCTGGTAAAGGTGGGGTTCACACTCTGACCCCTGACTCAAATTCGACAATCTTTCTGATTCATCCCACTGATAGAGGAAATGGTTTGATTTTGCTTCCTCATGAAGGGACTTATCCAACTAATTTCCAGAGTGCAATCATAACTGCTGTTTGTTTGTGTCCTCCTGAAACTTGGGACATTATTTACCCCATCTTTCAAAGGGGTGAATCTCATGACCTGAGGTTTGGGATTTATTTTTGGCTGTAAACTCAAACTTGGATGTATTAGTCTGCTAGGGCTGCCACAGACTGGGAGGTTTAAACTACATAAATTTATTTTCTCACAGTTCCAGAGGCTACAGGTCTGAGAAGGTGTTGGCAGGGTTGGTTTCTTCTGGGGGCTCTCTCCTTGGCTTGTAGATGGCCATCTTCTCCACGTGTCTTCACATGCTCTTTCCTGTGTGTGTATCTGTTCTAATCTCTTCTCGTAAGGACACCAGTCATATTGTATTAGGGCCCCGGTAATAACCTCATTTTAACTTAATTACTTCTTTAAAGATCCCCATCTCCAAATACAGTCACAGTTTGAGGTACCAGGAGTTAGGACTTCAATACATACATTTGGCAGGGGGTAGGGGATCATAACTGTGGATGTGCAGAAGAAGCTGTAAGCTTGGTAACCCAAGTAAGCAAAATGATGCCTATAAAATAAGAAACACAGGACCTCCCTGGTGGCGCAGTGGTTGCGCGTCCGCCTGCCGATGCAGGGGAACCGGGTTCGCGCCCCGGTCTGGGAGGATCCCACATGCCGCGGAGCGGCTGGGCCCGTGAGCCATGGCCGCTGGGCTTGCGCGTCCGGAGCCTGTGCTCCGTGATGGGAGAGGCCACAAAAGAGGAAGGCCCGCATACCACAAAAAAAAAAAAAAAAAAAAAGAAACACTTTTAATTCCGTTTCCACCACATGCCTGGGAATTTACGTGCTTTATTCTATGTTAGTGTCATAGCAGCCTAGCAAATTATGTCTTTAAGGGGCTTGTTTTCTAGGTCAAGTAGCTAAGAGAGGTCAAGTAATTTCCCTATGGTGACCTAGCTGATAAGTGGCATAGGCTAGCATTCATATTGACCTCCAAGCTCCTGCAGGCTGCTCCCCAGCTGGATGCAATACTGTAGGACACTTAAGGGGGCGCTTTTGTTGGAAGGCATCACAAAGCTGTTACTCAGACTCTGACTGTTCTTAACCTACAAGGGTAGAAGACCCAGTGGTGATGAGAAACAGCTGAGACCAGAGCCACTGTGACTCCCATTGTGGCATCAGAAGTCCGTCATGAGGGGCCAGTTAGCCAGGCCCAAGAAGGCTGAAGGACATTTAAGTACTGCACGTTCTAACATGCAGAAAACAAGAAGTCTCCATCAGCCGGGCTTGAAATCAAAAGCCCAACCCCATTGCCTCTCTGAGGGGCAGCCTGTCTCCCAGGAATGTGGCCATGATAAACGAGAAATATGTATAAAGTGTGAGCCCTTGCCCCAAAGGGTGCTGAATAAATGCCGGGTATTATACTATTGTTTATTTGAGCTACCCAAGTGCACTGGACTGAACAAGAGTATTTCTTTCACTGACAACCGCGGTCATTGTGGTGAAAAGATTTATGTTACGACATATGAATGATGCCTCTGTGTACATGCGTGTGTTTATGTGTGTGTGTGTTATGTGTGTGTGTTAATATTTGGTATGCTGTGTAGGGAGATGGGGGCTGCATTTACCCTGGAAAATGAGCTGGAAATTTCGGGAAAGTTTTGGTTACCCACAAATCCCCTTTGACAGATTTTCCTGAAGTTTCCAACTTAATCATGGAATCTTTAATTTGAAAGGGAGCTCAGGGATTGCCCAATCCTGGTCTCTACCTGGTTTCAAGTGCTTCACTGTAACATTCTGGAGATGTGGTTCACCAACTTCTGCTTGAACACTTCTGCTGATGGGGAACTCACCACCTCTGGAGGGACATTTGGTCCTTTTATAGACAGCTTAAGGAAAAGAAGGGAAATGACCTTTATAGGGAACTTTAGATGTTTTAGGCACTAGGCCCAAAACTTGATATGCATTGTTTTATGTTCGCCTCATCATAACACTTGGAGGTGGGTTCTATTGCTGCTATTGGTACTACTCTCAAGGCTTACAATGGACCAGGCACTCTTTCAAGTGCTTTAAATATATTGTCATTTAATGTTTCCAGACACCATAAGAGATAGGTACTCTTATTTCTCCATTTCATAGATAATGAAACTGAGGCTCAGAGAGGTTGAACAACTCGCTCAAGTTCACACAGCTACAAAGTGGATTTGCATACAGGCAGTAGGATCCAGAATCCATACTTCTTACTGTTATGTTCTGCTGCCTCTAATCATCCTGAATTTAATGACAAGAAAATAAAGTCTTGGAGAGCTTTAGTGACTGGTTACAGGTTGCACCATTGTGATTTGAACCTGACTGTCTGACTCCAAACCCTTGCTATTTCCATAACTCTACATGTCCCCCAATTATGGCAAAGTGCTATCATTATCACCTGAGACAAAATTGACCTCCATTCAGGTGTCTACTTGGAACCTGGCTCTGCTGTAGAGCCATTTGACAATTACCTTGTAGGTCTGTAAGCAGCTCTCCCTATCCTCATGCTTAAGTATTAATATATGCAGTTCTTTTAGATAGCCTTTGCCTTTTGTAATTTCCACCTGCTCTACTCTTATTTAGATATTTTGTTCCCTTCCTTCTAAGGAAGGCATGTTAAAGTGGGATAGCCAAGCCTCAACTCCAATTATGAGGTTGGTCTAGATGAGGCACAATGAACAGAACTGTGATCATCTCGTGTTCATTTATTCAGTTAGTCAGTCAGTTAATAAGTAAACAAAATTTGTTCAATGCTCTGTTAAATATCAATGATCAGCTGCCTGTTATATGCCCAATTACACATATGCACATATACAACATAAGTACAAGCCTGCTACTGGACTGTGAAATATTGGTCTATTTAGCTATTTACTCTTACCTCATATTTTGACAGCTACATCTTTATAAAAATATTGATATCTAGTTGCTAAGTCTCCTTCCTTCTTTTTTTAAAAATCATCTTGGTTATCTTGACTATAAGTTTTCCTATTAATTTTAGGATTGATTTTTAAGTTTTGTGAAAGTTTCTGTTGATATTTTCATGTAATTACATTTAAAATAGCTTTATTTAAGGAGAGCTTACACATTCATTATATTTAATCTTTTAACCTGTGATCATGTTTTCTCTCTCCATTTAAGTTTTATTATTTTTATTTGCATAAATTTAACAAATATTCTCTATAAGGATCTCAGGTACATTTTTAAAGATTTATTTGAATGCATTTTACATTTTGATCTTGTGAATGTTATAGTATCATTTTTTACCATAATTTTTAACATTTTAATAATTTTTACATTTTAGTTACATCTTGAAAATCAGGATTTTCACAGTATGTTCTGTGGAGTCTTGGGGATCTGGGAAGGTGTAGCAACTCTGGGCTTCTGGAGGTGGGGTGGATACTGCTGCCAGGGGAACAGTCCTCTGGACCTTCTCCCTGACACTGCTTCCCTACACCTCTTGGATTTTGGAATTTTTGTTTTATCCTATGAAAATTAGGACGCCTTTGAAATGTTTTAAGGAGATTACATTGTCTGGCTGCTCAGTGGAAAACATGGTGGCAGAGGAGTAAAAGTCAACACAGAGAGAACAATTTGGAGTCTTTTTCAGCAACAAGGGAAAATTATTGTTTGAACCTCATGATTTTATGAGGTTTTAGTGGTTGTGGGAGATGGAATTAATATGGGACATGTTTTGTAAACAAAACTGACAGGATTTACTGACAGATTAAATATTGGATGTGAGTGGAAAAGAGAGATCTGAGATGATGCCTAGATTTTTGCTTTATCATCTTGGTGGATTGTGGTGACTTTGGCTGATTAGAGGAAGATTAGGAGATAAATACGTTTGTGTGTGTGTGTGTGTGTGTAGGAGAGAGAGAGAAAGTGAGAACAAGAGCATAGGGTTGGCTATTTGAGTGTAGGTAGATGTCAGAGGTAAAGGGAAAGTTCTGGGAGGTAGACACATACACACAGGCAAATATTTTAAAATTTCCTGAGTGCAAAGTCTTTGCATGGGCAATAGGCTGGAAGGTGTGGGCTTGAAGAGGAGCATTTGATCTGTAGTAATAAGAGGAAAAAAACAGGATGTATCAACAAAGATTAGATGGGCTTAGAGTCTTAGTGGTGAATTTTGTTGAGTAAATTAATTAACATATGTATGCAGTATTTACAAGGCTATGAACTAAATTATAGAGCATAGTCAGAATTGTCTCAGTATGAGTAGAATCAAATAAAAAAGACATCAGAGAGGAATTAAAAATTGGGCAAAGAATTTAAGTGATAATAACTATAACAATACTATTAATAATATAGGAGGAAGATGATGAATTAGAAGAAGAAGGAGGGAGAGTGGAAGAGCTACATTTTGATGAGTATTTGTATTTATATTCTCTAACTCATTTAATCCTTATGACAACACTAAGAGGTAAATATTATCCACATTTTACACATGAAGAAAGTAAGGCACAGAGAGCCAGGTGAGTTGCCCAAGGACACACATATTTTAAGTGGAGGAATTATAATTTGAACCCAAGACTGCCTAGCTTCAAAGACTACATTCTTAAATACTGTAATTACAGAGTATGCCTACAGGAATGGGGGAAAGTCTTCCTAGTTAGAGGAAACAGCATCAGCAAAGGCAAGGATACACAGGGATGCCTGAGCAATGGTAATTAGTACAGAATGATTGGCACATAGAAAATGTCTATGGCTTCCCTAAAAACAGACTCTGAGATGAGTAATTGTGTTTAAGTGATTTTTCTTTAAAGGATAAACAAGACAAGGAAGCAAAGAAAGCCAAATAAAGATGGGATCTGATAAAACTCCCACTTACTGTGCTGATCCTGAAGTGGAATTCTGGACTAGAGGCTACACCTCAGATTTGCCCCAATATAAGACCATGGGATCTTGGCTGTCACCCTCTTGCACTCATTGCTTATTTGTTGGAGGTGTTGTAAGTAGAAACACGGAAATGGATAAAAAAGACAACAAGATTTGGTTAGAGCATCAACATCATCTACCACCATGTGGTTGGGAAGGAGTGGGAAGAGTTGAGAATCAAGAGACATGATGAGCAGTCTTCTGAGGGGGATCCAATGCCATACTAGAGAGTTTGGAATTTATCCTTGACTAATCAGTTACTACAGAAGACATTATTATTATTATTTAAATGAGGAATCTCTGTGGTTATAGAAAAATAAATGCCAACACACCACAACATGTAGGCTATCATAAATGAGGGGTGCTTAGCATCCCTCTTCTGGGTCGAGCTAGACAAGTTTAAGTTTGAGTCTTAGTTAAGGTTGGACAAATTAGTAAAGGCACCATACTTTTTCTGTTAAATATTTTTATCTGTATAATTCTCTGTAGACTAGTGTTTTAATTAGGATGTTTTGCTAGTAATAGGAAAGATGTAAAGCAGCTCCAATTTGGTAAAATTAAACCATCAAACAACATCATCAAGGTCATCAATAACATAATTCTCTTCTACATTACCATTTTGACACTTTTACTGTATTCTTTTAGCTCCTGTCATTAAGACTGGCTGCTCCATTTCTAAGCACCATATGCAGAAACAACAGTGTCTAGTGGAAGAAAGGGAATTGTTACATCTCAATTGTCTCTTTTTAGTTCTAAAGAAAACTTTTTCCAGAAGTCCCCCAGTTGACTACCTCTCACACTTACTGGCCAGAATTGTACCCCCACCCCCTACATAATTCAATCACTGGCACAGGGAAGGGTCTACATTGTTTTGCTTAAATAAAATAAAATTTATCTTCTGGAGAGGCTGTGGAGAAAAGGGAACACTCCTACACTGTTCGTGGTAATGTAAATTGGTGCAGCCACATGGAAAACGGTATGAAGTTTCCTCAAAAAATTAAAAATAGAACTACCATATGATCCAGCACTCCCACTTTTGTGTATTTATCCAAAGGAAGTAAAAACAGGATCTCAAAAAGATCTCTGCACTCCCATGTTCATTGCGATTTTATCCACAATAGCCAAGAAAGAGAAACAACCTAAGTGTCTGTCAACTGAGGAATGAATAAAGATGTGGTATATATATATATATATATATATATATATATATATATATATATATATATATATACACACACACACAATGGACTATTACTCAGCCATAAAAAAGAATGGAATAATGTCACTTGCAGTGATGTGAATGGACCTAGAGATTATGATATTAAGTGAAGTAAGTCAGACAAAGACAAATATCATATGATATCACTTATATGTGGAATTTTTAAAAATGAACAATACAAATGAACTTATTTACAAAGCAGAAACAGACTCACAGACATAGTAAACAACCTTATGGTTACCAAAGGGGAAAAGTGAGGGAAGGATAAATTAGGAGTTTGAGATTAACAGATACACACTACTATATATAAAATAGATAACCAACAAGGACCTACTGTATAGAACAGGGAACTATATTCAATATCTTGTAATAACCTATATATATATATCACGTTTCTGTACACCTGGAAGTAACACAACATTGTAAATCAACTATACTTCAATAAAAAATTATCCTCTGGGGCTGGTGATACTACTGATACTACTATGGATCCCAAGAGTATCTAAGTTTAAGGATTTTTGTATGTATAGTTAGTTATTGGGAGCTGTAAATGGAAAGCAGGTAGGAAATAGCCTCTCTCTTTCTGTCTCTCTCTCTATCTCACTCTCTCTCCATCTCTCTCTGTCTTCTTTTTCTCTCTTTCATCATGGTCTCTCTCCCAAGGTCCCAAAGCATCTTCTTTCTCTATGTGTATTACTATCACTTCCTTATAAACAAATTTCTTTTATTTGTATCAGGTAGGGCAAACCCTTCTTGTCACTCTAGTCCCAACTGTATGTGGCCTTTTGGCTCCAGCTGGCTACACTTTCTCCATTTTCTAATTTCAAAATTCCTGAAAGCTTATGATGATTGGCTTAGCTCATATTTTTCTTTCCAGCCATAGGATGTTAGTCAGCCTTTGGTTAAGCTGAATTTGAGCAAATGCCCACCCTGATCCAATTGTCTGTGACAGCAGAGACTGTGGGTAGGGCAATTCACCATTAACAAGGTTTATGGATGGGAAATGTGAAGGACAGTCACTTGCAAAACATGTCTAATATAATCATGCTCTTTTTAAGATTGTGCAGATTACATTAGAAAAAAAATTATAAAGTGAGCGCTCAATAAATTTACATTCCTTTCTTTTTTTTCTTCATTTATTCAACGACCTTTCTGAAACATCCACTTTCTTCCAGATACTGGAGATGTACAGATTAAAAAAAAAACAAAAAACAGTCCTTAAAAGAAGTCACAGCTAGTTAGATAAGCATTCTTAAGCAGTCAGTCCAAAACACAGAGAGTGTAAACAGAAGATGAACACCTAACTCAACCTCAAGCCAACACTTGATCTGAATCTTTAAGTCTAAAAAGTTAACCAGAAAAATATGGATGAGGGAGGATGGGCATCAAAACCTGATGGAATTGTATGGTTTCTGTGTGTCACAATTTTAGGAAGTCCCATTAATGTTTTATTCTAAGTATCTCTGGATTTGTGCAATGTAGCAATAATGTAGGAAAAAGCAAGCTGTTTGATTTGATTGAAGTTTGGCAAAAATAAGGACTGGAGAAGTAAGCAAAGGCTAGACATAGAAAGACATTCTGAAAGACCTTAAAGGAAATACTTTTTTAATTAAAAAAAATTAAAACAAACAAACAAATAAACAAAAAACAATGCAAGAATTTCAGATATGGGTATGATGGAGTAAACATACCATACATACTCTTGGTATCCCATGGAATGCAGCTATAAACCCTGACAGAATGCATGTAAATGCTTTATTTTTCAGACTCAAAAATAAATAAAGTTTCAGGAAGTTTGAGGAAGAAAACCAGAATTCAAAGTACCACTGAACTATCATTGAGTTTTTCATCCTTTTCGCTATAGTATCACCCAGGCTGGATGTAACACAGCCCAGAACTTGGAAGTGGGGACTGGTGTGGACAAAGAGAATTTGAGGAAAAGCACTCTAGTTCTGGCTCAGGTAGTGGAAACTAACTTCTCAATGGCCAGAAAGAATGGAGTAAACACTATCAAAAATATCAATTCTTTCATACTGCAGCAAACCTAAAATTCTGAAGAAGTGGAATCTTCCTTTTTGATCAGAGAAGCTGTGCTTCTAAGATGGAGAAGAAACCCTCATTTTTATTGTCTCTTTCTATCCTCCACATCTTGGCTCCAGACATGTGTGCTGCCACTAAGGACTGTAGGAGAGTGGAGTAAATAAAGCCTCAGCTTTCAGGTTGAAGGACTGAAAGGGGAAGTTCTAGGAAATGGGGAAGTTCTGAGAAGATTTCAGAGAGGAGCACTTCCAGAAAATGACTCTGAAACTTGTTTGTGAATTCCTGGTGTCCCATGTTATGCATAGATATGCTAAAACAAAAATATTCAAAACTTCCATATGATTTAAATAAAATCCAGCATCTCATAACATAATATTCAAAATATCCAGAATACAATCCAAAAATTACTCAGTATATGAAGAAGCAAGGTAATATGAACTCACAGGAGAACAGATGATCAACAGATGCTAAAGTAGACGTTGGAAGTTCTGACAGCTATTCTGAAAATGCTTCAATAAGTTAAGGTGAACACTATTGGAACAAGTGGGAAGATGGAGAGTCTCAGCAAAGAAATAAAAGATATAAAGAAGAATCAAACAGAAATTTAAAACAGAAAAACATATTAACCAAAGTAAAAGTGTAGAATGGGCTCAAAGGCAGAATAGAGATGATAGAGGAAAGAGTCAATAAAGAAGTTGAATAGAAATTATTTAGTCTGAAGAATACAGAGAAGAAAGTGTTTTTTTTTTTAATGTATAGTTTCTCAGGGACCTGTGGTACAATACCAAAATATTTAACATTTATGGGATAAAATCCTCAGAAGGAGATGAGAAATAGTGTGCAGAAGAAATATTTGAAGAAACAATTGTAGAAAAACCTCTTGAATTTGGCAAAAACAATAAATGTACAGATTCAAAAGTTGAGTAAATCCAAAACAAGAAATAAACTAACAACAAAAACAACAACAAAAAAAAAACCCCCAAAAATCACACAACAGGCACATCATAATCAAACTTCTGGAAACTAAAAACAAGGGAAAAATCTTGGAGACAGAGAAAAATGATGCATTACTAAGGGAAATAACTATTTCAATAGCTATATATTTTCCATCAGAAAGCATGGAGGCCAGGAAGAAGTGAAATAACACTTTTAGAAGGCTGAAAGAAAAGAACAATTAATCCAGAATTCTCTATCTGGTGAAAAATTCCTGCAGAAATGATAGTGAAATAAAAGTCATTTTCAGATGAAGGAGAACCAAGAGAATTTATTGCCAACAGACCTACTTTAAAATAATCACTTAAAGTTTTTCAGACAACCCACAACAACTATATTCTGCTTATATAAAACTCACTTCAAATACAATGAAAACAGTAAGATAAAAGTGGAAAGAGGAGAAAAGATATATCATGCAAACATTAATCAAAAGTTAGAGTTAATATCTAGCTATATTAACATCAGACAAAATAGACTTCAGAGCAAAGAACATTGCCAGGGATTACATAATGGAAAAGAAGTCAATTCACCAAGAAGACATACAAATCTTGAATGTGTAAAAAAAGTGTCCTCACAATAGAGCTTCAAATTTTAGGAAACGAGATTTGATGGCACTGAAAGGAGAAGTGTACAAATCCACAATTATATTTGTATATATAAACTCTTCTCTCCATAATTCAACCTCTGCTTTCTTTAATCAACAGAATTAGTGGACACAAAGTTAACAAGGATATAGAAGAACTGAATAACAGCATCAATCTACTGTATTATTTATTTATTTTTACATTTACAGAACTCTCCAATCAATAAGAGAACACATATTCTTTTCAAGTGGACACAGCACATTCACTGAGATAGTGCATATCCTGGGTTACAAAACAGACTGAAAAATTTAAAATGCTTGAAATCATACAAAATTTGTTTCATAAGAGATTAAACTAGAAATTAATATCAAAGATTATAGGAGAAAGTCTAAACAGTTGAAAATTAAACAATGTGCTTCTAAATAATTCATGGTCAAAGAAGAAGTCTCAAAGAAATTAAGGCAATAGTTTGAACTGAGTAAAAATGAAAATACAATATATAAAAATTTGTGGGATGTAGTTAAACTATTTCATGGAGAAAAATACATAGCATTAGCTATTTAAAAATTAGGGAAGAAGGAAGACCTCAAATCAATAATCTAAGTTCCTACCTTAAGAAGCTAGAAAAGGAAAAGGAAAATGCAACCAAACAAGGAGAAGAAAGGACATAATAAAAATAAGGGATGAAATCAATGAAATTTTAAACAGGAAAACAGTAGATAAAAATCAAACAAAAAGGTGGGTTTTTTTTTAAAGATCAATAAAGTTGATATATTTCTCTCAAGACCAGAAAAGGAAAAATATAATTTACTAATCAAGAATGAAAAATGAGATATAATTACAAAGCTCACAAATATTGAAATGGTAATAAAGGATTCTATTAACAATTCTATGAATATAAATTCTATAACCTAGGTGAAATTGACCAATTCCTCAGAAACCACAAGTACTAAAACTCACCCAAGGTGACACAGATAACTCAAATTGCATCATAATTATTAGTAAATTAAGTTTATAGTTTAAAACTTTACAAAAAAGAAATTTCCAGGTCCAGTTACATACACTGGAGAATTCTACTTAACACACAAGGAAGAAATAATACCAATTCTAGATAATCTTTTCTACAAAATAGAGGAGTGAACTCTTCTTATTTTATGAGGCAGGTATTACTCTGATACCAAAGGCAGACAAAGACAATAGAAAAAAAAAGAAAAAATACTACAAAACAAATCCCTCATGTACATGGACACAAAAATCAACAAAATATTAGCAAGTCAAATCTAGCAATATATAAAAATAATACATGATGATCAAATGGGATTTTCCAGGGAGTGCAAGCCTGAGTCAACATTTGGAAATCAATCAATGTCATCTACCATACTAAAACATAAAGAAGAAAAAAAAATATGCTCATATCAATAGATGAAGAAAAAAATTTGATAAAGTATAGCATAATTCATGATAGAAATTCTCAGCCAACTAAGAATAGAAGGGAGTTTCCTTAAGCCTATAGAGAACATACACAAAAAATCTAGAGGTAGCATCATATTTAATGTTTCTAAAATTATTATAGAAAGACAAACTAGAATTGTCAAAATGGTAGAATAAAGTTGGAGTACTCATAATACCTGATTTTAAGACTTACTGTAAAACTACACTGATCACGACCTTTTGGTATTGAAGGCGTTGACACATAAATCAATGGGACAGAAGAGAATCTATAAATAGACCCACACATAGTCACTTACATTTTGACAAAGATACAAAGGCAATTCAAGAGGGAAAGGATAGTTTTCTTAATAATTTTTTTTTTGGAAAAAATTGAAATCCACATGCTAAATAATAAACTTCAATCTAAATCTCACACTTTATCAAATATTAACTCAAAAGAGATCATAGATCTAAATGTAAAACATTAAACAATAAAACGTTTTGAAAATCTCTGTGACCTAGGGTTAAGCAAGGAGTTATTAGACATTACCCCCAAGGCACAATCCATAAAATTTTTTAAAAAGATAAATTGAACTTTGTCAAAAGTATTTTTTAAATTACTTTTTGAAAGATACTGTTAAGAGAATGAAAAGACATGTCACATTTTAGGAGAAAGTATTTAAAAATCACATGTCTGACAAATGACTTGTACAGAATATACATAATTTTTTTTTAAATTCAACAACAAGAAAATAAAAACCTTTAAAAATGGGCAATATATTTGCATAGACACTTAGCCAAAGGGGGTATACAGAAGACAAGCACATTAAAAGATGCTCAATATCATAAGTCATGAGGGAAAAGTGAATTAACACCATCATGAGAAAACAGTACATAGCTATTAGAATGCTTTAAAAAATACTGATAATACCAAGCTATGGAGAGGATGCAGAGCAACTGGAATTCTCATATATTGCTGATGAGAATGCAATATGATACAACTACTCTGGAAAACATTTTGGCAGTTTGTTATAAAGTTAAACATACACTTATCATATGACACAGCAATCCTATTCCTAGGCATTTATCCTCGAGTCATGAAACCTTATGTTCACACAAAAAACCTGCATATGAATTTTTATAGCTATGTTTATAATTGCCCCAAACTGCAAACAAGTCAAATATGTTTCAATGGGTGAAAGGACAAATTGTGATACATCCATACAATGGAATGGTTTTCAGTAATAAAAAAGAGAGTGAACAATAAATACACAAAATGATTTGAATGAATCTCAAAAGCATTACACGGAGTGAAAGAAGCCAGTCTCAAAGTTTATGTACTTTAGGATTACGTTTATATGACTGTCTCTAAACAAAACAAATTATAGTGATGGAGAACAAATCAAAGTTTGCCAGAGGTTATGGAAGAGGAGAGGGCATGTCTATAAAGAAATAACAGTTTTGGGGGTGGTGGTGATGGAATTGTTCTACCTTGATTGTGGTGATGGTTACAAGAATCTATATGTGTGTTACAATTCACAGAACTGTATACCAAAATAAAGGTGATATTTTAAAAAATGTGGAAATGGATTAAAGGGAGGCCAGACAGGGGTATTTCTACCGCCCAAACTTTTAGAATTGCATTGAATGGCTTCAAATCTTCCAGCAGGGCGTTTGAAAATCTATAGGGATTCTTCATGGGACATGCTTTCATTCTGTGCAGAGAGACGTCCAATCCTTGGGGGGAAATTTCTGTAGCTGTAAACTCCATTAGGAAACCCATCTCTCTGAACGTGGTTTCCATCTTTGCGCAGGCGCTCCCGCTCCCTCAGCCCCAGTGTTCTGAGGAATGGTGAGCTAAACCAGCTTGAAGTTCTGTGAACAGGGAGGATGAGGACTTGGCTGGCCCAGAGCAATAAATGATACAAACTCCAGGTGTTTTGTAAAGCGGTGACACATCAGCTCATGAAATGATACAATGCAGTGGGCTTAGGAGCCTGTCCATGTACACAGTGACATGACTGTGTTTTATGGACTGAAAAACTGTGTTACAAACTGGCAGGGATGTAGGGGGAGGGAATCAGGAAGAATTAGACATTTGGTTGGATCAACTCCACAGTCTTAAGAGAGACAAAGAGGACAATGATAGCTTTTGTGGAATTTTCTTAAACTGTGAATAATGAGATGTGATAGGAATATGTTATCTCCACAACTGATTTGCTTGTGACATAATTAGGATTGTATTTATTCACTCATCTAACATTTAATGAACCAGTCCTCTGACCTAGGCACTGAGACAGGCATTGGGAACTGAAGGAAATCAGACTCTGGAGCAGCTCTGCTTACCAGGCAGGAATCTTGAAGTATCTCTGGGGTCAATGGGACAAAACATCTCATCTAAGCAAAAAGTGAAGTGAGACCACTTCCCCAAAGAGAAGGAGGTAGCTTGTTCCTTTATAACCAATAAATGCCATGTCTTCCATGGATAGTCAGTAAACATTATGGTTATCATCAAGAACTCGCTTCTCTGCTAATTACTACCTCTGTGATTCTGGGCAGGTAACTTAACCTCTATGTGCCTTAGTTTCCTCATCTGAAGAATGGGGATAATGATTGCTCCTACTTCACAGGATAAGAATGAAGGATAAAGAATCTAAAGTCACAACACATGGTAAGCATTCAACAGATGTTAATATTTATTAGCATACCCCAGCTCAATAATCTTGCACTAAAAAGCATTCTTTTGAGTTGCTCTCTTGTTTAATTCCTGATTTCCCCATTTGTAGTAAAGGAAACTGGCTTTAGCACTGACTTTCTCACATCCTTATCCTATGATCTAAGAAAACACCATTCATCTCTGGATCTCAGTTTCTTTAAGCGTAGAAAGGAAGAGGTCAGAAACTTGACCTAGATGGACACCAAGGGCCTCTCAAGCTCAGGTATTTTACACTCTAAGAAGGGAAAAAATGACAAAGGCTATGACTTTATATGAGTATCCATTGCCTTAAGAAGCTGTTCCCCATTGGAGCGTATTTAGTAAAAAGACCAATATTTCCCTCTAGTGGTGAGCAGACAGCAGTGACTTGCCTTTCATGAGTGATTCTGTTGAAAGTGCTTTCAGTGTGGAGGGGACAGGTGGACAACTAAAATAGGCGATTTTAGGTGGTACATCCATGAACATTTCTTAATTTTATTATTGAGGATTTAAATTCAACATGTATTTGAAGAAACAGATGAAACAGTGCATCAAACTTAGTGATTAGATGGATGTTTTTGTTTGTTCTTGCAAAGAAAGGTGGCAATATAAAAAGGTAACTAATATATGACAGTTAATAGAGGTGGCAAAAATGTTGGAGAGGAAGTTGAGAAAACAACTTTAATATAAATTTTACTTTTATCAAAAGTAAATATGCATGTGTTTGAAAGGATCAAATATTTATATGACTTATTAAGAAAAACAGTGGTCCTGCCCCACCTTAGACACTATCTTCTTCTTAGAGGCAACTGCTTATAATTTTTTTAGCTAATTATTTGCATCCATATTTTCAAATGGCATGATTATAATTTTAGATCTTTCTGGTTTAGACATTATACATTGACTTCCCAGTATACGGAAATTTGCCTTTCGTTTATCCACCACCCCCATCACTATCCTCTTCTTTTTTTCCTCTTCCTCTTTTGCATATTTCCTATTGTTTACCTTCCCCACATACATAGCAAGCAACCTTGTTTAGTTCAACACTCAGAGTTACATTATTACTGTGTATATGCTATTTTTCGTTGACCCATATAATGCAATGTGATTGTCTTTACTTTCCTGCAGAATATTTACCCATGAAGTTGATTTTTTCTTTTTGTTCCATTTGCTTATTTTCTATGTACTTATGATTAATTCAGCTCTGGACTCCTGCCAGTTGTGTAAATCCCCTTTGAATACACACAAATACCTTAGACATTTAAAAAAATGTCATCTCTTTAGAATATTCCCTTCTTGCCAGCCCCTCACTAGACTGCTCCCTTTGTGGGTCTGCTGCACAGACAACCCTATTATCTCCTTTCACTCTGGGAATGATTTTTCCTCTCTCTTGTGTTGGGGTCACTTACTTGGATCCTTGATCTCCTGGTACCCTCTTTCATGGTTTATGTCCTTTTTCAGATAAAGCAAATCAAATCTGCCAGGTGATTTCTGAGAAAGAATACATGATTGGAAATTTTAAAACCTAGCCTGACTGAACATATCTTTGTTGTATCTTCATATGCATGAGTCTTAGGGGACAAACCATTTTCTCTTAGAATTTTTAATGTGTTTCTCCATTTTCTTCTAGCTTTCTGTGTTGCTGTTGAGGATTACCGTATTATATTGATTCTTGATGCTGTATCTAAAGTTTATTCTCTGCTCTGTAATATCTGGCCCCTTGTCTGGAAGCTTGTGAAGCTTTTCTTTTTTTCGCCAATGTTCTGAAACTTCTTGGTGGTGTGTCTTGGTGTAGGTTTGTTTCTATGCACTACACCAAGCGCTCTGAAACAGAAACTCATGTGCTTCAGATTTGTGAAGGTGTTTAATTATTTCTTTGGTTCTTTCTTTATCTCCAAATGTTCTACTTTCCTTGACTGGAATTCCTAATATTTGCATTGAATCGCTTTGATTTGGCACTTTTTTTTCATCCATTTTCTATTTTTTATTCTGTTCTACTTTTTATGCGACATTGAATTTTATCTTCAAAGCCTTCTGCTGTTTTTCTTCATTTCTTCTCTCATATTTTCTCATATTTCTCTATATCTTTCATATTTCTCATAATTGTAAGAACTTTTTTGTTGCTCTTTGAGAGTTCCTGTTCTTGTTTTGTAGATTTCATATATTGTTTCATACCTTTGAAGATACCAGTGATACTATTTTAAGTTTTTCATGTGTGGTTTCTCTTTCTTCTAATTTCTTTTTTGCAGTACTCAGGCCTCTCACTGTTGTGGCCTCTCCCGTTGTGGAGCACAGGCTCCAGGCGTGTGGGCTCAGCGGCCGTGGCTCACGGGCCTAGCTGCTCTGCGGCATGTGGGATCTTCCCGGACCAGGGCACAAACCCGTGTCCCCTGCATCGGCAGGCGGACTCTCAACCACTGCGCCACCAGGGAAGCCCAGTCTCTGACTTTTATATTAGATACTTTTTCAATGTCAAGTGACCTTGGCTGATTTCCAGTTTATAAGGATGACCCCTAATATCTGATTAGAATTTCATGTGTCTCAGTAGGCTCTTTCACCATAGCAAGATTTAGCTGGCTGTTTTCATTGTCCAACCCCTGAAGCCAGTACTACTAGGTCTTTTCTCCTGAGCTTGTCCAATTGTCCAGAGAGGATTCTTTTGATCTCCAGAACATACATCCAGCTGCCAAGCACTCTGAAATCTCAGAGCAAGGAGGAGGAAGGGAAGTCCCCATGTCTCAACACTGAGTATGCAAAGTTTTACTTGTTTTCCCTATTTTCACTATGGCACCCCCATCTTTGTACTCAGTGATGCCTGGTGTTTGTCTTCTCAGAGACCCTTTGTTTAACCTTCTTTAGGGAGTAAGCCCCCCTTTTCTACCTGGATGAGTAGAATTCTACTTGAACAAAGGAAAGAGATCTAGTAATCTGATGGCTTTTCAGTGGTGTTTCAATCATTCCTTTCACATTTTGTCTCACCTTCTTTCCCATCCTCAGAGATATATGATGCTGCCGGTTTCTGAGGCTTCGGGGAGTTCTGTAGTGTAAATCAAGTTGCTTCTTGGCTTCCTTCATTGCCAGCTTGAGTCTACTTTTGTGGGTCTGCGAAATTAGTTACTACAACTCAGGCATCTGCTTTCCAGCTTCCAATATTCTCACTGTCCTTAGGAATTTATGCCTTTAAAAATAGTTTACCTATGCTTTTAGTGTTTTGTTTCTTTTGAAGGTGAGGAGTGGTTTTGGAGAAGAGGATGAAAGTATAAGTGTATGTACAGTGTGTGTTTGTGGGTGTACATGTGTGTTCTATCTATTTCCTTTAGCTGGAGGTCTCATAATAATTATTTTTTAGAATTCCTTTTTCATTTCCTGTCAAAGTGTTTTTAGCAGGAATCCTTCTAGAATGTGATTGAAAAAAGAAATATTTGAAAAACAGCATTTGCATGAAATATCTCTGGGTGTTCTGTGAAAAACTCCTGAATATTGGGGATTGAAGTGTGATTATTATAGCCTCAGTGGAGTCATAGAAGGAGAAAAGGATTTTCCTAGAGTCCCCACTATTTGTCAGGCAGTGTGCTCTACTTCTTAGGATATGTTATCACATTTCCTTTTAATGCAGCAACAATTCCATGAACTAGATATTATTACCCTTGCTTTACAAGGAAGGAAACAGAGGGAAACGTATAAGCTAAAAGCAAAAAAAAAAAAACCCCACACACAGCTACTGAATAAAAAATAAAGGATTCAGCTAAGCTTTTCTTGAAAGTGAAGCCCATAATCTCTCCTCTCCAGCAAACTAAATTCATTGTGTGGCTGAAGCCCGGCAAGGTGACTGAATAGTGTTGTTATTTACAATTATCGAAGTTCTTCCTTGTCACAAACTCATACTTGACTTAAAAGAAGCAGAAGGATCTCTGAGAGTGTGGTCTCTGATTGGGAACAATGCTAACTCATTCTGTGACCTTGAGCACATTACTTCACATTCAGGGCCCCAATTTCTACATCAGTGAAGCAAGGTCATCAGAATAAATGGTCTGTTACATTCTGATGATCTATCTCGCAGATGGTGAGCTGGAGGTGCTGAGAGCTTCAAGTCAGAGGGGAAGTCAAATACTCGGCCACCCTCTAACTCTCTGTTTATACTTTTTGCAAGAAACTTCCCAAATGATAGTTCGACGGTCTTCCAAATGCCAATGGGCATGAAATATGGTTTTCTCCCAAGTCCCTCTTCAGAACTGGATCTCTCCACATTCCCTTCAGGGACTGCAGGGTCTTGTCTAAGCTCAAGGTAAATAAATACTACTCCAAAATGTGGAATAGAAATCGAAGTCAAAGGAGAGATTGGAGAAAGGAGGCAGCAAACCTTGGACCTTTTACCATATGGCCTCAACACTTTTGATTATTTTATGAATGCATGAGGTGACATGTTGGTTTCTTCAAAGCCATTCTTGTACATGCCTTTCAGGGTTATAATCCATGTGAATTTAGATAATGAGGTAATTGGGTTTAATGACTGAAGCAGTGATTCAGGAAGGAGTAGACCTCAAATTATTTATAATAATAATTGTTACTAGTACTTGTATGCTATTACTAAAGCAACATTAAAATGATAATAATTTCCATTTGAGAAATGGAAACAACTATACATATAATTTTTCCCAAGCCACTTGTGTCCAAATGAGGAATCTAAGATTCAGAGAGACAATGTAACTTAAGTGAAAATTTGACCAAAATTATACTAATTCTTAATTCAATGTTTTTCATGTAATCCTTCATTGCTCCTTTGCTGGTGGTATCAACCTATCTCCCTCTTCAAATGTTCTAGGTACTGAATTATAACTATGACTGATGTCTGTATGATTGGATATTTATAGGTTTACTGGTTACTTTGATTAATAATGATGTTCTAGGCAAAGTAAGTTTAGGTAATTAATAGGGAAAGTAGATCAAAGAAAGCAAGATGACATAATCATAATTTCAACATCAGAAGTCATCTACCACAATTATGATGGTATTAGTAAAATGAAATAAGAACATTTTATGTCATGGTATAAATATATTCTTTTTTAAAAGTTTGTTTTCATTTAGTAATTTTATTCTCTCTGTTTATTCCAGGAATATTATACATCAGGTATTGTCTATGTGCTTTGGAAGGATTATCTCATTAGATTGTCATAACATTAAATGAAGTAGGTATAATTATTATCCCCATTCCGTGGAGCTCAGAGAGGCGGGTGAGTTTTTCAAAGTCTACACATGGTATTTGGCAGAGTTGGAATATAAACTTAGGTAGATCTTTTCTGTGATTTGGGGTCTTTACTGCTGAGCCACAGTTTCAAAATATTCCCTTAAACTGATAAACTTTACGTGAAGCACTCTGAAAAAAGATTTTACACATATTTAAGTGTGTCCTATTATTGCAATTTTTCCAATTTTATCACCACTATTTAATCCAAACCAAATGTTCCATTTATTTTGGTGGCTATTTGTTTAGCAGGGTCTTACTCATCATCTTGATCTCTACTTTTATCTTTTTGTCAATGAGCAGTCTGTTGACACCACAGTGGTCGGTGATTTCTTAGGAGAGTCTTTTATAAATACTTCAAGAAACATCATTTTTTTGGTCCTGAACCAACTTATCTAAAACGGGGGTACATTGTAATATTTTACTGATACCTCATCTTCATCATATTAGTCTATATCTTAAAACCTGACTTCTCTCATCCTTCAATGTCTTTACAAGAGAAAAAAGATCTAAACTCCATTTTTTGAGACTTGTGAAAATAAGTACGTTCTTCAACCTTTTTGTATTTCAGTTTCATTTGTTCAAAAATACATAAAATAAGATCAAATAAGGTAACTCACTCATTCTTTTGTTCAAAGTTATTAACATAGCTAATTTCAATTAATTGTTCACTGAGTTAATAAATTAATTATTTAGAGTCAAAGAGACAAGGATTCAAATGCTGACTTTGCACCTTTATTAAATGATATTGGGAGTATTTTCTCATCACAATTTATGGAAAGTAACACCATTGTCACTTCCACCCAGAGTGGCTGGGCAAAATGAGATTACATGTGGGGAGGAATAAACCACAATGCCTCCTATGTAATTGGTGTTAAATAATTGTTTCTCATTCATTTATCCAAACCTATTCACCTCCAAGACTGCTTCTTTCCAGTATAAGACCTTGTTCGTGGAGTAAGCAGGTTGGTTATACAAGGTAAGCAGTTCCAACTGTATTGAAATCATTTGCCTGAAATGTTTTCTTTCCCATTCAACACTGCTTGTTTACATAGGGTTGGATCAAATGGAATAGAGAAGAACAAGGTGATTCATGATCTTCCTCCAAGAAGGCAGCTGCAACATAAACGATGTCTCAGGAAACAGAATAATCTGTTTGTGTGGCCACAACTCTGTGATCCCTGACCTGTCTTAATCTTCAGGGGTGGATATGTGTGGCACTTTTGTCCCCAGGTGGAACTGAAAGTTGAAAAAAAATAAAAACACCATTCATTTCTGTATTTTTCTTATATCATTGCAGATAGCTTGAAAACCCTTGGTATATGTTTCAGATTTTTCTTCATTGAGCTCGAGTTCATATCTCCTGCTTTGCAAAAGTAACAAGGATTTTCATGAAATCCCATCTCTCCTGAGGATTTGGGATGCTCTTGGGTATCTGCCACAGTAAGAAAACAAGCTGAAGGAATGTGGAAACATGAAGCCATCTGGCTGCTGGTCCACTTTCACACCGGCTCTAGGGGTCACTGAGAGCCCTCCAAGGGCTGTTGAGACCCAAATCCAACAGGAAACGTTTGATCTCATCCCAGCAGTGCCCGGACATGTGTACTCAGATAGGTGGATTGCCTCCAAACAGGGTGAAGTCTTAGAGAAGATTTGAATTGGGAAACTTGAAGGAGGTGTTTGTAAACTGATTTCAGTCCCCTTAGAACTATCAAAATCCTAAGTCCTAAGCATTTGAATAATATCACATTTTATTATATGCTAGTTTTCTTAATTGAAGTATAGTTGATTCAGGATGTTGTGTTAGTTTCAGGTGTACAGCAAAGTTATTCAGATAATATGTACATATATACATTATTTTTTCAGATTCTTTTCCATTATAGATTATTACAAGATACTGAACATAGCCAATTTTTTTTTGAGTGTGTGCCATTGGAAATCGTGAGAATTCAGTGTGGGAAGGTCCTTGCTTAATTTTAGAGGCATGACAATGGGTGGATGACGTATAATCCTTGTCTTCCAGGATCCCTGTGGTAGGCAAACAAATGAGAGGGCATTGGCAATAT
Organism: Physeter macrocephalus; assembly: GCF_002837175.3. Lineage (NCBI taxonomy): Eukaryota > Metazoa > Chordata > Mammalia > Artiodactyla > Physeteridae > Physeter > Physeter macrocephalus. Next base: position 104,226,613 of record NC_041220.1, read on the forward strand.
AGGGTGACATGTTATGACAGGTTCCAGTAGAGACAGGTAAAGACAGATTCATTCCTAGAAGAGAAGGTGTTTTCATCATGAAATGGGAAGGTGTTTCTGTTTAGCTCAGAAAAATCCAAAATGACTAGACCTGTCATTTATTCAACAAGAAATGAACACATAACTATGTGTTTTACTCTGTGTACTAGTCCCAGGTGAGCTGTCTTAAGGGGTGTGCTAGTCTGTTAGGGCTGCATAACAAAATATCACAGACTAAGTGGCTTAAACAACAGAAATTTATTTTCTCACATTTCTGGAGGCTAGGAAGTTCAATATCAAGGTGGTGACAAGGTAAGTTTCTTTCTGAGCCCTCTTCTTCTGGTTTCTTGGATTGTAGGCCATCTCTCTGTGTGCTTACATGACCACCTTTTTGAGAGCAGGTGGAGAAACAGGGAGAGAGTAAACTTTCTGGAGTCTCTTCTTAAAAGGACACTATTCCTACCAGGGTAGGGCCCCACTCTTATGACCTTATTTAACCTTAATTACTTCCTTAGAGGCCTCATCTCTAAATACAGCCACCTTGTGTGTTAGATCTTCAACATAAGAATTTGGGAGTGGGGTAAAAACATCCAGCCCATAATAAGAGGTGATGATAATTGGTCAATGTAAAGTGCATGGAGGTGATGAGTGAGAACCCTAAGCATAGTAGCATGTGTATATGAATGAGGAATTGGAGTAGCATTGCCAGATAAAATATAGGGCACTCAGTTAAGTTTGTATTTCAGATTAACAACAAATAATTTGTTTTAGTATAAGTATGTCTCAAATATTGCATGTGACATAGTTATTCTAAAAAAATCTATCTGAAATTCAAATGTAATTGGGCATAATGTATTTTGATTTGCTAAACTGTGCACCCCTTGATTGGAGAGCTGTTACATTCAGGGCACTGTGTATGACATGGTAAAACTGGGCAGGAGATGTGAGGAGTTGAAAGGCAGTTGGAAGGACCTTGTTAGAGTTTAAGGAAGCTTGGGCTCTGAGTCATCACAGCAAATAAGACCATTAACCTCTTCTATCAGAGGATATGATGATGTGGACCCATCTCTTTCAGCAGTTGCCTAGACAGTCAAAAAGACCATGCACAATCCAAAACAAAGTGGCATACTCATTTTTATTGAATCCTAATGTTACAGGCTGAACCATGTCACCCCAAAAGTTCAGATGTGAAATCCTAACCCCCAGTACCACAAAATGAGACTGTATTGGGGGCTTAGGTCTTTAAAGAGGCACTTAAATATGTTTATTAGTGTGGGCCCTTGTCCAATATGACTGGTGCCCTTACAAGAAGAGGATATTGGGATACAGACACCAACAGAAGGAAGATGATGTAAAGACACAGAGAGAAGACAGCCATCTATTAGCCAATGAGAGAAGCCTAGAAGAGATCCTTCCCTCATGGCCCACAGAAGGATTCAACCCTGCTAACACCTTGATCTTGGACTTCTGGCCTCCAGAACTGTGAGAAAATAAATTTCTGTCGTTTAAGCCATCCAGGCTGTGGTATTTTGTTATGTCAGCCCTAACAACCTAATACACATACCTTTAAAAAAAAAAGAAAAATTGAAGATCATTTAGTGTTTGTATAAAGTACTATGTGAACCCATAGTGGATCTAAAGTATCAGATCACAGAGCTGAAAGGGCTTTTATAACCCATCCAAGCATGCCCTCTACTTGAGCTTCCATTTAATGATGAGAAATCTGAGGACCACAGTGTTAGGGATTAGCCTATGAGTGTGCTCTACATTCAAAAGAGAACCTGAAAACCAGACACAATTATAGGTAGGGAATATTGGAATGAATGTGTAAATGATGGTGAAAATATTTACTCATGGGTAGAGAAGTGAAGTAGATTAGACCTCTAAAGACAGGACTGAATTTGCATGTGTATAGACCAAGCAATAGACAAGTTTACATTGCTATAGATTACCCATACTTTACAGAGTTGTAAAAGAGCTTAAAGACTAGGACAAGCTAGAATCAAAGTCTGGGAAGGTATGCTGTAAGTAGACAATATTTTGGTTTTCCATTGAAATACACATTTTTCTCTACACCAGAATTCTTAGGTATCAAAAAACATTTGGAAGCCAAAACTCATTACTTTGTGTTTCAGGGCTAAATAACAATGTGCATATTCAAGGGTTAGGAAACAGGCCATGCAGGAATCTAAAGAGACAAGGGTGTGCAGGAATCCAAAGAGATGGGGAAAACCAGGGAGAAAGATGTCTTCTCTCTGGCCAGTTTGTATTGGAGAATTTACAGAATAAAACACTGTTAGGGCTGGCAGAGTCTGGAATATTATCCAACACATTTGTTTTGTGGATGAGGAAACAGAGGTGCCTATTGTTGAGGTGATGTGGCCCAGTCACGCAGGACTGGGCTGGGATACATGGGCTGCTGAAGCCAGTACAATGCTTCTACCATGACATTCTGCTGCTTTGGTGCCTTTGTTCTCTTCAAAGTGGTACTTCAACCTGGAAAGATCAAATGCAAAAATGGCGTGAAAGTTGAAATCAAGTGGCTTGGGTTCTGTTCACTGAACCCAGAAAGCTATTTCAGAAGCTCTACTCCCTGTGCTTATTGTTTTCTGGGCACTTTCTACTCTCCTGTACCTTTGCTCATGCGCTTTTTCTACCTCGAATGTGGTGGTTTCCACTGTCCCAGCCATCTTCTTTCCAAATCTGCCATTCTCCCCCAAACTCCAGGGGCTGTTATCAGTAGTTTTATTTGTGTGCAAGCTTTCTTTTCCTCTGTTAGACTCAAGCAAATTCCTTAAGGGAAGGTCCATATCTGATGAATCTTTTCTTACTTTTTAAGCCTGAGGAAAACTGTCTCTTTATTTAATCTCTGTGTGTGCTTTGGGAGACTGTGACTATGTCCTGAGCAGCTAACATGGAGCCTAGAATATAGGAGGTGCTTATTAAATGTTGTCAGAGTGAATGACACATGAGTATTTCACTACACATCTTTGTTTAAAATTTTTGAAGAATTTGGGATCCTGCTGGTGACTGGTGGTGGTCTTGAAGGTAGAGATGGGAGATCATAGTGAAAGAATTGGGACATAATTCAAGAGCTAGGTGAAACCTCTTCGCCCTCTGACAAATTCATCCTTTAGCTCTTCTTCTGTAGCAGGGCTCATCTAAGCATTTTGGTTTGTACTTAATATGAATCAGTTTACTTAAACCAAATCAGAAGCAGACTCACAGATATGGAGAGCAAACTAGTGGTTACTAGTGAGAAGAGGGAAGGGGGGTGGGGCAATAGAAGGGTAGGGGAGTAAGTGATACAAACTATTAGGTAAAAAAATAAGCTACAAGAATATATTGTATAACATGGGGAATATAGCCAATATTCTACAATAACTATAAATGGAGTATAACCTTTAAAATTGTGAATCACTGTTGTACACCTGTAACTTGTATAATATTGTATAACAACTATAGTTCAATAAAAACAAAAAAACACTTATACTGAATACTTAAATTTATGCTCTACCTGAATGAAATCAGTATTTAACTTAGCACAGATCTCTACTTAAGCTGAATCAGTACTACAGTTCTAATATACTTAAATTATTCACTATGTATATATATATATATTTTTTTCTTTTTTCCAAATGGAAAAATCCAGGCCTAAAGCTCTTTAATACTGGGAAACTGTAGATTTGGTCTGACGCTCAGGATCTGGTGAAATGAAGCTGGATAGCTAACCATTCTCCTGTGTGCTTTGCAAATGTTACGTTTAAGATGTGTCATGATAGCCCATGAGAATGGTGCCATTACTCTCATTTTAAAGATATTGGACCAGACTCTGAGGATGTGAGGGGCATGCCCAAGGTCAGCCTGCTGATTGTAGGAGACAGACTGATTGTAGAAGTGAGGACCTTCAGATCCATGTCTCTGCTGCTTCTACTATCCCTGTTGTTTCCCCAGCTCTGAGAGATTGTCCGTATCTTTGTCCTGTGTGAAGAGGCTGTGGATGAGCCAAGTCAGCAAAGGACCCAGAGCAAAAACAATCAGAAACAAAGCAAATACAGGTCTTGGATCCTAGAACAATATTCCCATCCAACCTCTCTCTAAAAGTTACTTACAAGGTTCAGTGACTTCTTCTCCAAAGTATCTACCAAAGCAGAAGGATAGAAGGGCATGATGTTGGATAATTTTGATTACATTAACTTATTTGTTCCCACCATGCTCTGATGAGGCCGATTTGATGTTCTTGTTCAACAGATGAGGGCTCTGATTCTAATCTATAACAATAGTACTAGCTACTATTTGTTAACTGTTTACTCTGGTCCAGGCACCATTATAAAGATTTTACCTTTATCAGCACACTTAATCTTCTACAGAAATAGATACCTTGCTGTTATCCTTGCTTTATAAGTGAGGAAACGGAAGCACAGAATGGTTACATCAACTGTCCAAGTTTTCACATATGGTGAAATGGAGCCAGCTCCGGTAGGTCGGCTCCCAAGCTCATGCACATAACCACTATGCAAAGATGTTGAATGCTTGCTTGGGGTGGGGAGGTTGGTGCACAAGAAGTGGTAGATAGCGGTCTGAGTCAAAGCCCTGGCTTCAAAGTTCGCATACTTTTTTAATATCCTACTACTCTAGGCCACATAAGAACATGAGTTTAGCGTTAGACTTTTTGGTTTATTACTTGGCCCCGATGTGGTCCTAGACAAATCTCTTGATGCCTCTCTGCCTCAGTTTCCTCATCTGTTAAATGAAAAGACCATAACCTCTATTTCACTATGTTTTTTAAGTATTAGATATGATACTATCTGTGAATTGGTAAATTATCTGTCATATAGAAAACAGTAAATGTTGGTTGCAATTTTTGAAAAATTTCAATTCATGTTGCAACACTGGTGTCTATTAAGTCATAGATATTTCCATTAAAATATGAGGATCAATGTAGTGGAAAGGGAACTAGCAGTCCTGGGTTTGTTCCTGGCTCTGAGAAGTGTATGTGAAAAAGCCACATTTTTTTAATCTAAAGAAATGGGAAACTTCAAGAAGCTATGTTTCTGGAGGAAGGTAAAACAAAAGCTAGGCAGACTGTCCAAGGCACTTGCTAAATGGCAGAGGATAGATAAGAGAGGGTGCATCCAGAGGCTAGGGGATGCTGTGAGGTATCCAGGTGAGAGTTGGATGCTCAGAGCAGAGGAGAGAGGAAGGGAAGTGAGATGGAGAATCTTTTCTGCTCAGTCTGCTCTGATTGAGGCAGATAGCCCTAGCTTCTTTGTCTGGGGCAGCTATGATGGCTAACATAGGTAGTGAAGTCAATGCTAAAGAAACCTAGCTTGAAGAGAAGTATTTCTTGAGAGTTATAAGTTTTCCACGAAAAAAAAAACCTGTGTAGACATGTGAGTAAAAATACTGTCAGAAATAACAAATAAGCATTTGCTATCAAGTCCCTTAAGTGTACATTTTTTTGAGGCACCAAGAAAGGTGCTTATATAAGTAGCTGCTTCTGATACAGTATTCATTACTGTATTTATTAATACCAAAAACAACACATCTATGCTGTGCCAATTTACTTAAGCCCTAATTACATCATTTGTAAAGCAGTAAAGGTAACACTTATTTGTAGATTGTCAGTTGAGTTAATAAATAAAAAGCACAGTCTCAGGGCTGTAGTAGATGCTCAAAAATGTAGTATCTTTCTTATTATAATGATTGCTTCCTAAAAGTTAACCATCCCCAGTGTCCACCAAGTGGTTTACCATGATGAAACCTGCTGCATCGTGGAGAAATGGAGAACCCAATCAACTCTTGTCAACAAGGCCCAGGATGATAAATTAAGATGAAGCCAGTGGGTCTGGTGTGATGGCTTCTTGGGGCTCATCTTGAAGTGCTTCGGTGAGGTCTGTTTTGTTTTGCTCTGTTTGGGATCATTTCTTTTGCCACTCCAGCTATGTAAAGATAATAATCGCACCAATAGAACTGGTGACCTTTCACCCTGTCTCCCTTTGATAAAGTCTCATTTTCTAGCAAAACTATGACAAATGTCTCTTCCTTCACCTTCAGTAAACTAGCAGATAATCTGTCTATTATGCTTAATATCCTCTTACCCCCACAAGCCATTGGTATTTGGTTTGGATTCCTCTGAATGGGGTGAACATTATATCTCTAACCTATGAAAAAGCTTTGCTCCTTTGCAATGTTGGTGGAGCTAAATTTGTTTTCACAGCTGGTTGTACTTGGAGAAGGGTTAGCCGCCGTCTTGAAGGTTCTACCACACCAGTTCATCACTGAGCCTGCTGTGTGGTGGGGACTTTGAGCTGTTAACGGGAGGCGTGGAGGGAAGTCTAAATTAATCATTTATGATTTATTTATTCTTTTTCCATCATGGAGTAAAATGAGTAGATGCCAACTTTTCTAGGGCCAGGGCTGTCTAGATGATGTGATGTTTGATAACCGACTCCTAATATTTATCTGCCAACAGGACCAATCTGTGGGACAAATAACAGAACCATATACTTACAGACCACTTCACACTTTATAGCTAGGTTTTCCTATTCTTGGCCTCAGTTGATACCTATAAAAATCCAGTGAGTTAGAGGCTACATTCTTTTATGTCATCATTTCACAGGTGAGGAAAAAAGAAACTCAGAGGTGGTTATGTGGCTTGCTGAGGTCACTCAGCTTGTATAAATCAGGTGAGCATCTTGAATTTCTAAATTTCTAAAACCTGTACTATTTTCATGGCTACACTGAAGAAGAGACACCATATGGGGCTTTCTCTCCCACAGAGACATCACTTGGGTTCCCTGCCCCTTCTCTAGCAAGGCCTCAAATTCTCACTATCCTGCCTTTGGCTCAAGAATTTTAACCAGCCTTAATGATCATCTGTGTTACATCAGAAACTTGCTTGGTACTCAGGATATGGAGAAGAACTAAAACATAGAAACTGCCTTGCAGGAGCTTTCACTCTAGAGAAGCTCTATCTGATATGATAGCCACTAGCCACATGCAGATTTTTAAATTTAAATTAAATAAAGTATTCAGCTACTCAATTGAACTAGTCACATTTCAAGTACCCAATAGCTACATGTGACTAATAGCTACGATATTGAACATCACAGAAAGTTATTTGGGACAAAATTGGTCTAGAGTGAAAACAAGTAGATGGGCCCAAGGAGGTGAATATCTACTAGAGGAGACAGACTTGAAAACACAGCATTAAGTTTATTATGAAACCTGATATCTTTCCCCAATAGCACTGATTTCTCAGTTTCTTTGCCCTGTGCTGGTGAATAAGACAATGCAATTAAATATTTATCCAATCAACAAATATTTGAATGTCCAGTATGTGCACTGCTCTAGGCACTAGGCATATACTGGTGAATTAGAAAGACAAGATCCTGCCTTCCACCAAGGAGAGTCAAATAATTAAAGGAAAATGAACAAGAAAATATTATGTGGTAATGATTAGGGATAAGTAGAATTTAAAATACGCTGCTATTTTAAAGAGTGACCAGGTATGATTGAGATGGGGTGGTTCGGAAGATGTCTCTGGTCAGATGATATTTAAGTGGAGATGTAAGGGCAAGAAGGAACCAGCCATGAAAAGATTAGTGAAGAGCAATATAAACAGTGGGAACAGCCAGAAAGAACATTCTTGGTGTGTTCAAGGAACTTTCAGAAGGAAAGCTTGTTTGGATCACAGTTTAAAAGTTGGAAAATACCCTATGTTCATAGTAGCACTATTTACAATAGCCAAGACATGGAAACAACCTAAATGTCCATTGACAAAGGAACAGACAAAGAAAATGTGGTACATATATACAATGGACTACTACTTAGCCATAAAAAGGAACAAAATAATGCCATTTGCAGAAACATGGATGGACCTAGAGATTATCATACTAAGTAAAGTAAGCCAGACAGAGAAAGACAAATTCCATATGATATCACTTATATGTGGAATCTAAAATACGACACAAATGAACTTATCTCTGAAACAGAAATAGACTCACAGACATAGAGAACAGACTTGAGGTAGGGGAGGGATGGATTGGGAGTTTGGGATTAGCAGATGCAAACTATTATATATAGAATGGATAAACAACAAGGTCCTACTGTATAGCACAAGAAACTATATTCAGTGTCTTGTGATAAACTACAATGGAAAAGAATACGAAAAAAGAATATATATAATTTTATATAATTATAATAAATATAATTTTATATATATATAAAACTGAATCACTTTGCTATGCAACAGAAGTTAGCACAATTAAATAATTTTTTTTTAAAGTTGGAAAATAGCTCTAGATGTTGAAGAAGTAAGCAGGGACAAGCCAGAGTTAAGAGTTTGAATTTATCCTAAAGCAGTGGGAAAATTTTAAGGTAAAAACTTTAAAGTAGGAGTATGCTATGACCTAATTGGTAACATAAGGGATGACTCTGCCCATGATACTTAGATTGGATCATAGTGGGGTAAGAGTGGAAACAGGAAAACTAGTTGGTAGACTATTAAAACAGTTCAGGTGATAGAAGATGGTAGCTTGGACCAGGGAGCAGCCAGGGAAGATAAGATGCACTTCAGAGGTAAAGTCAATCAGATACACTGATGCATCTAATCTAAGAGAAAGAGGGAATAGACCCTAGATATGAAGCTTAAGCAATGGGGCAGATGGTGGTGCCATCTACCAAGAGTGAGAACTGTGGTAGGTGTACTAAAAGGAAGAGCCAAGGGAGAATGAGAGAGAACTGAGTTAAGTTTGAGATGTGTAGTAGGCAACCAGGTAAAGATACCAAATGATAGTTGTAGTTGTTTATATGAATCTGGGAAATAAGTCAGGGCTGGAAGAAACATTTTGGATTCTTTGATATGCCAGTGGTGTTTAAAACTAAAACACTGGTGAGTGAGAGAGTGAATGTTGAGGATAGGTGAAGTCCCAGACTGAGCTTAGGGTCACTCCAATATTTAGAGGTCAAAGAGAAGGAAAGGAATCAATGAAGAAAAGCCCCATTGAGGTAAAAGGGAAAACCATAAGCATATATGGTCACCGAAGCCAAGAGAAGAGAGGGTTTCAGAGAGAACGGTGTCATCAACTGTGCCAAATAATGTTGAGATCAAATTCATTAAAAATGGGTTCTGACTATACAATTTTGTAATACAGAGGTCATTTGAAACCTTGGTAATTGAGGTCTTGGTGTATTTTTTTGAAATGATTGGCGCTTATAGGGGAGAGAGTGTAAGGTAAGTGGAGACAAAAATAGGCAATGTTTTCAAGACTTTTCTTATAAAAGAGAGCAGAAAAGAAATGGCAACTGATAATATATTTTATTGTGACGCGTATATCCAAAATATCATTTTAACACACAGTTGATTTTTTAAATTAATAATAAGATAATTTACATTTATATTAATTGAACCAAGCCTTCAAAATCTGGTGTGTATTTTACAGCATATCTCGATTCAGACCATCCACATTTCAAGCACTCAGTAATCGCATATGGCTAGTGGCTATTGTATTAGACATCACAGGTAGAGGGAGACCTGGAATCCCTGTTCCAGATGTTGCTGTGGTCAAGGGAAGAGCAGAAATCCCTCAGGAATCATCTCTTGCTGGGAATATCTTTCTCTTCTAGATGGGAATATGCTGTCTCATATAATTGCTTCAGAATTATTTTATTATTTATTATCTTTATTTTATATAATATTGTTCTCTCAGATAGATACACAGAAACCTCTGAAAATAAAATTTTAAGAGATTTGAGGTCTGTGAGAATTTAATGCTAAAATTGATTTAAACAGTTAAAAGTGGTGTCTAGAACTTGGTTTATAGACGGGAAAAAAAAGATCAACACCAAGGACTGCTTTTTCTGGTTCCCATAATTTAAAAAAATGTGGATTATCAGGATATGAGGGTGAATAGGCTTTGGAGAACACTGGAAAAGTCATTAATATGGTGGTTTTGTACAGTTTTTGTAAAAGTTGGCCTTTCTGAGTCCAACTCCAACCAGGATATTGGAGGTAGATAAAATCTCCATTTCTGAGTCAAGTGTCTGGTCTCTGCGAGTTTGAAGAGTTATCACAGATAGGAAAACGAGTTCAGGTAGCAGTTACAAACACAGAGCCTTATGCAGAGAAGATGTTCTTTAGAGGCTTATTGAAATGTATTGAAGAACTGTAAAAAAGAGGAAAACAACCAAAACATTCTTGAAAATAAAAAAAAATAGGCAAACATTTTAGAACATTCTTTCAATGTTTGTATTTGTTCTTTTTTTATTTTTTGCGGTACGCGGGCCTCTCACTGTTGTGTCTCTCCCGTTGCGGAGCACAGGCTCTGGACGCACAGGCTCAGCAGCCATGGCTCACGGGCCCAACCGCTCCACGGTATATGAGATCTTCCCAGACCGGGGCACGAACCCGCGTCCCCTGCATCGGCAGGCAGACTCTCAACCACTGCGCCACCAGGGAAGCCCTGTATTTGTTCATTTTGACTAATGGCATTATTTAGTCATTAAATAACTTAGTGATTCTGCAAATATTTATCAGACACCAGTGTGTTGGCCCCTAGGCTAAGCTCTGGGGTTATGGAAATGAATGACAGTCCTCGCCTTCAAAGAGCTCCAAAGCTGATTGGAGAAACTGACAGACATTGAGGTAGAAGGTGACCAGTACCTGAACAAAAGTAGGCACCAGTGATAGTAGCCTATAAAATGATGCAGGTTTTAAATATGGAAGGTTTGGGAAAATGTCCATGGTATAATGTTTAACAGTGTTTCACTGGTGAAAAAAAATAGTAAGATTTGAACAAATATTTTGATAATTTGTGAATGCTCTTATTTTTCTACCCATTAATCTACCCATTAATCTAATTTTTCTACCCATTAATCTACCCATTCATCTGACGGGTCAATCATTTTATTTCTGTGGATTGGTGTTAAAGTAGTTCTAAAAAACAAGCAAAAAGGTGACCAATGCACTGGGGTAGGGGAAGGTCAACAAGAAGGCTATGGTGTAGTCATGACTGAGCCAGAAGGTGATACTATAGTCAAGGTCAAGAACTAGTCTTGCTGGGAAATTGGTTATATAAAAGAGACTAGAGCAAATAAATTAGTATGTCAAGGATAATGGGAGCCATGATTATTCTCACTGTTGGAGAAGGGAGTTAGAAATATGGAAAAGTGGGAAAGCTAGACCACCTTAAAGTTTAGATTAGAATTGGAGGTGCTAGAGTAAATTCATGGTTTTATATATATATATATATATATATACACACAAATATAAAAGTAAATGTGCATATATAAATATATAGGTATATTCATACATATTTCTTAGCTCTGTCTACTAAGAAGGCTTGAAAGCAATGAAACCAAAGAAGCATTGAGTGCATTCTGATGTGGAGACTTACTAAAAGGAATGAGGATCCCATAGAGAAATTGATGATTTGGAGATTGGTCTACAAAAGTACATGTTGAACATGGAACAACTTATTTTGACAGATGGTAAAGAGGTGTTCAAGGAATCATAATGGCACATCAAAGGGATACAGAAGTGTGTTTGAAGGGGCTTCCATTAGCCAAATTTAGGAAAAACTGAGCATCAAATTAATTCTATTGAATTTCAATCCACTGAATAAAGTAGGAATCCATGTCTCTACTGATAAAAGGAATTAATGTAAAGAAGAGAAAGCTTTTCCTTAAGAGTAGAATTCCAAGTAATAAATGGTTAAAATCACCATTTGATAACCATTATAACAATAACTGTTTAAAGTAAAAATCATCAATGGATGCAAAAACTAAAAGATGAAAGTTTAATGGTAAATAGGATAATTTCATAGTCTCAAAGTATGCCCTAACAAAATACTTACTACTTACAAAGAAAGACATAATTACTTTACAGGGTAGAAACCTAGCAGACACCAATTTAACCATATATGGTCATAGTTTTCTTTGTCAACACTGGGACAAATCGATATTGTATACCACCCATCAGGATACGGAGAGCATAGCATTATTTCTGTGATATTGCAGCTCCAAACTTAATTATGAGGAATTATTGTGTTAATTTGAACTTTCTGATTTTGAGGGCAATAATGTGCCTATGTAAGAGATTTTGCTTGTTTGTTTTTAGAAAATATATACTGGAGTATTTGGTATAATATGGAATCATGTCTACAAGTTAATCTCAACTGTTTCATGAAAAATCAATATGTATGCATAGGTGATGAAAGAGAGAGAGAAAATGAAAAAGTAAATGTAAATATTAGCGGTTGGAGAATCTGAAAGATCTCTTGTATTATAGTTGAAATTATTCTATTGTTTTGAATTCTTCATTAAGTAAAACTAGAAAAAATTACAAACAAAAAAACCAACACTGCCAACTCTAGTGCTTGCCTAACTCCAAATTAACACCAATTGTGGTTTTATTCAGATATCAGAAAAGGTAACTCAACTACTTAATATAGAAATTAGTCAATATGTCAACAAGTTCTGGACAATGAGATGTAAGAGCAATGACTGGGAAGCCTTTGGGGAAGGATTCTCTTCCATGAAAATAGGAAACTTATGAAGAGAAATTCCCTGTCCCATGATCTACTTGTCTCCTGCCCACCCATCCACAATGCTGCCTCTGAATGTATTTGTATAAGTTTGTGATACTTGGAGCACTTGAAGCCATTGGGTAGTCATGAGGTCAAGTTAATCTTAGTGATGCTAAACCTGAGCTCTAATATCATTTGCCACTAAGGCAATACCAATAACAATGATCTGTTTCCAGACTTCTTTTCTATTGGAGAACAATAAATGAGTTTAGGCTATTTCTAGTCAGATATTGTTATTTGCAGCTGCATGCATTCCTAACAGATACAGACAATAGCAACAACACAAATGACTTCCACAAAAGAGTTGGTAGAAAGATGTGAGCCATCGCTTTGGAAAAGCATAACCTAGGATAATATCAATTAAACACTGTGTTAGATTTCCTGTGGAAAATGATCAGTTTGCTTATTAATATGTGGCTTCATAACCACAAGGATTGGTTAAAATTTTTAAGAAAACAGAAAGACATTTTGTCTACTTAACATCTCTTTGTTTTAAGATATTGTGGGCATTCTGAGGACTTTAAAAATGCTGAATCTTAAGAACCCACTAAGAACACTTGCACAAGGCCAAGCTCAGTTTTATGTGTATATATACCACATGTTCTTTATCCATTTGTTTGTTGATGGACACATGGGTTGCTTCCATATCTTGGCTATTGTAAACAGTGCTCTATGAACACTGTTGGTGGGAATGTAAATTGGTGCAGCCACTATGGAAAACAGTATGGTGGTTTCTCAAAACACTGAAAATAGAACTATTATATAATTGAAAATTCTACTCCTGGGTATATATCTGGAAAAAAATGAAAACATGAATTCTATAAGATACATACAATTCAGTATTATTCATAGTTCCCACACTACACATTACACCCCTAGGACTTTTTTTAAATTTTATAACTGGAAGTTTATACATTTTGACCACCTTCACCCATTTCACCCACTCTCCACCCCCACCTCTGGCAACCACCAATCTGTTCTCTGTATCTATGAGTTTGGTTTCTATTTTTCAGATTCCACATATAAGTAAGATCATCCAGCATTTGTCTTCCTCTGTGTGACTTATTTCACTTAGCATAATGCCCTCAAGTTGCATCTTTGTTGCCACAAATGGCAAGATAGCCTCCCTTTATGTGACAGAATATTTCGTTTTATATTATATATTATTATATAATATATATTATATATATTCTTGGCTATTCTAAATAATGTAGTAATGAACATGGGAGTGCATGTATCTTTTTGAGTTAGTGTTCTCATTTCCTTTGTAAAAATATCCAAAAGTGGAATTGCTGGATCGTATGGTAGTTCTAATTTTAATTTTTTGAAAAAACTCCATTCCGTTTTCCACAGTGGCTGCACCACTCTTGGTGAGTTCACTGTTGGTGTACACACACAAATAGTGCATGAGCGTTCCCAAGGTTCTTTTTTTAAGCTAAAGATATTTCCTATCAATGCACCTGTCTTTTGTTCAGCACTTTGCAGTTTACAAAGATCTTTCAAACCTGCTATCTGATTTGACTTTCATAGCACCCTCATGAAAGATGTGGGGCAGGAAGTTATCCATTCTGTGGATAGAGAATCAGATCCACCCAGAGGATGTGGTAAACCCTATACCATACAGCAGGCATGTGGATGGGTTAACATTCAAATCCAGTGCTTTATGATGGTGATTCTGATAATCCTTCTACATGGAATTAATGAGCTTTTATCATTTATTCATGATATTTTCCTTGTTTTTAAATAAAAACAGTGGTTACTATATGTCATATAATATACCATTTAATGTTCTATGCATTTATATATATCAATTTATCTGGTTCTCACAAAAAAACTTTGTGTGGTTTGTTATCATCATCTACGTTTTATTGATGAAGACACTGAGGCATAAAGAGTTTAAATGATGTAAACAATTTAAATGAATTATTAAATGGCAAATTTGGGATTCAAACCCAGGATGTTTGGCTCTCTAGTCAATGCTTTTAGCCATTACACCACATAGTTTTCTCAACAACTAGATGCCAATTTTAGGCTTAAAGATGCCCTACTCTATATAAAGAATGCCATTCTCTGTTCTCTACACTCATACTCTCTTTATGTTCTAGAATACTAAAGCATAATACCGGCTAGGTCTATCCATGTTGTTGAAAATAATTCAAGTCCTGCTATTACTTTTTTAAAAAACACCCTGGGGGAATGAGCCAGCATTGCTGTCATTTTCTGACAAAGCAGAGAGCTTATGGTATGGCAATAAAGTGAAGTGCTCGCAGGAATCCTTCTGCAGATCCACTGGTACAAAGTCTAGACACGGTATAAAAAAACAGATGTTTAAAGGCACTGGAAAGTATCCAAAATCAGACAGAAGCCAGAAGATAGTTTATTCTTAAGAAAAAATGTCAACAGGAAGTGGAAATGATTGCAAGTTTGTGGCTTTGTTGTTGCAGGACACTCATCGTGAGTTGGCAGCAGAAACTCACAACCTTATTACTCAAGGTGTAAACAAAAGAATCTAATTCCAGAAGAGAACTGCAGCCAATATATGACTGTACGCTATGTGTAAATCCTTGCTTGATTATGCATGCTAGTGGATAGACTGAGGGGACTCAGTGAAAATGCAAGCAGAGACCTAATAGAACCTATCCTTAAAAGACAGAGCTTTACTGAGTGAGATCCATGAATGTCCTGTTTTGTTTGTTTGTTTTAATGAATGCATTTTCCAAATCTGTAGGTCACATGGCAAGAAGTTAAAGCCTTTTTGGCTTTAGAGATCAGAGGACAGAGACCACGGCAAACAGAGCAACTAGAAGAAGCATTTCCAGAGTTAAGCAAACCAAGAGAGGATAAACCCAAAAACCAGAGTACAAGCACTGCCTAAATCTTTGAAAAATTACTAAATATAAATATAAGGGGGAAATACGAGGAGATTGGGTTAAATAACAACAGTTTGAAGCTGTAAGAAGTATGCAGAGATTTGAGATGCCACATATCATGGAAGAGAGAAACATCACAGTTTGGGTCCAAGCAAGTTAACTACCTTCTTACTAAAACAAAAAATAAAAGTATAACAATAGTCAGAACAATACAATGGAGTGCTGAGTAGCTATATTATAGTATCTGAACTATCCAGTTTTAAATAAAAAGCTCTAAGGCATACACAGAGACAGTAAAGTGTGATCCATGCTCAGGAAAAAGACAGTCAACAGAATGGACACTAAGCATGCCCTTATGTTATATTTGGCAGACAAAGACGTCAAAGTATATATTATGAATGCATTCAAAAAATAAAGAAAAAAATGTTCAAAGCATTAAAGGAAAGAGTATATTTATTCTCACGAATAAATGAGAAAATTTGAACAGAGAAATCAAATCTATATAAATAAATGAATAAAAAGCTACAGCTGAAAAGTATAAAAACAGAATGAAAAATTCACTAGACAGGTTAAAGAAGAGAAAATTCAGTGAACTTAAAGATAGATCAACAGAAATTACTTATTCCAAAGAAAAGAGAGTAAAAAAGGCTAAGGTAGTTGAGTGAGCCATGAAAAAAATGCCAAGCATTTAAAAAGAGAATAAGCTGAAAGGAAGGCACCTGAAAGTGAGATAATGAGAGATGTGTTGTTGAATTTCCCATTTCTGATGGGTTGGAAAGAGCATAGCTTCACCAAGAAGTTGGATACTGTCTATAACACTCATGAAGCTTCAGATTACCTTAGTTAGATACAGTCTGAACAAGTACTCTATGCAATTCAACAGTTTAGGAAGAAATAGGGCATTTTATGTACAAAGATTTGAGAAGTAAATGATAGACCTAATATTACTCCGTGTTGTACAATCAAGTGTTTGTAAGACTGTGGTATCAGCTCCAACTTGTCTCCCTTCCCTGTACCCATGTCCTTTGCTTTTTAACTTTGCAGCACACCCATACGAAGGGAAGTTGGCTGGAGGAATACTTTCTACTCCTTATCTTGCCATGAGACTTGATTTGGCCAAGCAGATGTTTGCAGAAATGAAGCAAGCAAAGTTGTGAAAGGTGTTTGCATATTAGGCTTGCTTGCTCCTTGATTCCACCATTTTCTTGAGAAGAACATGTCTGGGTTAACCAGCCTGGGTTAATATTGGGAACAGGATGAAGGACCTGTGAGCAGAGCTGCGTCAATTAGATTGTCCCAGCCAAGTCTAAGCTTAGAGCAGAGTGCCCCGTCCAACCTTCAGATGTATGCATTAGCCCAGCCAAGATCAACAGTTACCATGATGAGTCCAGGTCAGCCAACACTGTGCAATCCCACAGACCTGTAAACTGTAATAATAAATGCCTATTGTTTTAAGCCACTAAGTTTTGAGGTAATTTGTTCCACACAAGTAACTAACTGATAGAATATTTGAAAGTTTCAAGCACTGTGCTAGATGCTTTCCATATATTATCTTGTTTAACACTCAAATGATGAGACACTGTATTTTTTTAAAAAATTCAACAGTACATTTTCAGATAAGAAACAAGGACCCCAAATGTTATTTCACTCTTCAAAGCCACACAGCTATGGAATGAAGCCAAGATTCAAATATAGGCAGCCCATATCTCATATTCTATGTACCTAAGAATTTGTGTCTGTTAGAGATTTTTCTATCTCCAAATTGTCAGAATTGCATGCTGAGAAAGGGAACTAAAAATAAACCATGCTGTAGGAATATAGAACATTTCAAAATATGTAATAACAAGAAATTTCTTTTTAATCTTTCTGCCTACACACCCCTGACATATACAAACGTCATTAATACAAATGCTTAAAGTAATGAAATACCAACTTCTGTGCTTGCTTACATTCAAAGTGTGCCAGGAAAAACATATGCTTGCTGCCATGCATGGATATTAGTTCCTGGACTTTCAGGATGCCTCCTTCTAATTTATTTTCATCACTGGCAGTTTGAATTGTATCCCCCTTTCCCCCCCACTTTTTTTCATCATTCAGCACCACTTACAAAAAGTGAGAGAAAAAAAAAGCTCTCACTCCTAAAATTTCAGACATATGGTGGGAATTAAATAGATTCTATGGGGTTGAGGAGCAGGGGGCTTGAACTCTTGACTTGTTTCTACCTCCAAGTAGCTACAGGTTGTCAGGCAAAGTTTATACATCTTGGAGCCTTGATTTTCTTCCCAGGATAATGGGGTCATTACCAGATCTGGAGGCCTATGAAACCCATTTATTTATTCATTCTTTCAAAACTTTATTGTACACTACCTATGTGTCGGGTACAACACCAATCATGGGAGATAGAAAAAGAAACAAAATAAAATCCTTGCAAGATTTCTCAGTCTGGGAAACAGGAAAGGAGCAAATAAGCAAATAGTTACAGAAAAATGTATTAAATGATCATTGTTCTTTTTGTTACAAAAACAATATATTTACCACACATTTAAAATAATATGTTATTGGAGTTTCAATTAAAGAATTTATTCTAAAATAGTCTTTTTATATTAAGAGAATAGAACCAAAATTTTTTCACTAAAAGAAAGTGTCTTTGACCATATTTATATCACAATCTGTGACTTCTGCTTTTTTCTCTCCTTTTTTAAACTCTAAGTTTTGAAGGCCAAGTAATGCCTTGACAGTATCTACATGTATGTATACATGCATACATATACATTCTTGTAAACATGTGTGTATACATACATGTATGTGTGTACATAATGCACATAATAGGGGGAAAGTGACTTAGAAAAAGGCCAACAGCAGCTTTGGCTCTCAGGAGGAATGGAGAAATAAAACATGGCATGACAAAGTTATTGTTTATCTGGTAGCAACACAAGTCTACAAATACTAAATATGCTAATTTTCTTTTCCTTTCTCTCTCAATATTTTCTTTGTGGTATCCTTGGAGAAGTTGGAAAGACTATGGACTTAGTCTTTGATGAAAAGACTACATTTTATTATAACTGCAAGTGATGTCTGCATGATATTTTAATTAAAAGTAAGTTTAGCTGTGACTAATAGAAAAAACTAAATGGCAATATTTTTAACAAGATAGAAGTTTGTTCTCTCAAGTGGACAAGAATGGCTGATAGTTTTTAGCTTCAGCCATGTATCAGACATTATTCTGAGTACTTGCCATCTGTTGATTGTTTTAATCGTTACAGAACTCTATGGGATCTTATTATCTCCAGTTTGTAAATGAGGATACTGAGCCACAAAGGAGTTAACTTTTCCAAGATTTCGCAGCTGGTGAGTGGAGGCGCCAGAATTTGAACATGGGCTATCCAGCTGCAGAACCTGTGTTTCCAATTGTTCTCACTCAATGCCTGGAGGTCAACCATCCCCAGTGAAGTTGGGAGTCCACAGATTCTTTCTAGAGTGGCCCTTATTTTCCTGAAGCAGCATGGTCTCCACATTCCAGAAGCAGTACAGAGCAAGAGGTGAAGAAGAATATCTGTGTGAGTAGTTTTACTTGTAAAATGACTTACACTTCCCTTATTACACTTCTGCTGACATGTCTCTTTCACACAGCCACATCCAGTTGCAGGATAGCTTGGAAATGTAGTCTCCATTCTGGATCTTGGCCCTTAGGCTACAAATGTCTCATGTCCGTGGAAGGAATAGAAATGGATATTGGGTGACAATTTCTTTTTATTGTCTTTACTTCAGAAATACTTTTTGTTTTGTTTTGTTTTGCGGTACGCGGGCCTCTCACTCTTGTGGCCTCTCCCGTTGCGGAGCACGGGCTCCGGACGCGCAGGCTCAGCGGCCATGGCTCATGGGCCCAGCCGCTCTGCGACATATGGGATCTTCCCGGACCGGGGCACGAACCCGCATCCCCTGCATCGGCAGGCGGACTCTCAACCACTGCGCCACCAGGGAAGCCCCAGAAATACTTTTTATAAAGGTTATACATTTGTATTAATTACTCTAGATTGTTTCTAGGTGGTCTGTTTAAAAAAACATTCTTTTTCTTGTATGCTGAAATAGACAACCATTGTTTTAAGAACTGGCAAACACTGACTGTTCAACAGTAGGTGGGTCATTTAATTTAGTTATGCTATTTTCTATTTTGTTAATGGGAAAACTGAGTTGTGCCCAAACTCATATATAATCCTTGCTGTGAACCAAGAACTGAAGTGTCAGTGGAAGCCAGTGAGTTGACCACCCCAGATCTCTGTGAAAACCATCATAAAATAGTCAAATTGACAACAAATTATTATGAGATGAACATGATATAAAATTTCCATGAAAATGACTCTTTTAAGAGTGTCTGCCAGCATTTTCATGGGAAATTCTAATTATTTACCCTTCATTCTCAACTGGCTAGCAGCTACCAATAAATGTATTTGATGCATATCCTCAGTAGCTGTTTCCACAGACAGTAAAATTTTAGGAGATTATAAATTTAAAAAAAAATGAAACAACCCTTTTTGTTTATTTGTCTTTTCTAAATTTGTTTCCACTTACACAACAGAGTAAAAATAAAATTTTAAGTCATGTGAAAATTTTAACTTCCATTCCTAAAATGCATGGTATAAAGGATTATCAGGAAAGCAAAAACAGCATAACATAGAATGACATTACAGATAGCAAATAAAAATCACAATAATAAACATTATTAATCAAAGTTATCCTGTCAATGGGCATTAATTTCTAGGATGGATTAAAATATAAAATCAAACAATATCTGCTTAGAAAAATAGATACGATCAAAGTGGTTCAGAAAAAATATTTTAAAAATGAACAAAGTTCTATTTTCACTCAAGTTTAAAACAAAAGGAAAGTTAAATTACCAACATTAATAGATATTGTTATTAAGTCAAGATAAGAGATATTCAGTAATGAAGTTTTGACATCAGTTATAAGTTAAATAGCACATAATCTAAATACATGAGTAAACCATTTTAAACAACTGAGAAGAAATGGTCAGGGTAGAATTGCAAAAGGAGATTTTTGCTTTAATGTGATTGGATAAAAATGGCTAATAATACTGAATTTTTTCTACATGCCAGTCTTTTTTCCCCCAAGCCACATATGAGCTAGTGAATATATCTTCCCAATAAACTTACGAATAGATAGTAAATATGGTATGTGGGAGAAGAAATTATACTGTTAATAATACTGAACTAATAGTTTTCTAAGAAACTCTGTGGCTCATTAAGAAGAATTACATTCACTTTTCCAATATGTAGATTGGATTATTTACCAAAATTGACCACAACAAAATCTCAATATATTCAAAGGGTAGATATTTTATGTCATTTTGACCATCGACTATTATGTTTAAGCCCCAAACAATGAATATTTAAAAAAGAAAAATTGTCTCAAAAATGAAAGCTGGATCATAGCAGGTAACTAAAAACACAATATAGAAAAAATTGAAAATAATGAGTAGGATATTATATTTTAAAACCCATATCAGAATAATTGAAGGTTTGTCAGAGTAATTGGAGGTCAGTTAATAAATTTATTTTATTTTGAAATAAGGATAGGTACATTTTATTATTTAACTTATAACATTAGATTAAATAACAGGTCATACATTGTTGATGAGAATATAAAATAGTGTAATGTCTTTGAAACACAGTTTGGCAGTTCTTTAAAATGTTACCGTATGATCCAACAATTCTACTCCTAGGTATATACCCAAGATAATAGAAAATATGTCACCTAAACTTTGTACATGAATGTTTATAGCAACATTATAGAGAATAGTGGAAACAACTCAAATGTCCATTAAATGATGAGTTGAATAAACACAATGTTCTATATCCATACAGTGGAATACTATTTAGCTATAAAGAGGAATGAAGTACTAATGTATGCTACAACATGGATGAACCTTGAAAACATGCTACATGGAAGAAGCCAGTCACAAAAGACCACATGTTGAATGGTTCCATTTATATGAAATGTCCAGAACTGGCAAATCTGTGAGACAGAAAATAGATAGGTGTTTTCCCTGAGGTGGATGAGGAAGAGTAGAGAGAGAATGAGGAATGACTGCTAACAGGTAGAGGGTTTTTTTGGGAGGTGAGGAAGATATTCTAAAATTAGATTGTAGTGATGGTTGCACAACTCTGCAAATATACTAAAAAGCATTGAATTTTACACGTTACATGGGTAAATTCTATGGTATGTGAATTATATCTCAGTAGAGCTGTCATAATAGAAAAAAAAACAGGAAAACTGAAACATAGAAGTTTTGTATCTGTGATTTCCATTTTTGTTATAGAAATTGCCAAAGTAAGACTTAGTTCTTTTTTGTGTGTTTTTTCTTTTTGTTTTTTTTTCACTGTTGTTGTTTTTTGTTTTTGTTTTTGTTTTTTGGCCATGCCGCGCGGCTTGTGGGATCTTAGTTCCCCGACCAAAGATTGAACCCCGGCCCTCGGCAGCATGGACCACCAGGGAATTCCCAGTCCTTAGTTCTAATCCAGTTTATGCTTTGATCCACATCTCTAAAAGGGCTTCATCCCAGGCCTTACCCAGAATAGATGCTTGGTGAGTGGGTATTGTTGACATGTATTAACTGATAACAACTTACTTCAAAATGATTTGAGGATGCAAAATTACACACTGAAGGGCATTTTCATTTGGTTAAAGGCTTGGTGATAAGAGCTTGAAATGGAAACTATGCCAGCCTCTGATGGCTTAAAGTTCTAGCAAAGCTTTATTATATTCCTGAATCCATACTTTGTGTTCCAAGAAGTTTCAGGATAAAGAAAAAAAAATAGAGCAGGAACTCACATTTTACATGATAGGAAACTTTTTGTGAAACAAGAACGAAACTGATTCTTTGGAAGAGACAGTTTTATAAGCCTTTTCTTGTTTTGTGTAAACACTAAAAGGACTGCTTGATAATATCTGTGAAGGGGAAAACAACAGCAGAAAAGCAAACAAAACAAACAGGTAATTAACAGAGTCCCAGATTCTTGGCAGATCAGAGACGCTTTCAGCCTCAGGTCAACAATTAAATATTTCTTAACCAAATGTCACCCCAGCTAAACCCTGCTTATGGGATTCATATGATGATCAAATAATGTAACACATATGGAAATCTTTGGTGAGCTCTAAGGTGCACTAAAAATACAAAAGTCTGTTGGCTGTTTTGTCTTCTTAGATGCTCTCCTTCAAAGTCATCAATTACAGCTTATGATTAAGTGGTTCATGGACTGAAATTTATTTTCATATGGATTAGACCAACTGAAGTTCAGCTCTCCTAGTTTATGAGCATTTTTGTTTCTTAAGTATTTATATAGGTACTGATATATAGACACATACATGTGTGTGTAATATAAGGATATACACTTACTTAATCCTCCCAACAATTGTAATATGAGATATGGACAGGGAAGTGATTGATTTTGTGATAAAGTTGAGACAAGTTGCTTTCTTATGCTGGGGCACAAATCTTGGATTTCTTACTCTTATCTTGGCCTTTTACTCAATGTCACATTGCTTCCTTGTATCTATGGCACATCCCTATTTTCTCATTCCCCGCCCCTCTGTCACTCTTCCTATTCCCCTCAATACATACCCATATACATAAGGAAATAAATAAAAATATTTAATGCTTTGCTTCTTATGTCACCCTACCACTGTACATCCAAGCACACACACAGGAAAATCACAGTTCAAAAAAGTTTAATACTATGTTATGCAGAGATGCAAAGTTGAATAGGACAAACTCCTCTTCCTCAGTTAAGTTGATGCCTCCACTCTCACAGGGTAGAAGAGACAAGGCCATAAAAAAAGAAAAACAGAAGATTCTTTCTTCTTGGATTCTTTATTTTTTTGTACACACTTCTATGAAATCATGTTTTACTGTGTTTCAATGAGAGTGTATCAACCTGTGTTGTCTGCAAGGCCATTATTTATCTCTCATATTATTTATCTACAATTGCACCCAAGTGCCTGACACTTAGTAGCATTTTAGTAACATTGGTCTATTGGCGTTTGTAGGTGTCTATTTTCTGAATTAATAGATGGATGAAGTCGTCATTTAACAAATTACACCAGTACAGGGACTTCCCTGGCGGTTAAGACCCCGTGCTTCCACTGCAGGGGGCTTGGGTTCAATCCCTGGTTGGTTGCCTTACAGCGTGGCCAAAAATATAAATAAATAAAAATAAACAAGCAAATAAATAAACAGCCATAACTTATTGGCTAATAGGGGAACTCTTTCAAGAGATATCTCGTTATAAAAAAAACAACGACAAAAACCCCAAAACAAATAACACCAGTACCTTCTATTGCTTCCTCAACATCTCTTAATACACAGTCAAATTTAATTATAATGTAATCAATTTAGTAGACGTATATAGGCATAAGGGTGAAGAATGTGGCAAATATTACAGTGGAGACAGAAACTCAGATATAATCTGGAGCAATATACATACACAATGAATATATCTTTATAACTGAATATGAATATAACAATAACAGGGAGGAACTCTCATGCCCAGGACTGCAATGACTTTCTCCTTACTAAAACTTTCCTTGTGTAAGAGAGTTTTATAATGCACAAAACCAATATTAAAATAGCATTTAAGTAATGTTTTCTTGTATACCACACCTGGATGGATGAAAGTCTGGCTATGAAAGAAGTCTGCATGAGGTATTTCTTGACTCCCGGCTCCAAATTCTTGTCTTAAATCATTGGGTAGGGGCTAGCTAGTCTAAGATGACTTTCCAGAACATTTTTTTAATTTGGGATTTATGTTAACAATTACAAAAGGAAGTTTAAAGAATGTGTGAAGCTATAATACAAAGAAAGTATTATACATAGTTTTTACACTTTAGCTAATAAGGATGACATCTGCAGCAAATTATGAATATGACATCATGGGATTTTATCAACAGTACTAGGAGCTGGTGAAATGCAAATCAGGAGTATCCATAGAACATTTCTTTCTAGTTCTAAATCAAAAAAGAATGCTATTTTTCTATCATCTGTTGATGCTTCTTTAGTTCTCACCTCTTTTTTCCAGGTCAGTCTGCATTAGTAGGTCACAAATTTTGTTTTTGTCATTTGTACAAAATCCACCCCAAACATCTACTTAAAAATTTTTGTTCAACTAGAAATAATTATTTCTCTTTGGCTGCAAATTATTTACCACATCATCCCTTTGTGTAAGATGCCTGAACCATGATGGATCTAGAGAGATGGGTACCAAACAATTGCAATCCAATCAAAGTGCCCTGGTGGAGATTGTATGGGGGTGAGAGAGTGCAGAAGAAAAGCAGCTAAGCCTGCAGTTATCCAACTGTTTGAACCTTAGCTCAGGTATACAAAAAAAAACTTTTTTATCATGTTGTGAAGATTAGAGACAACGTGTATAAAATACTTAGAAGAGTCTTGCTACATAAAAGGTACCCAATAAAGGCTTATTATTATTATTTGGAAAGCAGGTTATGACCCCCTCCTCCTTCCCCTAGTACTCAGATGTAACCACTCTAGCCAGGTATTGAAGGTGTTAATTAATATCCCCTGCATCTGAACAAACTGTGACTGGACTCATGTACTTAGAACACAATAAAATGTACACTATCAGCTTTCTTACTGGTGAAGCTTGATTAGGGGCTGTGAGGCTTTCTCTACATTCTCCTATCTACCCTTCAGTCAGGCACCTGGGAGCTGCCTATAAGCTGCAGTATCATACAGCAACATGGGGAGTGGAGGTCTCCCCTCCCCCCATCAGTGTAGAAGAGATCAAGAGCTCTCCAGATCTGGACATTCACTCATGCTAACTATCCACTCAGATAATCATTGCTCCTCTTATGCAGAGGAGTCAATGGGGGGAAAGAATAGCGTAGAATTCTTCTCCATATTTTCCAGAGAAGGCTGAAATCTTGGCAGCTTTTGCCATTTTATGGTTTGAAGTAAAAATACAGTGAGAGGCAAAGAAAGACAATCTATTGGGAAGCTTTTGTCAGCAAGTGATAGAAATTTAAAGTTGAACAGACTTGAAAATTATGGAAACACAAATTCAGATGAGAAGGATTTCAGAGGTGGGTGAGCTTCAAGACTGGTTATCCAGCAGTCCTTAACGATATCATCAAGGTCACTCATTAGTCCTGTCCTAAGGTAAGTTCTCCCTTGATTATAATATGCCTGTCAGTAGCCTAGAGTGCAGTCTTCTCATTCGTGACTTGGAAAAGAGAATAAACTTGGCTTATATTCATAAAAGTCAGAAAACATTTCTCTTAGAAGCCCCAAACAAGACTCTGCTCATCTGCCCAAATGTTTTAGGCGTTCTTATCACAAAATGATTTATGAGTAAGGGACTTTAGACTAATCAGCTAGAGTGGAACAGATATTGGGAAAGTAGCACTTTGTTACAGAAGAATTATTCTAAAGCTTGAAGCTTATTTGCTGGATTCTGCTATGTATGACTTATCTCCCTGGCATGGCAATATCCAACTTAGGTGTGCCAACAATTTGTGTAGCTGGATTATCTATATTCACCCCTGTTGTATGTTATAATTGGTGTTCTAGAGAAGCAGATGAAAGCTAAAAGTGGACATGTTCTTGAGTCTTTATTTGAAAGGAAAATCTGCTTTCAAATATTGAAGCAACTGAAAAATAGACTGTCACTTATACTGTATATGATCTTTTTATTTATATCAAATAAACTAAAGTGTGCATTTTCTGAGGAAATTTTATTTTTCTACAATCTATGTAGTATTTTGAAAAAGACTTATTATATCCCTTTAAATCACCCTTGACCACACTCTTCCACTTGATGTTTTGGTTAACAGAGATGCTGATGTATTTTTGCAGGTTTATGATACACTTGAACATTAGCCCCCTGGGGAGCTTAATGGTTGTGTTCCATTTCAGCAATGCTTAAGTGGGATTTTTTTGATCCAAAAAAAAATGTTTTTGCTAAAGTGGGAAAGCTTTTCGGACATAAAACAATACTCACAAAATACATGAAAGACTATAGTGCAAATGATTCTGAAAACTAGGGATTGGGTTTTCTTGGAAGTTCACATGGCTTCAAAATTAAGAGACATATTGCACACAATGTACTTGGTCAGCTCTAAATTGTTCCTTAGGGAATAAAGGGTTATATATTTTTAAATACACTGTTTCAAAAACAATTTACCAAATTGTATTAATATTTTCTTTCTGAAGTTGAGTCATTTGTTAAGCAAAGAATGAGGTTGGCAATAATTTTATTTGTAAACCATTGGGAACTGCAGTTTCTAAAACATAAGTTAATTTTGAGTCGATTAAAAGGAAAATTGTTCTGGATGAACTTCTGAGGCAGTTCTTGACGAAAATTACATTATTTTGTGAGACATCTAAAAGGAAACACAATGCTCTCCTCCATCACATAGATATTACCGAGCTCTCCAAGGACGCTTAAGCAGGATTTAAGGACTTGGTGCCTCCAATGAACTTAGCGCGCAGGCCTCACAGGTTGGTTTGTTTGGGTTTAAAGCATTTTGTCCTTTGTGCTGAGAGAGACTGGGTGTGCTAGTCTGACCACAGCTGATGCACTGTGTTCAGCATGAGAACTGAAGGTAGTACCAGTGGAAAAGCAGGGCATCTGTATGATCTGAGCTGGCTTGTTGAGGATGTTATGTGTTAGGAGTTTGGGTTTATAAGATGATAAGGAATGAGACCTTCCTCTGGAGTGATCAAAGGGAAGGCTGTTCCCTTGAGATCAGGTGGTTGTTGTTTCCAACAATGCTAAATTGTTCCGTTCTCTGTGAAGAACTCCTATATGTGCCAGTATTGCTAAGACTGAAATCCAAGTTACTGTTACCAGTGGAATGATGTATCTAACCACCCAGTCTTTCCACGTATTCCTGATACAAATTTTTATGCATATTTTTGAAAATCTAATAAAGCTGATCATTTCTCATTTTGTAAGAATTTTTACTAATGTAGGAAGAGTTTTAGATTACTGATGTATTATAAAATAATATAAGTTAAAAAAAATAAAAACAAGCCTAGTTCATCTCTAAGAATGTCATAATGGGCATGTGGTAAGTTTGAAAATGCTGGTTAATATTGCAGGACTTTCTTTTTTTAATGTGCTTTTAAAAAATTGTATGATTAATTTAGAGTGATAATAGAGGGTTTTTTTAAAATTATTATTGAATGTAAACTCCTAATGCATGGAATTCTTCTATAACGGCCTTTTCCACTTTTGAATGTATACAGGTCTGAGATGTACTTCAATTTGTTGCTCAATTCCAAATCTTCCATAACACTTTTCCAAGCCTATTCCAGAGCAGATAACTTTTCTAGAAGAGAAGACTAGAATGGACGATGACTAAAGTCATGGCCAGCTGAAAGACCACGTGGTATTATGATCTTCTATGACACTCTTATCTAACATAGGAAAATATAAGCATTGAATATTCTGTCCCTAAGACACCACACACATCTTTGCACTTGTTTACATTTTGCTCCTCATGGCTCCCTTTTCTGTGTTCCTACTTTATATAACACTACACTGCACTGATATTTCTTCATGTGTTGGTTTCCCCCAACCAACTCATGTACAATGCCACATGGTAGTTAATGCATTTATATTCCAGAAACTTAATAGTGTCCAAAACAGAGTTCAAACTTTTTGGAATAAATAGTACTATAGGCTGAATGTCTCCCCCACCCCCAAGCCAAATTCATATGTTGAAATTCTAACCATCAATATGTTGATTTGAGGAGGTGGGGACTCTGGAAGGTAATTAGGTCATGAAAGCATAGCCTTCAAGAATAAGGTTAGTGCCTTTAAAAAAGGGACTCCAGAAAGATCCCTTGGCCCTTTGACCCTGTGAAGACATAGCAAAAAGACTGCCATCTGAACATGAGCAAGCTGGCTCTCACCAGACATCTAAGCTACAGGTGCCTTGGTCTCAGACTTCCCAGCCTCCAGAACTGTGAGTAATAAATTTCTGTTGTTTAAGCTACTTAGTTGATGGTATTCTTTTATAGCAGCCTGAACAGATTGAGAGAGAAATTGATATCAAGAAGTGAGGTGCTGCTCTAACAAATAGCTAAAAATGTAGAAGTGGCTTTGGAACTGAGTAATGGGTAGAAGTTGAAAGAATCTTGGGGTGCATTCTAGAAAAAGCATTCATTGCTGTCAATGCACCGTTAAGGACGGTTCTGGCAAAGGTCCAGAAAGAAAAGAGGAGAGCTGTAGAGAAAGCCTCAATCTTTTCATAGAATACCTTAGTAATCTTGGACAGACAGTTGTAGACTGTACAATCAAGGCCATTCTGATGAGGGCTCAGACAGAAATAAGGAACATGCTGTTGAATAAGGAGGAAAGACCATCCTTGTTATAAAATGGCAGATAACTTGTCTGAATTGTGCTCATGTGCTTTTGTTTTGTGCAAGGTAGAACAATGAAATTGGATATTGGCTGAGGAACTATCTAAGCAAAGTATTGAAGGAGCAGCCTGGTTCCTTCTGACTGCTTATGGTAAAATGCAGGAAGATATAAATGATTTAAAGTTCAAATTGTTCATCAAAAGGGAAGCAGAACTTAAAGCTTTGGAACATTCTCAGCTTATCCATATTGAAAAGAATGAGAAAGCCTGTTCAGGAAAGACCTTTAAGGGTATGGGCAAAGGACCACTTGATAAGGAGATTAGTCAACAAATAGATGGTCATTGAAGAAATCCCATAGATGAAATTGATTAAGAAAAGTATGTAGAGCAGAATTTGAAGAGGACAGAGGTCAGAACTCTCTGTCCTATGAACAGATAAAGGTAGGGTAGAAGAAATAGAGTCCACAAAGGGACTTAAGAAGAAATGAGCATAGAGGCAGATGGAGTAAAAGTGGTGTCACAGAAGCCAAGAGAAAGTCAATCCCAATATACACTAATATGTGTAAAATGGATAACTAATAAGAACCTGCTGCATAAAAAATAAATAAAAATTAAAAAATTAAAAAAAAAAAGAAGTCAAGGGAAAGTGCTATGGTCTGAGTGTTTTTGTCTCCCCAAATTCATATGTTGAAATCCTAACCTGCAATAATGATGGTATTAATATTTGAGGTCTTTGGGAGGTAATTAGGTCATGAGGATGGAGCCCTCGTGAAAGGGATTAGAGCTTTTATAAAAAAGACCCCACAGAGCTCCCTCGTCCCTTCCACCATGTGAGCATACAAGAAGTCTGCAACTGGAAAGAGGGTCCTCATATGACCATGCTGGTACTCTGCTCTCAGAATTTCAGCCTCTAGAACTGTGAGAAATAAATTTCTGTTGTTTATAACCTACTCACTCTGTAGTAGTTTGCTATAGCAGCCCAAATGGACTAAGACAGTAAGAGAGATGGGTAGATTTTACCCAAAGCAGCAAAGTAAGGTAAAGGCTAAAAAGAAACTATAGACTTAGAGGCATGGACATATATAAACTACCAAACATAAAATAGATAGCTAGTGGGAAGCAGCTGCATAGCACAGGGAGATCAGCTCAGTGCTTTGTGACCACCTAGAGGGGTGGGATTGGGAGGGTGGGAGGGAGGGAGATGCAAGAGGAAAGAGATATGGGAACATATGTATATATATAACTGATTCATTTTGTTATAAAACAGAAACTAACACATCATTGTAAAGCAATTATACTCCAATAAAGATGTTAAAAAAAACTATAGAGTTTTGTAATTCATGACTTTTGCAGAGTGATTTTAATGTAGAAGTGGGGACAAATTTTGATTTTAGGAGGATAAAGAGTGTATGGGATTTGAGGACTGGAGACAGCAAGAGAAAACTCATACTGAGGAATTTAGGTGTGAGGAAAGGAGGGACTTAGAGGCCCAGAAAGGCACTGCTGCTGTTGGGGTTTTTTTTTGGTTGTTGTTGTTTTTTAACATCTTTATTGGAGTATAATTTCTTTACAATGGTGTGTTAGTTTCTGCTTTATAACAAAGTGAATCAGTTATACATATGTTCCCATATCTCTTCCCTCTTGCGTCTCCCTCCCTCCCACCCTCCCTATCCCACCCCTCTAGGTGGTCACAAACCACCTAGCTGATCTCCCTGTGCTGCTGTTGTTTTAAATGTGGGAACTTGGAGCATTTACATTAGCTACAGATTAGGAACTCGTAGAAAGGGAAATGTTAAGTCAGGTTCTGGTCCTAGATCCCAAAGGAAAGATAAGAAGGATCAAAAGATCAGTCAAATCAAAAGGAGAGAAGAGGGATTTACATTTTCATTAGTTTCCTAGATTGCCATAAACTGGGTGGCTTAAAACAACAGAAACTGATTCTTTCATAGTGTTGGAGGCTAGGAGTCTGAAATCAAGGTACTGGCAAGACCACGCTCTTCTGAAGGCTCTAGAAAATAATCCTTCCTTACCTCTTCCTATCTTCTGGTGGTTGCTAGCAATCCTTGGGAATGCTTGGCTTGTAGCTACATCACTCCAATTTCTACCACTAAGTAGACATATCTTTCTTCCCTCTGTGTATGTCTCTGTGTCTCTGTCTTGGTCAGCCCAGGCTGCTTTAACAAAATACGATAGGCTGGGTGGTTTCAACAATAGAAATTATTTCTTATAGTTCTAAAGTCTGGGAATTTCAAGATCAAGGTGCCAGCAAGGAAGGTTTCATTTTAAGGACTCTTCTCTTGGCTTGTAGGTGGCCACCATTTGGCTGTGTGTTCAGATGACCTCTTCTTTGTGTTTACAGGGAGAAAGAGAGAGAAAGCTCTCTGGTGCCTCTTCTTAGAAGGAAACTAATCCCATCATGAGGGCACCCTAATTACCTTCCAAAGGCCCTATCTTCAAATAGCATCCCATCTGAAATTAAGATTTCAACATATGAATTGGGGGAGGACACATTTCAGTCCATAGCAGTCTCCAAATCTCCTTCTCCTTATAAGAATACAATTCACTGGATTTAGGGCCCATCCTAGCCTTGTATCACCTCCTCACAACTAGATTGCTTCTGCAAAGACTCGATATCTGAACGAAGTCATGTTCATAGGTACCAGGGGTTAAGACTCCAACATATCTTTTGGGGGGACAGAATTCAACCTATAACAGTGGCAAACACAATGGGTGTTTGTGTAGAGCTAGTTTTGCAGAGATTAAGGTGAAAAACTAGGGAATTCATATCCCATAGTCTACATTATCTCAGAAAATTGAAATACATGGTCATCTACTGAGAGGCAGAGGGGAAATGCAGGCATTTACATTCCAACACACCATGAAAAGCCCTTTAATAAAAGTGTGATTATGGCATGCTGTGGGTACACAGAAGGGGGAGTGGATAACTCAGCATGGGCTGAGAGAATAAAAGGGCTTCTCTGAGGACAGTGTATAGGACTAGAAAGATAAGTAAGAATATCCCCAGAAAAAACATGTGTGGTCGGAAGAGAACATCCCAGGCAGACAGAGCAATGGGCAAAGGAGGAGGGTTTCACAAAGGCCAAAGACCTTTCTCAACCTCCCACAGTGTCACCACTGTCTATGCTAGGACTCTGTGTTGAAGCCCACTATCCTGTACTCTAACTTCCTTTTGTTCCCCTCTGCCAGCTTGGAGAAGGAAAGAGGGATGTTCATTCCTTGGTCCAAGAGTGTTTATTTTCTGATGGGCTATCCTCTTACCTGTGGTCCCATCATCAATCCCAAAAGGCCTTGAGGTGAACTGAAATGCACAAGGTGGGAGTAATGATTAATGCATCCTGGGACAAGGAGCTGCAGGACCGGGATGCCTGCCTCCTCACAGAGATGCCATTGTTCTTCCCTGAGACATCGTCCCTCCCCTCTCACACCCTGACCACGGCTTCCCCAAGCAGAGTGTTTATGTGTTGAGTGCAACACTCCATGGACTTCAGGGCCTAATGGGGTGTGAGAGGGGGCCTGGGGTTTTTCATCTTGTTTTCAGCTGTACAAACAGCACACACTTTCCCCTTCCACTCAGGGTCTAAGTTCAGGTCTTCTTAAATACTGAGGGCTACAAGGTGGCGGCAGTGACTCCACAAGTCGAAAGAGAGGGACCTGGTGCCTCCCACCCTAACCCCAAACACATTCAAAGTGTTTGTTTTCTCAGCCCCCCGCTGCCTAAACTCTCAGATAAACATCTTGCTGGTGGTGGATATTTTAGGATTCCTCAGAAGCTTTGTTTAAAGGCAGGAGGATGAACTCTCCATTATCCAAAGCAAGTAGAACCTGCTTCCCAAAAAGGCAACCACAATGAGTGAATGAAGAGATTTTTCTCTCCCATCTAATGTGGGCTTTCTTTCTTTCTTTCTTTCCTCCTTCCTTCTTCCTTTCTTTCCTTCCTTCCTTTCTTTCTTTTTTTCTTTTTTTCTTTCTTTCTTTCTTTCTTTCTTTCTTTCTTTCTTTCTTTCTTTCTTTCTTTCCTTCCTCCCTCCCTCTCTCCCTCCCTCTCTTCCTTCCTTCCTTCCGTCTTTCTTTCCTTCCTTCCTTTCTCCTCTCTCTCTCTCTCTTTTAAGCTTTTTAACATTTACTTAAACACATTTTCTCCACAGGTAGAAACTTTCAAAAATTCTTTGCACTGACAGTTTAGGAAGTCCATCCTCCCTGGAACAAAAGTAGATTCAAAGGAAAAGAAGTGCAGGAGAAACAAACAAGCAAATACTGAACTCCTGTTATGCATCTA
Source organism: Physeter macrocephalus (assembly GCF_002837175.3). Taxonomy (NCBI): domain Eukaryota; kingdom Metazoa; phylum Chordata; class Mammalia; order Artiodactyla; family Physeteridae; genus Physeter; species Physeter macrocephalus. The sequence continues at coordinate 104,259,786 of NC_041220.1, forward strand.
TTACTGTGACACACACTCACCATGTTATCCCACTTAATTCCCACAATGACAAGGGAGGAAAATTCTATTATCCCCTACTGAGACTGAGAAAACTGAAGAAGACAACCTAAGATTTCAAACAAAGTCCAAGGCCCATGTTATTTTCTCCCTCTACCCTGCCGTTTTAACACCTGCTTCATACACATTTTTTCTGAAAGAAAGGGAATGTGTGTATCATCATGAAATAGCTATGGCTTTGATCAAACACCACTACTATTTCCCATTCAGATATAAAATATAACATGTTTTAGTGGAAATAGCCAAGAGTTGGTTACAGAAGAGATAGCTTTAAGTCACGTTGTTACTCAATATTGAAATTCATTATGGATTAAGCTATATTGACTTGGGTGCAATTAGAAATCAATATTATCTTGCATCTACTAAACATTAAGAAAATAGGAAAATGAACAATTATCTGTTGACTTTGGGCAGCAGACATAGAACATTTGGATAATTATCATAATGTATTGAGCATTAGTGCGTGCCAAGCACTTGGCTAAAGGCTAGTGCATTCTCACTACTTCCTATAAGATACAAATGTGATTATTTTCCTCCACCTATTTTTTGGGGGTGTGTTTTACAGTTTAAGAAACTGAGGCTCAAGGAAATAATAATTTGCCCAACATCACATCACTGGAATACAACAGAGCTAGGCTCTTTACCCAGATTTTCTGACTCTGTTTGTTTAACCACCACTGGGCAAACTGCCCAATTCAAGTCCCTCCTCCATGCTTGAGCCTTTAACTTAGATATTTATTTATGGGGAAAAACTGTAGGCTCCAAGGCAAGAGCTGCCCTGAATTATCTTAGTCACTGTTGAATTTTCTTTTTTCTTTTTTTCTTTTTTTTTTTTTTTTTTTTGCAGTACGCGGGCCTCTCACTCTTGTGGCCTCTCCCGTTGTGGAGCACAGGCTCCAGACGTGCAGGCCCAGCAGCCATGGCTCACAGGCTCAGCCGCTCCACAGCATATGGGATCCTCCCAGACCTGGGCACGAACCCGTGTCCCCTGCATCAGCAGGTGGACTCTCAACCACTGCGCCACCAGGGAAGCCCTGAATTTTCTTTTTTCTTAACCCATATAGACATGCACTGTGAAGTTTTTTTCAGATTTGTGTTCAAATTCTGGTTCAGACACTGACTAAATGGAATGACTTTGTTCACCTTACTGAACCTCCAATACCTAGCTTCCCCATTTGATAAAAAGAGTTGATAGGACCCAAAGAGCAGAGTGGTTGCATTAAATGTGAAATCATGTCATGGGAACCTCTTAACATAGAACTTGGTAGACCGAAATCAATATATACCAAATGCATATAAATACATAAACACCCAATAAATATCAAATCATCCCTGTCCCTTTCTCTGAGTTCTAGCTTTAAGAATAAGAATCAAGTATAGACCAAATAAGTGAGAGAAAAAGAAATCAATATCATCTTTTCTCATAAACTCTTCTGCAATGATTTCTTCCACTCTGTAGTGCAAAATCCCAGGAAGATCTCAGAGTATTTAGGTATAATAGTGGTCAACTATTGCTAAAATAATGCTGCATAACAAATTGTCCCAAGAGTCGGTAGTTTAACACTACATTTATTACTGCTTATAATTCTGTGGGTCCAATGGAAGGTGGCTGTACTTGGCTCTAAGATGCAGTTTGTATCCAAGTCTGCTCCATGTGTTTCTCAGTTTCTTTGGACAAGTGGCTGCTCAGGAAGCCACTTTGCATGCTGATGGTAGGCATACAGGTGAGGGCAGTGAACACACAAGATATCTCTTAGTAGCTAGGCTTGGAGCTGACATTCTAATACTTCTGTCCACCTCCCATTGGCCAAAGTAAGTCGTAGGGCAAAACTCAAAGATAATAGGTCCTGTGGCAGACAGACCTAAAAGTGACACCAAGGATGAACTATTTCTGGTGTTCACACCTTTATATAAGCCCCTCCTCTTGAGTGTCAGAAGTATACAAGATTTGTTTAGAACCAATATACTATAGTGAAGGTGACAGGATGTGACTTCTGTGATTATATTACATTATATGGACTTTGTACAGCTAGTAGACTTGCTTTTGAGACTTTCTCTCTAGCCAACCTTGAAGAAGCAAGTAGCCAAGTTGGGAGTTCCATGTCACAAGGATGAGGGTAGCTTTCAACAGACAAGGAACAAGAAGTGGGAGCCCTCGGTACTACAACTGCAAGGGACTAAATTCTGACACTTCTGCACAATGGAAAAACACACCTGGAAAATTATCCAAAATCTGGATGTGCAGACATTCTCAATGGAGCCCTCTCTCTTTGTTCTGTGGTTATAAGGCATATCCAGTCAGATTCTTCTCTATTAGAGTGTTATTTTGTTTTTCTTTAGGCATGATTAAGATATGGGTTCCTTTGTCACTCAAGACATGTGTTGAGCTGTCCAACTGGTTTTCTGAAGCTTCCCTAACTTTATTCAACTTTTAGGCTGGACATGTGAGAAGGAGAACACACCCTACTCCTTAGAAAAAGGAAAGGAAATGATTATACTCCAAAAATAGCACTCTCCTAGAAGTTCCCATCACCAAGCTGCCTCCTAATGAATTCTTCTCTATCTGGCCTTATATATCCTGGAGGTAGGTAATGGGCTAAGGTTGGGAAGACCAGTTTAGTGGCACCATTTTTGCAAGTTCTGTATACATGGTTTCCTGAAACTCAGGAATGCAGCAAAACCACTTTACTGTTTTCTTTCTCTAATATGCATTTTAGGACAAGTTGCTTTTCCTCTCATCATCAGTTGCATCATCCACACAGTGGGAGTGATAATAATACCAGCCTCTCAGTGTTGTTATGAGAGTTACTGAGATAGTGAACCTGGAAATGAACAAGTGTACGATAATTCCTTTATTCTCAGACTTGGTCAGTCTTGCCCTTGGGTTGCTCTAGAGAAGAAGATAAAAGGTTAGATTAAAAAGGCAAAGAATCCTGAGTTCAAATCTCAACTCTGCTACTTACCAGCTTATTAGCTTTGTACAATTTATAAATTCTCCATTTTCTCACCTGTAAGATGGAGATAATAATAGTATTTCCCTCATAGGGTTATTGTAATGCTTAAATGGGAAAGTGTATGGTAAGTGCTTAGTCAGTGGCTGCCAAATATAAAATGTTCAGCAATATTAGCTGCTATATGAATATAATAATAGTTATTATTATGTAAATATTAACAAGTTACATTCCGGGGTATTTTATACAGAATGACCATTCATTTTCTCAGTGATATAATGTATGATAACACAATTTTTATGCAGAAAATATTTGTTTTAAAATACCATAGACTGGGTGGCTTATAAATAACAGAAATTTATTTCTAACAGTTCTGTAGGCTGGGAAGTCTAAGACTGAGGCACTGGCAGATTACATGTCTGGTGAAGACCAGCTTCCTTGTTCATAGATGGCTGTCTTTTGCTGTGTCCTCACATGGCAGAAGGGACAAGAGACCTTTCTGAGGTTTCTTTTATAAGGATACTAATCTCATTCATAATGGCTATGCCCTTAGGAGCTAATCACCTCCCAAAGGCCCCACATCCTAATAGCATCACATTTGGGGGTTAGTATTTCAACATATAAATATGGAGGGAGATACAGACATTTAGTCTATAGCATTCCTCCCCAGCTTCTCAAAATTAATGTCCTTCTTACATGCAAAATACATGAATTCTATCCCAACAGCCTTAAAACAATTATTTCAGCATCAACTCTGAAGTCTACAATCCACAGTCTTATTGGTGAACCACCAAGATAACTTTTTAATCCTTAACTGTCCCCAAATATGGACCATCTCATTAAATAGTGAGTGCAAATTTCCATGGAAAATTTAAGCTCAAGATGTCTACATTTTACGTTACTCTCTTTGCTGCAGGCTGTTTTTCATCTTAAAGTCACAATATAAGGCAATGATAACACCACACACTCAGCCATCCAAGCCATAGACATAGAGTTATCCTGGCTTCTCCTTCAGCTCATCCTCCACATGTCATCAGTGGCTGAGCACAAGAATTCCATCCCTTTAGTATATCTAGCATCCATTCCTCCCCATCCTATTTGCATTTCCTTAATTCCTGCCTTCATAATATCTGTCCGCATAACTATGATGCTTGCCTCCAGTCTTTCTCATGAGTTCATCTTTCCTTCTACAGCCACAGTGAACTTTGTAAAATGAAGTTCAGAATGTGACATGTTCCTGCTTTGTACATGTTATAGTCCCTCTTTAACCAGTTATAGAATAACCACTATAAGCTGTTCTTATTTACCTCTTCAGTCTATTCTCTACCACCTTTTTTATCTCCTCCTTTCCTTGCACAGTATGAGTCAGGCATATGCTAGTACTTTGGGTTCCCGAATAATGAATTTTCCATCTCTCTATGTCTTTGTTCATGCTGTTCTCTTGGTCAAGAATGCCCTAGTGAAAAACTCTCATCTCCCAGGACTGAGCAAGCATAATTCTTCTACGAAGGTTTTCCTGCCCACACTATCCTCATGTAGAATTACCTGATTCTTTGTATGCTGGAGACATCTCATAGCTGTTTTTGCCATAGCACCTGTGTTGCACTTTATCTGTTTGCATGCCCATTTTTCCCATTAGACTGGGAAGACTTTCAGGACAAGGGCTATGATTGGCTCATCCATATATCTTCCTCATTGCCCATCACAATTTTAGATACATAGTGGACACACAGTGAGTTAATAGACAAATGAATGAATAAATAAAATTAGTGTATCAGCGGATAAATCTACTAAATGAAGATAGAGACCCTCATCATGTGTTCCTCTCAGGGTTTATGTGATGATGAAATAAGATGATGGATATAAAAAATGCCTTGTAAGCCATAAAGAATTTCAGACTGTATAGGATAAATGACTTTATATCTAGTCTTGAAAGGAAGGGAGAAGTTATTCATGTTGCCATTGTGACCCTAGAATTTTGCATTTTAAGATATTCTTTGGGGATTCCCTAACAAGATACAGATTGAACAGATATTCTTAGATGACTCTTCCTCTCTTCTCTTTGGTGTCTGCCAGGCTGGAGCAAAAACATGATTGAATTGGGAGGCAGGAGATCTGAGATCTTGTGGGACCTGGAACAATTTACTCCCACTTCCTTTGCCTCAGTTAAAAGGTGAGTCTTAGAACTGATTGAAATATAATATATTTTTGTTTGTTTGTTCTTCCATTTCACAGATGAAGAAACTGAAACTTAAAGAGGTTAAATAAGCTTAAGGGGTAGAGCCAAGATTGTAACAGGCTGCTTAGATTTGGGGGCCATGCTCTCAACTGTATACTACACTGCCTTTCATGGAGGGTATATTTGCTTCAAAAAGAATAGTAAGATTCTTACCAACAGTGAGATGATAAACTAGTTTTTGAATAAAAATTGAATTATGTAGAAAACTAGTATTTTAGGCCAGGTTATTTTATGGGAAACGTATTTATTATGTTTCTGTAGGTCCCAGTCTTAGGCTGGGTTACTCCAAAAGGAGCCTGAGATAAGAGCTTGAGATGGGGGGTTATTTCGGGAAGTGGGGACTGGGAAGTGTGAAACAGAAAAGGAAGAAAGCGCACTCAAGGGTGAATCACTGGCAACTGGGACTCAGTCCCACTGGGTACCTTCTGATTAGCCTTATCCCCAGCTCTCAGGCCCCTTTATGAAGAATTTCCCCAGAGAATGGTAGCTCCTCCAGCACTTCTAGGGTGATGGCTGAGTGTGTTTTGGGGACTTCCCCTGCTGCAGAGGCTTAGAAGTCCCAGGGAAAGACTTACACATTACAACAGAAGTAAAGTGCAGTCAGGTCACACCTGTAAACAGCTGATTGCTAATACATCTAGTGTAAAAAGGTAGGCAAAAGAGGATGTGAGATGGAACACACAGATATGTGCTGCACTCCCTTTTAACATAGTAACAGTGGAGTCTGGAGGATTCCAAAGGGATGCTCCATTTGCCTGTGAAGTGTGGATTGTTCCATACAGTGTAGGTACAAGAAGTAACAGGAAAGTTTGACCCTAAGTGATACAACCAGACTGTGTCTACTCATTTACCATGCCCAGGCTTTAGACCAGAGAGTGTAAAATGTATTCAATAAATTGAGAGCCTCTGGTGAAGTTGTTTAAAGAGGACTAAATTAGCTGAGAAGTGAACTCTGTCCACTACACATTTTCTCCTTCCTGCTGCCTGGCATGCAGATGTAACAGGCGGGGCTGCAGCTGTCATTTTGTGACCATGAAGAAACATTGAGGGTGAAACTCACTTGCTAAGGATAGTATAGCAGAATGATAGAAGTTGCTTTGGTTTCTGATGCTATCTCTGATCTGCCATGGTACAAGCCTGGTCTAACTATTCATGGACTTATTTTACCCAAGAGAAAAACTGAACTCTTATCTTAATTAAGACCCTCCTATATGCAAACAAACTGAATCCTCAGTGATATAAGTGATATAGCTCTGCTCTTAGTATTTGATCCATTCTTCAACAATGATGGTTAACTTACCTTCTTATGGTGTTTGTTTAAAACAAAATAAGCAGGCCCAATCATCTTCAAATAAATTAGAAGCAGGGTAATATCCAAAACTAAAATATGTACATAGTTACAAAAGAGATATTACCCACATGAAATGAAAATTTGCCAGCTGCTATGGGCAAGATATATCCAGAGTCTCCCCAACAGGGCACCTTTCTTGTCATATGTGTCCAGTTATGCTGAGCCTGACTGTGACTTGTGAAAAGATGGGAATTCAGAACTAGCTCTCAGGATGGGAAATGAGAGTGACCTAAGGCCCCTGACACCGAAGAAAAACCTGATTTCTTTGCTTGGCTCAGTTACTGTAGTGCTGGAAATAACTGAGAAGCTCAAAGCGACTTCTGGCTAGAAGTCTTTTAACAGAAAGTAAATAAGAAAGAGGTGGAGACATAATTCCATGGCCAGACTGAAGTGGAAATTCTGGGATGGCCACTGGCTTTGCAAATCTATTTGCCATCATAAGAGGGCAAATGTTCACTAAAACTGCCTTTACGTTCCAGGAATAGAGGGATCAAGAGGGACTATATACTGCCAACGTTGGGCTGGGAGGGGTCTGAGAATCAAATTATCTCTGGTTATGAAATCTTTAGGAATATAATTTTCAAAATGACAAATAGCAAGTTGGCATATGTGTGTTTACATGAGAGTGCTGACAATTAGAAAGAGCTTCATAGAACACTGCAAACATAAAGTGGATTGCTATGTAGAATTAATTTTATAAGTTAGGAAATGCATCCCAGTGACATTTTTTAAGCTACAGAATAAAATCACTATTTTATAAAAAAAAATCAGCTGACATAAAACAAAATTTAAAATAGGTAATATTTATTACATGCTGAAATTATGCCAGGCCCTGGGATATTTTATGTTTATTATTTCATTTAAGCTTCACTCTAACCCTGTGAGATAGGCACTATAATCATCCCAGTTTTACAGATTAGGGGGTAAAGAGAGACTTGACTAGTTTCCGCAAAGTCATACAGCTAGGAACCTGGGAGCCCGGTTTTGAACTTGGGTAGTAGGGAGTTTGACGAACAGTATGCATGGCCACCACTGTGAACACAAACTTATGGAGAGTGCTATCACCGTCACATCTTAAGATGTCTTCCCAGGTGCAGTACCTTGGAATGAGACCTGTGCGGTAAGTATAAGGTGGGTGGTGTGTTATGATGCCTCTGACACTTCGACCCTTCTCTGTTCTCACAAAGCTTGTCCTGCTTGGTACTAGCAGACTTCTTCCCATACTTCCTCCCTCTCTCTCTTTCTTCCTTTTTCCCTTCCTTCATTTTCCTTCTTTGTCCCCTCCCTCCCTCCCTTCTTTCCTTCCTTCCTTCCTTCCTCCCTCCCTTCTATATTTATTGAGCCTATAAGTTGATTTTCAATATTCACTGTAGTTATGTTCTATAAAGACACCACAAATACCGAATTAACAAATGCTGAGCCATTGCTCCATGAGGAAATACAGAATTAGGTTCCTGCAAGCCTCTGGTCACATTTTCACCAATCAGTCAACACGTAATCTTGTGTTTTGTGCCATTCCATTTAAGGACATCTTATTTAACGTACATTGTTGATTCATTCACATTGAACTCACAGTCAACTGCACTATAACTCATGCCTGAATGAAGCTTAACTAATACACGGGTTTTGTCTATAAAGCCCATCACAGCCTTCTTGCACTTAGGAAGACTAGACAGCACTTCAGCGCTACACTAAAAGGCCATTTAAACAGTGAAATCTCCAATAAAACATACAAAATTGTGAAATCTGGGGAATTAAATAGACTGTGAAAAGGATACTTGTTTACAGGATGAAAATTGAAACAAGAAGGCTAGGTATCACCTTGTCTGACCTCAACTGGGAACTTGTATGTCAGGCAGCTCAATTTTTTTTGCTATTTCATGTATGTGTGTGACTGACCAAAGTGCCATGAATATTGGTTTCTGGATTACAAATAAATTTTATTGAGTAGATAAATTTTCAAGTACAGAATCTATTAATAATGAGCATCAACTGTTCTGTGTTCCATGTACTGTATGCAATATTGGGATCCAATAGTAAGCAAATAACAGAAACTATATCTTCTCATGAACTTCATATCTAGATGAGGGAAGCAGTTATTAATCATAGTCACATAAAGATAAAGAAAAACTTATAAGTACTGTATTATATTGCATTCTTTGATCGATTAATTTATTCATCTAATCATTCATTTATCTGAGGACATTATTGTGTGCTTACTATAGATCAAGTACCATGTTAGGCAGTCAAAATATGTTATAATATATTATTTACTTGTTTGACTTCCTTCTCCCCTAAAGATGTTAGCCTGTTGAAGACAGGGAGAGCATATTACACATTTTTATATTCATGCATAGAAAATTATTTAATGGATTTGAGATCAGGAGTCTACCAGGGTTCTGTGATTTTCTTGGTAAAATAAGGTAGTTTGACTAGACAGTCTCTCTAGGCCCATTAAGTTTGAGACTGTATGAGTCACTCAATAAATATTTGCTGAATTGATTTATGGCAAATTGTTTCCCAGTGGTTTCAGATAAGAAATATAGTGGCAAAGCTCTCTGATACCTCAAGTAGAAAAAGGCATGTTTAAACAGCAATAGAGTCAAATATCAGCTCTGAAGAGCAAACCTCCAGCTTTTCCTGACATGGGACTCCATGACTCCACATATATAATAAAGATGCTATGTAAGCAGAGCAGGCAGTTCTCATGGTGAACATGAAAGCCCGGGAGCCACATTCTAGCACATTATGGGTAGTTTATGGGGCACATCTGTTCATAATGCGAGACAAATTGGCACCGGGACTTCCAATGGCTGGGGTCCAAGTGGACCACCAGGAAAGAAAAATGAAGAGAATGCCAGCAAGAGAAGACCTAGTCTCTTCTCCTTAGAGCTTGAGTTTCTAATTCCTCAAAGTGTTCCTTTAGCAAAAGGTTTATACAGTAATCATTTTATAGTTTATGACCCTTGAAATAAGACTTGTAGGCATTCATTTGTTCATTTAGTCATTTATTCATTCATGCAGTTAACAAGCAAGGATTTAAGTCCTTACAAAATGTCACTCAATGTGGGATGCATGGGAATTACAGGGGTGAGGAAAACTCTATATGGTCATTGCAAAAATGGAGTTTAAAGTCCAGTCGGAATGATACACAGTGAGTGAGAGCATGATGCAGTGGGAGTTCAAACTGCGGGGACTAACCTTCTCCTAGGGGGCCTCCCTCATGACGTTATGTTAGTCAAAGCTGGCATGATGGGTAGACTATATCAAGGTGGAGAGGGCTGGTTGGGTAGAAAAGACCCTAGGCACAGAATACATGTCTATAAAGAGAGCACTTGACCCTGCGGTGTATTAAAAGACTAAAAGTCAGAGAGGTAGTAGGAGTCTGGGATGATGCTGAGGAAGGAGATGGAATCTAGGTCCTCAAAAGCCTTATAAGCAATGGCAGTAGGAAATATACATCTTTCATTTACCATACAATATGAAGCTACTGGGAGATTTTTGGCCAGGAAGGGTCATGGAAATATTTACATCCTAGGATGAGCCTTGCTACTTACTAGGTGAAAATAGATTGTGACCAGATCAGAGTGTAAGAGTAAATCATCATAATCTGGGTAAGAGATGTCCCTGGCTGGTGCTTAGATGGTGGTGGAGAAACTGGAGAGATGTGCATAGGTCTATAGCAACAGGTAAAATTGGTAGAATTTGACAATGACTAGTTATAGGAGCAAGAAAGAAGAAGAAAAAAAAAAAGACAGGTACCTCCTAAGGATCTATGTTGAGCAACTGGATGGATGGGATGATTTTTTTTAGGTGGAATGATTACTTACTATGCTATGGAACACTGTATGACAAAGTCCCTTAGAAGGGAAATAAGTATTTCAGTTTTGAAATGACTTTGAGGTGACTGTGAGAAATCAATACAGAAATGCCACGGAAGACTGATGGTGAAAGGATTTTGGAATTCAGGCAAGAGGTCTGGGCTGGAGATGGAGATTAGGGTTAATAATGAAGCCTTTGGAAAGCCTGTGATCTTTCAGGGAAAGTGAGTGAAGAGCAAAGGAAATGAGACCAATAGAGAACTCCAAATTTTTAAGGGCCAGGTAAGGGAAGAAGAAATGTTAAGAAGCTATGGGGGAATATCTCGGGAGAGTGTTGGAAAATCAGAATTATATCTTCTGTTTGCATGGATACCTGTGACAAGAATTGTCTACATGAGTCCATTCTTATTGGGACAATGTCATTCATGTCATCTTTTACCCACCACATTACCCCAAATTTCCAAATTAGAAATGCTCTGTCTTGGTAATTAGAAAAACTGTACTTCTAAGCAACTGGTTTATTTCTGTTTTACAGAGAACATGCATATTATAGCACATGTATTGCCTTTTTTCTATGGATGTCAGGAGGCTTTGAGGTACAATTTCAGTCAATGTTTTATTTTTATGAAGAACTGTAAGACCTTCGGGCACGTATTTCTGTTCCTAGCTCTCTATTGCTTCATTTTTCCATTCAACTCTTATTTTTTTCTCACTTACATTTATTTTAAACTATTTTTCCTCCTACTCCTACGAAATACATTACATTTTTGTAACCCACCTAATACCATTTTGAAAAGCAGTAGGATATATATTCATTATATTCAAATATTCTCGCTTAATAACAAAGTTTTTGACGGCCATTGGATTTATTTTTTTAACAACTTTATTGGAGTATAATTGCTTTACAATGGTGTGTTAGTTTCTGCTTTATAACAAAGTGAATCAGCTATACATATACATATATCCCCATATCTCCTCCCTCTTGCATCTCCCTCCCACCCTTCCTATCTCACCCCTTTAGGTGGTCACAAAGCACCTAGCTGATCTCCCTGTGCTATGTGGTTGCTTCCCACTAGCTATCTATTTTACATTTGGTATTTATATTATGTTCAATTGAGAGGAAAATAACAGAAAAAATACCATAAAACCTAATTTTACTGGACAATTAAAAAAAATATTCAAGTTGTTCCATAAAACCCTTCTTTATTCTGTCACCATTGGAAAATGGAATCAAATGACTAATAACTCATTCTACATAGAAATTTGTAATAAGATTTTACTATAGGTGCATATTTATATCAGTATTTATTACTTGCTGCTTAAGTGTCATTTGGGCCATAGACAAGACATATTCATTTGCTATATGAAACTCATGGAATATAGTGATTGAAAATTCAAAAGGAGAAAAAGATAGGTAACAGAGGGCTGTATTGAAGGACGCTATTCTCTTTGTCCGAAACACCTAGGGTAGAAGAGTCAAGGGGATTGAAAGTGATGCCACGGGACCCTTGGCATAGAGATCTATGTCTAAAGCCCACCATTTTTAAACAGGAATCCCTGTTTCTTCTTTTTGTCTCATGGTGAAGTGGCAGGAGGGATGGAAGTGGTGGGGGGTGGGTAGGGAGTGCAGCAGTGGCTCAGAAGCTTTCCTTACTGCAGCTGTTCTTCCTATAAAACACTCTTATACCAGCCAATGTTCCTCTATGCACTGAGCAGCTCTGCCCCAGGTTTGGTGACAGCAATGAGTAACAGTTCTGAGAGCTGTAGTCAAAGGATAATAGATATGAAAGATTTCTTGACTCATCCTATATGAAATTATAGGAGACTTATCAGCACAAAGAGGTAAGTCATGTGTATGGTAGCTCTAGACCAGAGCATGTGGCACTAAGCCACTGGAGAGATCATCCCAACAAGCTTCTATTCAAACTTCAACACCCAGATATGTCCTTCCTCTCTGAAGACTTTCCCAACTTTCCCCAAACTCACAGTACTTGTTCATCCTAGAAGCTAATATGAGGTGGGGTTAAAGTGTTGACTAAGGGGTCATTTGTCCATCGACTTAAGTTTAAATATTTTACATAATCTCCAAGTGAATTTCTTTATATTTTCATAGGAATACACTAACAAGATTGAATAAAAAAAACAGTCAAAAGCTTAAATTTTCACTGTATTCAAGTTCAAACTGCTTATCATTAGCTTTAAATTTTATATTCTTAATAAATCCTGAATAAATCTTAGATTTATTTTGTGAATAGTACAGTTATGTGACATTATACTTTTTGTAATTTTGATTTAGCATATTTTTAATTTGTAGTATACTGAGAATCCCAAATACACAGAGAGATATGACCTTGGACCCCTCTAGATTTTTGATAGATCTTGATTCATTATTCTATTATAGGCTTTATCATCATAGTATAGTGATGTCTGTTCTTATTTTCTCCTTCAATACCCTATAAGCTTCTACATGGCAGGGTCTATGTCTTATATTCACTTGACAATGATGCATAAACCATAATGTGAATAATAATAACCTTGGAAAATTGTCAAAAATTCACATTTTGAGTCTTAACCCCAGAAACTTAGGTTCAAAAAGATTGAACTAGAATTCAAGAATTTAATTTTTAGTAAGGTCTACAGGTTACCCTAATGCAGTGATCTATGGACTGCACTTTCATAATTTGGACATAGGTATTAGACATACTTGACACATTTTGCCAATGCTGATCAATTGGTCATGGCTATCCAGGGAATTTTTGAGAAGAATTGTAGGGCTTCATTAGATTTCAATGGGATAGAATTCTAAACCAGTGGAATAGGTTGGAGTCAGAATGAATATTTGCTATATATTGTCAGCATTGGTTTAAACAAAGAAGCAAGAAGGGAACTAACACTTATTTAATGTCCTCTATCAGTCAGAATCTATGCTACCTACAAAATCACTTGTTATCTTCTCCTAGTCCTCTGAATCAGGAAGGAACAGAGAAGTTAAATCTTTTGGTTAAAATCTTACAGGTAGGGAAGCAGCACTATTTACAATAGCCAAGATATAGAAAAAACACAAGTGCCTATCAACAGATGAATGGAAAAAGAGGATGTGGTATATATATATATAGTAGAATATTACTCAGGCATAAAAATAATGAAATAGGGCTTCCCTGGTGGCGCAGTGGTTGCGCGTCCGCCTGCCGATGCAGGGGAACCGGGTTCGCGCCCCGGTCTGGGAGGATCCCACATGCCGCGGAGCGGCTGGGCCCGTGAGCCATGGCCGCTGAGCCTGCGCGTCCAGAGCCTGTGCTCCGCGACGGGAGAGGACACAACAGAGGGAGGCCCGCATACCACAAACAAAACAAAACAAAACAAAACAAAAAAATAATAATGAAATATTGCCATTTGCAGCAAACATAGATGGACCTAGAGATTATCATACTAAGTGAAGTAAGTCAGACAAAGACAAATATTATATAATATCATTTATATATGGAATCTAAAAAATAATACAAATGAATCTATACACGAAACAGAAACAGACTCACAGACAGAAAACAAACTTATGGTTTCCAAAGGGGAAAGGGAGTGGGGGAGGGATAGAGTATGGGATTGACAGATACAAGTACTATACATAAAATAGATAAGCAACAATAATTTACTGTGTAGCACAGGAAACTATATTCCATATCTTGTAATAACCTATAATGGAAAATAATCCGAAAAAATTTATTTATATAACTGAATCACTTTGCTGTACACCTGAAACTAACACAATATTGTAAATCAACTATACTTCAATTAAAAAATAAATTGGTGAAAAAAAATCTCACAGGCAGTTAGTGGTTCTGAGATTTAACTGGCCTTTATTATTAGTCTAAGTCCTTTCCACTTTACAGCAAAATTGAGAAGCTTCTCAATGACAATCTTATTACAAATTATTTCTGGACTAAGAATTCTGATATGCAAAGTCAGTTTGACAAGATGTAATACTAGGTATTTTATGTATTTCTTAATGAATTTGTCAAGAACTCTCCATGTTGTTATTCTGGTTAAATGATGAACTACCTGCCTGGGGCTGGAAGTATGAACTGATAGATGGTTTTGCTGGGAGCCTCTGCACTGGTAGGTCTCAGAAGCACTTTTATTTTATTTTGGATATCAGTGTTAATGCAAAAACTTAACATATTTTCAAGTATCCTGTGTCAGCCTGTGCAATATAACTTTAGAAAATTTGATGTTGAATTTAGCTATTTTGTTTTTTAATTCATATGATTAAAGATATTTCAAAATATAAAAAAAGATAAATGTGGCCTTTATGACCAGCTGCATGAACTCTATGAGCATGCTTGACATTATTTACTTATGTTGGCTATTTGTTTGGTAAAGAAAACAAGCATAACGTATACTTGAGAAATCATTTTCACATTTGTTAGACCTATCTGATGGTTAAGATAAAACTTGAAATAATGCAATAACAATGAGAAATACACACATGCAATCATACAAATAAACACAAAACAGACTAGCTTATAAATATGGCAAGAAATGGGGATAAATTTCAATCATTCTCTGAAATTCAGAAGATAGACATGTAGAAAGTTATTCATTCGACTGAGTGTACTGCATGCCAAGAATGGTGCCAGGCATTGTGAATAATGAATTATATAAGACACCATCCTCTGCCTTCACAGAGAATATTGTCTTGTATAGAAATAAGTTAACATATGGGTCACACTCCATACTTTGGGAGTACAGAGGCTGAGAGATGAAGAATCTAAATCAGATTTAGATGTGTGGGAATAACTTCCAGTAGAGGTGATACTTGATGAAAAAAGGAGAAAGGAAAGTGCATCTCAGATAAAAGTACCAGACTGTGGGAAAATGAAAGTCATGGTATAGAGGACACATTGGCAAAGCTGTGAACAGTTCAATATTGCTTGGATTAGAGGCAGTAGGGTTGAAAGTGAGGCTCAGGGATTGAGTAGGGACCCCCTGATTACATAGCTGGGTGAGCACTGACTTTATATTTCTGTCTCTATTTCTTCATTTATTAGTACATGGAGATTGGATGAAGTGGACTCTAAGATATTTTTCAGCCTTTAAAAGGTTTGATTCTATATTCACTCATTCAACAAATAGATATGTAAAACTTATTATGTACTAAACAGTGTTCTAAGCACTTGGGATCTATCAGTAATTAGAATATCAATAAAATGTAAAAAGTCCCTTCCTTCACTGAGCTGACATTCTGGTTGGGGCTTTACATATTAAATACATAAATCACATAATGCATTAAAAGGTATTATGTGCAGCATGTAAAAGAAAAAAATAGAGCAGGAGGGAGGGTAGTGCAGATCTTAATTTTAAAAGGGTGGTCATGAAGTATAAGTTGAACCAACACAACCTAATTTCAAGAATTAGAAAGCTATTGTCATCAGGTAAATGTGGCATTGACCCAAAGACAGAAAATATGTAATGGAATGGAATCCAGAAATAGACCCACATGAAAATGGACAACTGATTCTTGACATAGATACAAAAGAACTTTATGGAGAAATGATTTCCTCTTCAGCAAATTGTGCTGTAAACAAATAGTTATCCATGTACAAAAAAGTAAAATTTAATCCATACTAGTATCATGTTAAAAAATAAAAGCTCAAAATGTATCATATACTTAAGTCTAAAACCTAAAACTATAAAACAGGAGAAAATTGTTGTTACTTTGAATTTAGGAAAGATTTCTTAGATATGATACCAAAAGCATGATCCATAAAATAACTAACTGATAAATTGGATTTATCAAAATTGGAAAAAAAACCTCAATTCTCTTTAAAAAGACACTTTAAAGAGAATGAAAACCAGGGACTGGGAGAAATTTTTGCAAATCATATATCTAGTAAAGGGCTTGTGGCCAGAATATATAAAGAACTCTCAAAACTCAATGACAAGAAATGACACAATTAAATAACACAATTTAAAAAACCCAACTAACCCAATAAAAAAAAAAAAGCTCTGAACAAAAATATTACCGAGTAAATATGCAGATGGCAAATAAGCACATGAACAAATAGCATCATTAGTTATTAAGGAAATGTAAATTAAAACCACAATGAGGTAATAGTACATCTCTATTAGAATGGTTAAAATTAAAAAGACTAAATAAACATACCAAATGTTGGCAAGGAAGTAGTAAAACTGGACCTCATACACTACTGGTAACACTGGACTGTGAAATAGTATAACCACTTTGGAGGACAATTTAACAGTTTCTTAAAAAGTTAAACATCCATATACCATATGATTCAGCCATTCTACCTATGTATTTGCCCAAAAGAAAAGAAAACATATGTACATACAAGACTTGCACACAAATGTTTATAGCACCTTTTGTTTTCTTTCTTTTTTGGTAATAGCCAAAAACTGACAAGAACTTAAATGTTCATCAACAGGTCAATGGCATACCAATATAATGAGATATTACACAGCAAAGTAAAGAGATTTATACACACAATAACATGGATGAGTCTCAAAATAATTAAGCTTAGTAAAAGCAGTCAGGCATTAAAGAGTACATACTGTATGATTCATTTATGTACAATTCCAGAAAATGCAAACTAATTTATTGTTAGAGAAAGCAGAGCAATACTTCCCTGGGGATGGAAAGAGCAATCAGAATGGGGTGAGAGGACTGGAAAAGAAAGATTAGAAAGGGGCATGAGGAAACTTTGTGGTGTGATGAATGTGTTCCCTATTTTGTTTGTGATGATGATTTCCCAGGTCTATTCATGTCAAAACTTACATAGTTATACACTTTAAATACGTGCAGTTTATTATACGTCAATTATATTTCAATGAAACTGTAAAAAAAAAACCTGATCAGGCTAGATTTTATTAAGAAGCTGACATCTGAGCAAAATCTTGGTGCAATGAGGGCACTAGTTATGTGGATATTTGGGAGGAAGGACATTCTGGTCAGAGAGAACAGTAAGTGCAAAACACTACATCAGGAATATTCCTGGCAAGCTTGAAGACTAGAAAAGAATCAGTAATGCTGAGTAGAGTGAGCAAGAAGGAAAAAAAGGGCATGAGATCAAAAAAGTCATGGGGCTCTTATATTGGAGGACTTGGGGGGTCATTTTAATGATGTAAGCTCTTATTCTGAATGAAATGGGGTCCATTGCACGTTTTCAGTAGATATGCTTGTTTGTTTGTTAAGAGGACAGCTTACATTGTAAAAGGACAGCTCTAGCTGCTGTGCTGAAAATAGAATGTGAGGGGCAAGAGTTGAACTTGGAGGCCAGAAAGGAGACTATTTTAATAATCTAGGAGGGAGATGACAGTGACTAGAACCAGAGGGTCGTGATGAATGTGGGAAGAAGTGGCCAGACTATGGACATCTTTTGAAGATGGAGCTTATAGATTTTCTGATGGATTTGGCTGATGAATGAGGGAAAAAGAAGTGGTTAAAAATGACTCCATGTTTTTATACCTGAACAACTGCAAATATGGTGTGGCCATAACTACGATGAGCACAGCTCTAGGTAGAGCAGGTATGCGGATGAGGTAGATGGGATACAGCAGTAAATCCAATCAACCAAGCCTCTGCCTTCATGGGGCTTACATAGTTAAGTGAGAAATCAGATAATAAACATAAATATGTGCTTGTTTCTAGATCTCAGGTTGATGTGAGACAAAGTGACTGGGAAAGAAGCAATTCATTTCTGGAATCATGTGGAATCACCTTCACAAGCTTTTGGTGAACTCCAGGAAGATGATGAACTGAATGCATTTTCATCTTCTCTGCTCCCAACCTGATCCATGTGCCTGCCCTGAGTCAGAGAGTCTAGGCACAACTGGGCATGAGAAAATTCTTACATTTGCTGACAACCTGTGGTGATTGCTGGAGCAAAATGTTTTAAACTAGATCAGATAAAGCCTGAGGACCAGTGGGAAACCCTAGAGCAAGGATTGAAATGCTGAAAATCCTGGGGAAAGCCTGGACCATAGCGATCCAAGGAATGCGGTGGAGAAAATAAACATCTGCCCCATGTTAGTGTGCTTTGTCTTTCCCTTACCATGACATGGGAAAGAAGCTCATTAGGTGGGCTGTGCCTTCTGATCCTGAGGCCGGGAGGGTTCAAGAAGACCAAGGAGCAGGAAGATTTCCTTCTGGGGTCCCAACAGGAGACTGGTTGCAGGCTTGCTGCTACCCACTCCAGCCATGGAGGTGGGGAATATTTACCTCTCCTTGATGCTACTTAGGACCAGTAGCAAGCTCCAATAAATGCCACACAAACAAAAATACACTTTTAAGGAGGTCCAACTACCAGAGAAGAGGAACCTCTGATCCACCAAATCAGGATGTCATGCTTTTGAACAACAAAAGTTAATAGGCAAATTGAAAAATAGAACAGATGCTGTCAAAGTCTGAACTTGTGACCTAGATAATCAGATGAAAGAACCACCTGAAAGCACATAAGAAAACTCAGAGATGGAAATCATAAGGGAAATGATAAGAGATAATGAAGAACCTAAGATGCAGATAATAGGATTTCCACCAAGTATCAAATAAACATGTGGAGAATAGGGAATAATCACACACAACATAAAAGAATTTTCTTGAGGTGATAAAACAACTGAATCTTTAGAATAAAAGGGAGGTTTGATGATAAAAACATACCTCAACATAACCTGATAAAATTTATGAATTTCAAAGATAAAGATGAGACGATTCTCCAGACACAAAGAGCAATTTAGCTTCAAAGAAAAACACATCTGTTTGATAATTGGACAACTTATGTGAAAGAGTGGAAAATAGTAGCTGGTGAGATAACATCTACATATACTGATGAGAAAAGAACTGATACCATCAGTCATATACCCAAAACTTCCTGATGAGATAAAGGTGAGATATTTGAAGCTATTGAAAGATTTGGAGCCTACCGCCCATTCATACCACGGAAAAAATTACTAAAAGAAGGATTCTGTCCAAATAACGGAGTTAGAACAAAGATCTCAAAATTATAGTAGATGAAGAGGACAGGGGAAAAGGGTGAGTTAATCTTATATTCTCTCTACTTCTATTCTTATCTTTGATAATTTGTAGGAGACTTCAACTGAATTCCCATATTCCCTAAACATCTAAGATAATATAAATCATGGACAAATCCCTAGGTAATTTTATGAAGTTAGCAACCTAATAGCAAAATCTGATAAAAATAATTCAAAAAAAAGAGAGAAAAGAATAAAAGAACAATTTCACAAAATTCAAACACAGACAATGTAACTCAGAACCTGCATTCTTAAATACTTTGTTAAACCAATTAATATACAAAAGCAATAGCAAGTCCACATGATCAGCAGACATATGTAAAGAAGCTCAAATTCCCTTATGGTTGAGTAAATGCAGACTAGAGTACACAGATATTACTTTCCATTTGTTAGTCCAATATATATTTTGTATATATATGATAATGTTTATTTTTTTCAAGGATACAGAGAAAAAGTATATTCACAGATAATTGATGGATGTGCTTTATTATACTTTTGGGGAAATGATTTAGGCAACATTTATTAAAAATAAACATACATATAACTTTTAACCCAGCAATGCCACTTCTTGGAATACACCCTATAAAAACTAAATACCAATGCATATAAAGATGTGCATGTAAAGAAATCTATTGCAGGCTCTTCAGAGTAGGAAAACTAGAACAATTGAATGTTTATTAAAAGTTGAAAACTTGACTAAGTTATCTATACCATAGGACACAGTACTCCAACAAAAGGAGTAAATGAAGGCTATCCTAGTTTACTAGGAGGCATTTCACAATATTTTTTGAATGAAAAGCAGAAGTATGTGTAACATGCATAATACGGTCCTGTTTTTATAAAACAGTGACAACATTGCCCTATATGTTTGTAAGTGCATGCATATATACGTATTTATATGTGCATGCCTATATCTGTCTCCATATGATTACATGACCCTGGAGACAATACAGAAGGATATATAAATTATTTACATGAGGCAACTGAAGAAATGAAAGCTGTAGAAGAAGGATGATGCAGAGCATCATCTATGGCTAATCCAACCATCTTCACCCTGTCAGCAGGGTTCCAGTTTAGATTCTGAAAATGAGAGACATTTGCACGCTATTTGGAAAAAAAGAGAAAAACCATTATTCTCCTCTGGGAGGACCTGTTAAGTATGTGGACAGATTGCATTGTAAATTTTGCTGTGACTTTTTATAAAGTTCCTGAATATCATTTAATTTGGAGGGCAAGCAGCTAAGATGATTAACAAATTATTGGCTAGGCTGATCTCAAGTGAGCTCATTCATGTATCTGAGGTCAACAGGTGTGTCAGTTGGTTCTAGATGGTCCAGGATAGCTGGTCTAGGGTGATTCTTTTCCATGTGGTCTCTGTTTGTCCATTAGATTACCTCAGGTTTTCATATGGCAGTCACATGAGACGAAGAGAGCAAAAGGAAGTACAGCCTCTTGAGACATAAGTAGAATTTGTACACCATCACTTCTGCCATATTCTGTTTGTCAAAGTAAGTCACAAGGCCAACCCGCATTCAAAGCATAGGAAACAAATTCTACCTAGTGAAGAGAGAGGCTGCAAAGACATACTGCAAAAAGTGTGGATACAGAGAAGAATAAAGACTTGTGCTACTTTTGTTATCAATTAATCACATTGCTCAAACTTTCTGATAGGACATTAAGATGCAAGAAAACAAACAGGTAGAAAAAACCTGACACCTATGATATAATCTCATTTATTTATTTATATTAAATTATACATGTTTATATTGTATGCATAAACAAAAACTTTAAACTTAAATGTTTTAAGAGGAAAGAAAATATAAAATCTTTCAATCCAGGTCGTTTCTGTACAAGGGTGTGAATGCAATCATAAGGGAAAAGTTCTAAGGAATAAGTGAGTTTAGAATTCCAGATAAAACAGAGAGAAGACAATTTAGCTCACACTGGAGTGTTAGAGAATAATGTTATGAAATAAGATGAAGTAAGCAGAACTTAGATAATACAGGGTGTTGTGAGTTAGAATAAAATAGGGATTCATGGGAAAGTTTTAGTAGGGGAATATTAAATTTACCTTTAAATATGTAAAGTATAATTTTGCTCACTGTCTCAGGAACAAAATGTAAGGGGTTGTGAGAAAAGATAAGACATGGGTTAGAACACTATTTTAGTAGTCAGGTGAGAGATAATGATGGCCAGAAAATTACTGCTATTAGTAGAGATAATGATGACTTCATGGACTGGGATATGTTTTGAAGTAGTAAATTTGACAAGACTTGCTGATATTGTACTTGGAAAGAGAGGAATCAAATCTAACTCCTAGACTTTTGGCTTGAAGAATATGGAGCTCCTGCAGCCATTCAATCAGATGAGAATGTTTGAGGAATCAGCAGATTTAAAGGAAAAAAAATCATGTTTTCTCTTTTGATCATGGTGAGTTTGAAATTATTAGGTATCTAAATAGAAATTAAAAAAAGGAAGTAAGGCTTATAGGGGTGAAGTTTCCAGAAGAGGTAGGGTTAGGTATTTATTATATAAGTGCTATTTAATGGCACAGCAGTGGTTGACATAACCTATGTAGAATACAGGACAGAGAAAAGAGAAGGCAACATGTAAAGTTCCATCAAAAGAAGCTTAAAAGAGGCAAGTGAATTAGTAAAACTAGGATAGTGAAGTGTCACAAAATCCAAGAGAAGTAAAATGAAGATGGTGTCGTCAAATATATTAACAATTGATGAGGCATCAAATTCAATAGTAATGAAGAGGAGACCATTGGACTTGACACTGGGGGTCACCTAGGCAAGAATAATTTGTTCAACTGGTGAAAATAGAAGTGGAGATTGTGGAAATATTGTATGTTGTGGTTACGGAAACAGCTACCAGAGACTGATTTGCAGAAGTTTGGGGATGAAATTTTACATAAATATGGGGTCATATTGGGAGGAGGATGTGTGTGTTAACATATAACATACTAAATCATGTTTACTTGTTCATGGAGATGACCCAAAAGAAATGACAAAACATGATGCAGGAGATAAAGAGAGAATAAGAAAATAAAGAGAAGGAGAAGGAGAAAAGAGATGAGATCCACAGGAAAAATGGGTCCATTGGCCTTTGATAGAAACAGGGACTCTTTCTATAGCAAGGGAGGACAGAAATAATGACTTTGCTAGAGGCAAAATTAAGGAGTTCCTCTTTGTATCAATAAGGAAGAGGCAAGGTTATCAGGTAACAATGAGGACAGAAATGCATGTAGGAGTTTTGAGAAAAGAAAGGAACTATGAAATAATAATTTCTTGAAGATTGAGAAAGCAAACATACTTGGGATATTTTAGGTTTTTGGAGCAATTTTGAGAATTTCATAATTTTGATTATTAATGGAATATAAGACCAGTCAGCATGATTTTGTCATTTTCTCCAGCAATCATCCACTATTTAGGTGCATGAAGAAGAATATTTTTTCTTTACCCAGAATTCAAACTTTTTCAGGAGGAAAGGAAAAGCAAGAGGGAAAAGCAATATGTTTATACCTAAAATTATAAATAATAATTATAAGACAGACAATGGAATCCAGGGGCAAAGAGGGAAGTGAAAGAGAGGTGGAGACAGAAGATGGATCATAGGAGAAGCAAATCGGGAATGATGGTAAATGGTAGTCATGAGGTAGTGTGCTTGAATTTTATATTTCAGAGCTGGTGTGATTATTGTAACCACGAAAATGAATGGTAGTGGCATGGGGAGACATTGGTATGGGGTCATCTATGTAAATGAAGAAGTCACTAAGGAAAGAGTGGAAGAGAATACAGTGAGTTGTGTGCTACAATAAACAATAAACATGAGGAGTAAATGGGGATCCTTAGAGGGTAACAATGGTAAAAGGAAGTGAGTGTTAAAATCTGGTGTCACAACACTCAGAATGGGAGAAAATATTTCCAAGTGAAGCAACCAACAAAGGATGCATCTGCAAAATATACAAGTAGCTCATGCAGCACAATATCAAAAAAAACAACCCAAATGAAAAATGGGCAGAAGACCTAAACAGACATTTCTCCAAAGAAGACATACAGATTGCCAACAAACACATGAAAGGATTGCCCACATCACTAATCATTAGAGAAATGAAAATCAAAACCACAGTGAGGTATCACCTCACACCGGTCAGAATGGCCATCAACAAAAAATATGCAAACAATAAATGCTGGAGAGGGTGTGGAGAAAAGGGAACCATCTTGCATTGTTGGTGGGAATGTAAATTGATATAGCCACTATGGAGAACAGTATGGATGTTCCTTAAAAAACTAAAAATAGAACTACCATA